>NC_141083.1:35838046-35933046 GCF_041138505.1 Cibotium barometz
ATGCTTAAAATCAAACTATGAATTTAAATCATAATTTTAACCATAATCATAAACTTAATTATAATTATCTCACTAAATTAAGCTAATTCCATTATTTCTCTTTTTCCAAATTGATAGGATAATCTATTTCTCATTTAGAATCAATCAAAGTAGTTTTTAACTACTTATAAATAATCTAAAAGAAAAAACTATTATTTTATTTATTTATTAATACAAAATCATAAAAATATCATTTTCTTAATCTCTAGCTTATCAAGCCTAGAGTTTAGCTTTGAATTAAGAGACTGTCATTGAGAAGCATCCTTTTTCAAGGGATTTAGCCATAAAGATGGCTATTCTTTTAGAGAGAGAGATTTATTTAAAGAAAGCATTGCAAATAAGTATAAAGATTAATTTTCTCTTAATTAAGCATTAAGACTTTAAAGAAAAGCTTGATTTGAATTAAAACATTCATTTAGAAAGCTTCTCAAGCTTGAGAGGGGTTGAGAAGAAGAAAGTCATTGAGATAAATTGAAAAAAACCATAAAAATTAAATTTACCTCCAAGTTTGGCTTGATTCTCTAATTGCAATGAAGCCCCCGACCAATCAATTGGTCCACCAAGAGGAGAAGAGCAACTCCAAGAGTTGTTGTAGAGAGAGAGAGAGCTCCAAGCTCCCAAGAGAGAGAAAACTTTAAAGGATAATAGAAAATATGATTATTTAATATAATATTGACAGAGTATAGCTTCAATATTTTTTTACAAAAGACTAAGGGTCTATTTATAGGTGATGGAGGCCACTAACCAAGTCCAACTGGGTTTTAGAATTTTTTAGGTTTAGTTTGACTCAATTTGGACAAGATTTGGACCAGTTTGGCTCCCTTTTTGATTTGGTTTGATCCAGGAGAGAGGAGAGAAAAAATATCACAATTTTTTTGAATTAAAAACCCTTCCACACATGTGAAAAAGGTGCCTACCTCAAGAGTCCCCCTCTCCTTACCAAGGTGTCAAAAATGTATCATTATTCCAAAATATCTTATTTTTTTAGTAATATCTCATTATTTTTAACTTATAGACCTTGCACTCAGTCAACTCTTCATCTTATGGGAGCATTTACTCATTTTGGGTATTTTCTTTTATTCTTTTGGATATATCCAACACTTGGATTAATCCAATTGGCCCATTGGAACCTTAATTGGACCATAATCCAAAATTTTCTGAAAATGTAGACCCTTAGGCTAAGGTCCCTTATACCATTTTTAATTAATTCCTAATGTACATTGGAAAATTCATTTTGAACTTCTATTTCAAGGGAATCCATTTTAGACACAAGGAGGATTTTTATATCCAAAGATATCTCAATTTTAAATTATCTCTCTCTAGGACAAAATAGGATAAAACAAGATCTTTCTTTTATTTCAGAGAGGGGAATAATTTCAAGAACAGAAGGGGAGTTTCTTATACCTTTACAACTCAAAATCTAACAGGTGGAACTTAGGGTAGTTAAAGATACAGTGGGGATTTCTTTTGAAGACTTCACTAGTCCACTTTCTAGGGTATGGCATGAAGCATGGATTGACACAAAGGTACCTTCGTGAATAATAATATGCGTAGAGGCATAGTGATCCACTTGTAGGTAGCTCCGTCTCCATTCCGGGTGTGCGCCCTCCAATCTTGTTGGCCTTTCATTGTACCTTGGAGGAAGTGTATATCCACCTCTTTCCTCCGCTGGATGTTCTTGCTTCTATCTTTCAAAAGAATATTCTTTTAATAAATCAACCACCTGTACATCAAGAAGATCTACCATGTGAGGGTTCCTGAATTATGTATTTTTTCCTATGGGCTCCCATACGTCTCTGGCTTTCCATCTATTCTTTTTTACATGCTATATCATGCCTAGGAGGATAGGCCAAATAAGGCCTCTTGTCCATCATTTCTGATGTGGGTTTTTTGACTTCTAAAGTAGGGTCATATGGGAATTGAGGATCAAATATGCTTACCTGAAGTGACTCAAAGAAAAGCTGTAGTCGCAACCAAAGTTTTCTTCTTAGATTAATTCCAAGTAAGTGTCCTCTAGCATCTAAGTGAACATATCTACTTTTGTAAAAAGTTTCGTGATAGTATCAAGAACTGCTTTCTCATAGTAAAAGATATTATACCTAGGCTGTTCTTGAAACCGAAGAGGAACCCAGATTAATGGACAAACACTTTAGATGCCAAACAAAAGATGTGAAAATGCAACAGAAATGACAATAAACAATGCTAAAAGGAACACAACACTGAGTCGGAATGGCCAACCCCATGTAGGAACTTCTTTATTGATTGAGAAGCTTTTACAAGATACCAAGGTGCGGGTGTGAACAACATCAGATCTTTCCACAAAGCATCAACAAAAATATTGTCCAGATAAACTATTCGGTGCCAAGATGAAAACACCTCTAGAAGCTGTCCAAGAGCTGTCACAAAACAGTCCCGAAATCAGCTCATAAACCATCCATAAATCAACCCGATACGAAGCCAAGAGCTACCCCGAACTCCGTGCCAAAATAGCTCCAAAATTGAGCTTCAAAACTATCTAGGATTCCTCCAAAATAGTCCCAAAATTAGCCCCAAATCTCAGCTCCAAGATCAACTAGATATGCAAGAGATAAGGGGTCTTATGACACCACCGATCCGTTGTATAGCCTGCACACAGCCACCCTCAACACATGTGAAGTGGTAGAGTACCAGTTCAGCTATATGGGTAGGTTTAATTCACGTAGAAAGGGAACGAAAAGATAAAGTATGCTCCTCTACTTGCAGTACGGCCAGAGGAGTCGGGAGAGAGAGAGAACACAAGTACCTAGAGGGCTGCCCACTATACAGTCAGGGAGAGCAAAACTTGACAGCCCCACATGTGAATGGGAATGCATTCAGTGCAATCTTACCTTATGGCTTGGATTCTCTTCTTCAGGCCTCCAGAACCGAGCCTCAAGTTCTCGACGTTTTTGAGCTTGCTTTTCTATATGCGCCGTCCAATGATTGTGTCTTTTTCTCTATATTTGTGGAGGTCACTTCTTAGTTTATTGATTTGACATTCTTGTTCTTCTAATCTAACTTTCTGTGTCTTGGATTCACTAGACAAGCCAAGAAGCTCATTTGCTAAGTGTTGTGAATAATGCCTTTCTCTTTCTTGTATGTAAGAAACTGACTTGCAATATCCTAGTAAGCCTATGGCACCATCACCTGCAAAATGTAAGAGAGTTGTGGGATTTGAAAAGGGAGGATATGAGAAGCTGATGAGAGCAATAGTTGTCCACTTTTGCGTTTTTGAATGGGCGTATACGGACTATCTAGATCAATATGCAAATGGTACTTTCTCTTAATGCTTTCATGATTGGACTCTTCAGTAGAACGAGTGTGTACATGGTTGTTCTCCATTGGAGTGTTCTTGGAGTGAGTAAGTATACTATATGATGCAGAGTGAAAGAATAGGACTAGTTATGGTGAGAGATGGCTTGTATTTGTCTTTTGAAATTGGAGATGAAGGTTCTAATTCCCTCCAAACTGTCTTTCATGCAATAATATCCTCTTGAACTAACCTTATTCTTATAGTTTTGAATGTATCATTTCAAAGAAGGTTCCAACGAACTTTAAGACGGCCGCCTGGGAGAAAATTTATCTCTCTAGCTTTGAGACGACACTTTTATAACTTTTACATTCTCTTTATTTTAATATTTCAAGATTTTTTCTAGAGAGAGAAAATAAGAATCGACTATTTTCTTACAAGGCCCTACGAATGACCTCCAAAATGTCCTAATGTCTCTCCCTCTCTCTCTCTCTCATAGACAGATATGCTTGCAAAGAGGTGGAAAGAGAAGGCTAAAACACACCCCCGGGTGGAAACTAGCAAATATTATATATAAATTCAAATTTAAAAAAAAATTCACTGTTTTTTTGACACTTATTTCCATGGGTATTTCCACGAATATTTCGACACTCATATCGACGAGACCAGGCGTGGAAACTAAGCGTCGAAAAACAGTGATTCTCTTGTAGTAGTGTTAATAGGGCGCGGCTTTCTTGATGAGGCATCTTGCCCGATCCTTGTTGATTGGTGCTTCGGTGGGTAGGCCATTAGCTAGAAAGTGTGCAGCTTCCTCTCCTCATTCAAGAATCAAGTATAGTTGGAACAAAGAGGCATCTGGCAAGTCATCATAAACACCCACCGATGGCTCTCTATTAGGGATGCGCAACATATGGTCAGCCAATACATGCTGGGAGACTTTATATACCGTGATAGTAAAGTCAAATTCGAGTAAAATTAGAATCCATGTGGTGATTCTACTTGTAAAAGGATTGAATTGTGCACACACTGCAATCTTCTTCTCCACACACATTAGGAGAAATCAAATCTGATCCAAATCAAGGTACCCTTGACAGCCAAATCCTTCTTGTGGAAGGCCAAACATAAAATGTTACCAACTCTCCCCTCTCAACCCCCCTACATTGCAAGCTAAATACTAGATGGAGCCTATTGTGGAACAGAAAACAATGGGAGTTTCAGTTCTAAAAAATTTGGCTGCCAGTGATTCCGCCCAAAAAAGCTTGCTTACTATGGCTGAACATGCACAAAGCCCTATGGACAAAGGCTAGAGCCAATCAAAGAGGGTATAGAGATGGGATATGCCCTAGATGTAAACGGTAACAAGAAACCATTACACATCTATTCATCAGATGGCCTCACAACACAAAAGGACTCTAGATCCTAAATCTATGTGTCTCCTCCCTTCGAAATTGGGAGCTTCATTGGCAAAAATTCTTATCAAAGCAGCAGTTGAAGTACTTGGTAGAAATGTGAAATGCTATATGTGTAGAACATTTATGGGGTCATTAATAGAAATAAATGTTTGTTTAATCATGTCAACACCAAGATGTTCTCTGCTCTAACATGTGCTCTGAATGTGGAGATGAAACTCTTGCATAAATCTAGCTTCAATGCATGTGAATCATAGTACTTGAAATATGATGTTGAAGAGATGCTGCAGATGAGAGAGAGGCTGGAAAAGGATAAACAAGTGACCATTGAGAGAAGAGATCATGACGAAGGATTCTGAGTTGATTATATATATTCAAAATCTAACCACTTGAGGACGTTGCAGTTTTGTTTCTTGAACAATAAACCAGTTTTTTTTGTATCCACGTTTTATTATTAATATAATTCCGATCTTATAAAAAGAAAATATAACGAACATTTGACAGATCGAAAAAGAAAATCACACGCATTCATAGACATGCTATGAATTGAAATGTCGGTTAGATGGTACAAAAAATCAAAGAACACGTTCCTTGAGGTGAAAGAATTAACAGTGGACAGAATCGAGCCAATTGAGTACAACAAATGCCGGGGGCTCAAAAACAGGACAGGGTGATTAATGTACAGGGATAACGGGCAAGTCGCAGCTCGTCAGCTACGATCCCCGGACGAAGGTAGTGGCATAGGCCCAGGTGTTGTTGACGGTGGGGTTGGCCAGATGGTCGGACAAGGTCTCGATGCGGCCTTTGCCAGTCACGATGGCCTGGACGAAGAAAACATGGAGAACATGGCCAGGCGCCCATTCTTCAACTCCTTCACCTTCAACTCGGCGAAAGCCTCGGGGTCGTCGGCAAGCCCCAGGGGATAGAACTGGCCGCCCGGGTAGATAGGGTCGGTCACATCGCCCAGGGCCCCTCGGCTACGCGGTATCCCTCCACGGCGCCCCTCAGCAGAACTTGGCACGCCCAGATGGCCAGATGCTCTGCGCGTGCACCAGCCTCGGGTTGCCCAAATAGTCAAGCCCGCTGTCGGCGAAGATCTGGGAGCCGGCCTTGAACCACACCGCCTCGCCGAACTTGACGCCCTTCTTGGCCAGAAGCTCCGGAGTGACGCAACCCAGGGCGCCCAGCATTGCCTACCGCGCATAAATCACCTCCAGCTCCCGGTTCTTCGCGAACGTCTCCGGATCCGTGGCGATGTCCCACCCATAGTCTCCCGGGAACTCCCCAGTGAGGTAGGACGGGGGCGAACTGGGAAGGGGCCCAGGTAGAGTGGGCGGCCCGCCCCGTACCTGAAACATACCTCAACACAGAGCGTATTAGAGAGCCTCGATACATCGATAGACAATGTAGACGAACGTGATCTAGATCATAAGCTAACGCGTGCAGATCACAAGCAAAACCCACCATATGCTGTCGCTGGAACCCTTGGACGTCTTCATCTGCAGGCGGGATTCGGAGGAGGCTACCTTGCGGGCCAGTTCGTTGACGCCCTGCTGCTTCAGCAACGGCTGTGCAGAGAGGGAGGAGGAGAGGGTGGATGTGGAGGCCATGTCGTCTGGGCAAGTACTCTCTCAGCTCAAGGAAGTTAAGACGTCGCTTAAGTGCGCTGTGGAAGCCCACGTACGTTGAAGGAATCGTCAATCTCTGGAAGACGCTGCTTCAACGATGCACCGAGATTTCCTCATCAGTGTAAGAGTTCCTTATTACATATTCTCCGCACTAGATAGATGGTATGTCTATCAACTTGATATGTGTGTGAATATGAATAGCCACCGTAGGCACAGGAGTGACAGGCACATGGTTAAGATTATGAACAGAAGCCATGAATGCTGTTTTGGTATGCAAGTCAGGATTTAAAAATGAAACAAAACATTAAAGCAAACAACTACGTTGTTCACAAAAGAGGTGATGTAATATGAAGAGAGAACTCGGTGCAATGAGAAACTTAGAAAAAGATGAAAGCAGAGAGATGTATTACAAGCGCAAGAGGGTTCTACGCAATGAAATAGAACTACTTTACCATAAAGTAAAGATAACAATAGGGTTGATCAAGGTCAAATTTTTACCATGAGAACGTAGTGAACGATAGTTGATTGAGGAAGTTCACTTTAAGCTAGACCGACAATGCTTATTTGAAAACGCAATAACGATTCGTAAGGCGTGAGACGTGTATGAGGTGAGCTGTCGCTTTGCAACAAACATCGTCGTTTCAAAACAAGCAGAGCGAAGGACGCGATGCACACTCACGCGAATTGAGCACAAAAAAAACCAGAAAACCCAGCACTTACACTGCTCCTTGAGCTGTGAAAGAATTAACAATAGACAGAATAAACCCAATAGACAGTACAACCAACAAGGACTCAAAAGCAGGGCAGGAAAAGTAATGTACATGGGGTTACGTCGACTTCGCCATTTCTGCAGGTCGCAGCTCGTCAGCTAGGAGCCCGGGACGAAGTTAGTGGCGTAGGCCCAGGCGTTGTTGACGGTGGGGTTAGCAAGGTGGTCCGACAAGTTCTCGATGGGACCTTTGCCGGTCACGATGGCCTGGACGAAGAAGCCAAACATGGAGAACATGGCCAGGCGCCCGTTCTTCAGCTCCTTCACCTTCAGCTCGGCGAAAGCCTCGGGGTCGTCGGCAAGCCCCAGGGGATCGAATTGCCCGCCCGGATAGATGGGATCGCTCACATCCCCCAGAGGCCCACCCGCTACGCGGTATCCCTCCACGGCGCCCATCAACACCACCTGGCACGCCCAGATGGCCAGAATGCTCTGCGCGTGCACCAGGCTCGGGTTGCCCAAATAGTCAAGCCCGCCGTCGGCGAAAATCTGGGAGCCGGCCTTGAACCACACCGCCTCGCCGAACTTGACGCCGTTTTTGGCCAGAAGCTCCGGAGTTACGCAGCCCAGGGCGCCCAGCATTGCCCACCGCGCATGAATCACCTCCAGCTCCCGATTCTTCGCGAACGTCTCCGGGTCCGCGGACAGCCCCGCGGTGTCCCACCCGTAGTCTCCCGGGAACTCCCCTGTGAGGTAGGACGGAGGCGAACCAGAGAAGGGGCCCAGGTAGAGTGGGCGGTCCGGCCCGTACCTGTCACATACGTATACCCGCATATTAGAGTGCCTCGATCTACAGCAATATCCACGCATGCAGATGATAGACAACGACGCATGCAGATGATAAATTTAACCCACCATATGCTGCCGCTGGAACCCTTGGAGGTCTTCATCTGCAGGCGGGACTCAGAGTAGCCTACCTTGCGGGCCAGCTCGTTGACGCCATGCAGTTTCGGTAACGGCTGAGCGGAGAGGGACAAGGAGAGGGTTGACGCGGTGGCCATATCGGCGGAACTATTACTCGCTCAGGATGAGTTACCAAAGTTGGCTGATCATTGGACGAGCTCTGGAAGGCTTTAAATGGGGCGATGAGCAAGGGATTGGGACTCTCGCAGGAGGGCTAGGCAAGATCGCTGCAGCCAATGGACGAGAGGGGCAGCCCCTCGCGTGTCATCCTCTAGACCTCGTGTGGGCGCGCGCTCCTCCCACACCACGAGAGTAGGCCCTACAATCGCAAACATCCACACAGAAAACTTGCAAACCATTACACACACAGAATACTTGCAAACCTAATTCACGATCTCACATGTAAAAAATAAATTTGCAATTTAAAAAATTGATAAAATTTTAAGCATTTTAATTATATTTTGATGAAAAATTTTATAAATGTTGAAAAAAAACTTGTAAATTTTAAAATTACAAGTTTTTCGATTTAAGAAGAAAAATATTCTCCGTCATTCCTCTTGCGTGACTTTATGTGCTTTGGCAACTCTCTCTTGGATGATTTTATTTGCAAGTGGAGTCTACTAATAATTTTGAGGCTTTGTTCTAACTAGTGGCATGACTCACCTCCAAAGCACAAGAGATACTCTTGCATGCATAAAAACACAGACAGGCAAGAGATATTCTTGCATGCATAAAAACACGTACTCGTCCCCACGTGCAAGAGATATTCTTGCATGCATAAAAACACATACTCGTCTTCAAGGGAGAGGAGAGTTAGGTTTATATTTGAAGCCTATTTTGGGCCTCATAGTCCTCAACTTGGTTACCTATATATGAACACACCATGCTTGCTATATATATCCATGTAGGAGCTCCTAAAGCATTTACTTTTCTTTGAATAAAGCACCAAGCTTGGTATACATATACATCTAGCATTCCAACCCCAGTGTAGTGGTGACAATCTTAACACACGTGAGCAAACCATTAAAACAATCTTCGAGCAACTGGATTATCTCTCCTTGGAAGCCTATACTTCTCGCTTCCATCTATCCAAATATATATGTATAAGATAATAACATTAGCTATTGAAAGATATAATTTTTTGTTAAAAAAAACTGAAAGATAAAACCTTACAAAACTCATTCGGTGGATCAATTCTTGAGATGAATGGCGTTTAAATAGGCTTGTAGATAGCAAATCAAAAAATTATGTAATGTCGAGTGCCTATGTACCGAACATTTAACTTATTAGACTTTTTATAGTCTATAAACATTACATGTACATGAAGGCTCATCTTCTGCAATCATTCACAATCTTAGATTGTAAATGCCAAGGAGCGCAAAGCTCTCACTATAAGTGTCTAGATCATACACTTGTCCTTCCCAAGACAGGGGGCATCCATAATAATAGGAAAGAGATGAGGGATGTCTACTAGATTAAAGGGGTCTTATCCTTTCGTGACATCTATGCATTGTGTGGCTCATTTCACAATTTAATCTTTATGTATCTAAAAGCATAGTCTATACATTTGCAAAGGCTATACATTCCACTATCAATAAAGTCGCTCTTTTTAGAAAGAGTGTCATTGCGCAAAGAGAAATTGAAAGAATTACAAGAAGAATTCGAATACTCAATAATTCAATTGGATAAAATGTTTTCAATTAGATAGTTGAGTAGATCAATGGTTTTAGCAAAGTTCTGTGAATCATTAGAACCCCTCCTTAAGTTCTTTCAAAGTGAGAATCTCGTAGTCTTTAGCAAATTGTCTTCTCTAAAATTCATTTATGCACTACAGTTCTTAGTAGATCTATATCAACATTTGAAAAAGTTAAGTAAAATATTTCACAAGTCATATGTTGATGTTACTAGTATTCCTAGGAGTGTGAATGCTAGGATTTGTGTGTTGGAACTAGAGTGTGTGATAGACCTGGATATTAACATGAATGTAAGAAGGGATGATACAAGGGGTTCCCCTATTCTTCCTGATTATGGACCATACAAGGGATTTCTCCATGGTTTACGATCTTTAATAAAAGGTGACCATTTTCGTAGCAAAAGGCTAACTCGCTCTTTTGATGGCTCTTATATCGAACTATTTGTTCGCTTTCAAAAAGCATTCACATTAAGTGTTATTGAAGATTTGAAAGAGAAATTTATGGATAACTCTACCTTGGCTTGTTTTAAAATACTATCTCCATCTTGTTATCCTCCTTGAAAGCTACTTAAGAATTTTGGAGCTAATGAATAAGATAGGTCAATATCAATTTATAGAGAAAGAAAACTTGCAACAAATGGTGAGTTAATGGAGAAATTTGTAGATCTAGTATCTCTTCGAAGGGAGTACGTGACATTCAAGATTCAAGATAGTAATGATTGAAAAGGGTGGAATTTGTGGGACACTGTCACACTTGGTATTCCATAAGTAACAATACCACTCTTCAATGAAGGACTGCTAAAGATTTCACAAGTTGTGTTAGCCTAAAGCTCTAGTACTACAATTTGTGAACAAGGCTTTAGTATACAGAATATTATGAAATCAAAGTTGAGGAATAGATTGACCACAAAGTATGAAGGATTGCTAAAGATTTCACAAGTTATGTTAGCCTAAAGCTCTAGTACTACAATTTGTGAACAAGGCTTTAGTATACAGAATATTATGAAATCAAAGTTGAGGAATAGATTGACCACAGAGAGTATAACTTCCTTAATGCGAGTATGCATCGAAGGTCCTACAATGTCAGAGTTTGACTTTAGCTCAGCAGGCTTAATGCCATAACGACAATAAGACATACTTTTACAAATGAAGACTGAAAGGTATTTCAAAAAAATGTAGAGTTTAAATACATTGTTAATGCCTTCATACAAAGTATTAACTTATAATAGAATCTTCTTTTCATTAGGAGGTGGAGGAGCATGAAGAATTTTGGAACTTATGTGAGTAAAGGAAATTCAACTAGTCTTAGCTCCTTTTAGGACCCAATGTAATATTTGTAGTGCTTTTATGCATAAGCCTGGATGATTTTTTGGGGAAGCCAAATTATATTTGCTCAGTCAAAATTATCAACAAAGTTATTTTTTAGTAGATTCTCTTGATACCAGCAATTATTTTGTTGTGCGAGTTTCTTAAAGTGTGAATTTCTAAATAGAACTTATAAAACTTTCAAGAATTTTAGGAAAAAAAATTATACTTAGAAATATAAGTACTTACTTTTAATTTTTAAGATTAAAGTTATAAAAAAGGATATACGATTTTAGCTTTTTTGAACACTGCTCTCGTCCTGTCTCTTCTCCACTTACTTTTTTCAAACACTACTCTCGTTAGTGGAGAAGAGAGGGGACGACCCAAGGGGGACGAGAGCAGTGTTTGAAAAAAGCTAAAATCCTATATCTTTTCATATACCTTTAATCTTAAAAATCAAAAGTAAATACTTATTTTGCTAAGCATAAATTTTTGTGCCTAAAATTCTTGAAATTTTTATAAGTTCTATTTAGAACTTCACACTTTAAAAAAGATGTAGAACAAAATAATTGTTGGTATCAAAAGACTCTACTAAAAAATAACTTTGAAAAACTCTCACAATAGAATGATTGGTGACATCAAGAGAATATACTAAAAAATAACTTTGTTGATACTTTTGACCCAGCAAATAGAATTTGGAGTCCACAACAATATCATCCATGCTTATGCATACAAATATTGCATTGGGTCCTAAAAGGAGCTAACACTAGTTGAGTTTCCTTTACTCCTAAGTTCAAAATTCTTCACGCTCCTCTACCTTCTAATGAAAAGAAGATTATATTATAAGCTAATACTTTGTATGAATGCATTAACAATGTATTTAAACTCTAAATTTTTTAGATATACCTTTTAGCCTTCATTTGTCAAAGCATGTCTTATCGTTATGGCATCAAGCCTCCAAAGCTCTATTGTTGAAGCCTGAACTAAAGTCAAACTCTGACATTAGAGGACCTTTGATGGATATTCACATTAAGGAAGCTGTACTCTTTGTGGTCAATCTATTCCTCTACTTTGATTTGATAATATTTTGTATACTAAAGCCTCGCTCACAAATTTAGGTACTAGACCATTGGACTAATGCAACTTATGCAATCTTTAGCAATCCTTCATACTTTTCTTGAATAGTGGTATTGTTACTTATGGAAGACTAGGTGTGCCACAAATTCCACCCTGTTCAATCATTAGTCGGGCTTGAATCTTGAATGTTAGGTACTCCCTTCGAAGAGTTACTAGATCTACAAATTTCTCCATTAACTCACCATTTGCAAGTTTGCTTTCTCTATAAATTGATATCCACTTGTCTTATTCATCAACTCCAAAGTTCTTAAGTTTCTTTCCAGGAGGATAACAAGATGGAGATAGTATTTTAAAACAAGCCAAGGTAGAGTTATCTGTAAATATCTCTTCCAATGTTCAATAACACTTAATGTGAATGCTTTTTGAAAGCTTATAAACAGTTCAATATCATAGTCATCAAAAGAGCAAGTTGTCCTTTTGCTACAAAAATGGTCACCTTTTATTGAGGATTGCAAACCATGGAGAAAGCCCTTGTATGGTCCATAATTAGGAAGAATAGGGAAACCCCTTCTATCTTCCTTTCTTGCATTCATGTCAATATCCAGTTCTATCACAAACTCTAGTTCCAATGCACAAATCTCAGCATTCATGGGGCTATCAAGAATACTAGCAACATCAACATATAACTTTTGAAATATTCTACCTAACATTATCAAATATTGATATAGATTTATTAAGAAATGTTGTGCATAAGTGAATTCTAGAGAAGATAATTTGCTAAAGACTACGAGATTCTCACTTTGAAAGAACTTAAGGAGAGGTTCTAGCAAGTCACATAACTTTGCTAAAACCATTGATCTACTCAACTATCTAATTGAATGAATTTTATCCAATTAAATTATTGAGCATTCGAATTCTTCTTGTAATTATTTCAATTTATCTTTTGCAATGACATTCTCAAAAGTGTGACTTCATTGACAGTGGAATCTATAGCCTTTACAAATGAAAACTTTTCTATACTTTTAGATGCACAATAATTTATGTGATGAGCCACACAATGCATGGATGCCATGAAAGGACAAGGCCCTTTTAATCTAGTAGACACCCCTGATCTCTTTCTTGTCGTTTACAGAGGATCCAAATCCAACCAACATTTTTAAGTCCATGTCATGAGACAATGGAATTAGTGCGAGCCGAGAGAGAGCTCGACCATCTAGGCAAAGCACGGGCAGGGTTTAAGGGAGCCAAAAAGACTAGGTGCAGACCCAAGAGTGGTCGGACACTATTGAGAGTGGCCAGGCATGTGTGAAGGGCACTATGCTATTAAAAGAGTTAGGGGTCCAATCTTGGAGGTGTCTCTTTTGGCTGTGATTGGGTGGAATAGAGAGCTCTTAGAATCAGAAAGAGGTTTCTGAATTTCGTTTTCGAGGATGAAAACTCTTCTTAAGGGGGGAGTAATGTCATGACAATGGAATTAGCGGGAGCCTAGAGAGCTCGACCGTCCGGGCAAGGCACAGGCGGGGTTTAGGTTAGCCAAAAAGACTAGGTGTAGACCCAAGAGTGGCCGGAAACTATTGAGAGTGGCTAGGCACGTGTGAAGGTCACTATGTTATTAAAAGAGTTAGGGGTCCAATCTTGGAGGTCTCTTTGGGCTGTGGTTGCATGGAGTAGAGAGCTCTTAGCAACCCTTGTGGTAATGAAGAATGTGCAGATGAGGAGGCTGCCTCAATAGTCCAATTCATTTTTGAGGATCAATGTTCTTAAAGGATTATACAAGCCCTCGGAAGTACAATCCCTAATAACATATATAAGTTCAAAAAAAGGCACATGGGGACAATGGTTCTCTATATAAGATGCATATACTATCATGTGCTAATCAACATATATACTATCATGTTCTAATCGACATATATATCTGTTGATTTGCTCTTCTAATATATTGATCAAAAGTTGCACAACTCTTATCATTGTTGTACATATATTTGGGTATATTGGGAGTTTTGCATTTCCACAGAAACTCTGACATTATCACAAACTTGTTTAATGGGATATCATTTTAGCAAGAAAATATGCAAGGTAAAATAGATTAGTGATCTCTTTGTCATGTTGTGTTTCATTTTGTTTCTTCAATCCTACTTCAAGACTTCCTCTTGACATAGAACGAATGAAGAAAATATACAATACGAAATAGATTAGTGATATAAATTGTCATGTGTTTCATTTTGTTTCTTCAATCCTACTTCAAGACTTCCTCTTAATGTAGAACTAATCAATGATAATCTATGTGTGTGCGAGAGCGTGCATGTGTACTTAGGGTGCTATGCTACATGTTTTGAGTACCTATTGTTGCAAACTCACTGTTGCAATTGGGATCCTCCAGACAAACCTTACAATACATGCGTGCTTTCTCTCTATCAAATTTCAACCAATTAAATTCACTTCTCCAATTTTCACACCACGATAACCTAGATCTTTTTCTACGATTAGCCTCTTTGTCATAAATCTCTTTTGGGTGTACAATAAAATCATTAGCAATATTTTCTTCCTCGATTGCTTTATGTGACCTATTACCTTTTTCTTCTTATCCACCACAACTTGTTTACTAAATTCTCCAAATCTTAGTAGTGTTTACTAAATTCTCCAAATCTTAGTAGTGTGGATTGCATAAAATCCATCTAGAATATTCAAAATGTATTATTATGACAGTATGTTCCTTTTGTGAATTAATCTTTTTACCAAGAAATAGCAAGCCATTTCTTTCATAGACATCTCTCTCTGGCACACATTCTATCTCTAACACACTCTTCTCAAATGTGTCTCAAATCTATCTAAACATTAAAGACGCCCTTTGTATGCCTCAACTTTGAGAAGAGAAAATTAGAATCTAAAAATTGTGGCCTCTATAGCATCCAATTCACTGAAAATACCTAGCTCAGGACACACAGCAACTCTACAGAGCTATCCTTTGAATCTCTGTTGTGATATAGTCAGAAACCTAATGTTTCTCAGTCTGAATCAACTGACCCAACAAAATGTCCTCCTAAGTCAGATCTAACTCTGAACAACTCTAATCTTTAGCCCTATCTCCTGAGCTGACTTAAACTGACTCTACCTGACTTAAACTGACTCTACCTAACTTAAACTGACTCTACCTAACTCTTAGTTGATCATTGCCTAATTGTAACCTAATTTCACTAATTGATACTGACCTCTCTCAGATTCTTGTCCTCCAGACCCTTAAATCTTCCTCTAGAACTTGCAATTCTCAAATCTCTTGCTCCAAAACCCTACTCGACCTGTCAGTTGACCTCTATTGCCTACTGATCCCTATCTGACTCAGGTCTGATTGAGCTGCATTAGGAAACCTTTGGACATATTTTGGGCCCTTTGCTAATGACCTTCATTAGTAATGGACCAATAGGAAGAGAGGAGTGTGCACATTTGGTCTCCTCCAAAAGTAGGAGGCAACTAGGCTTGTTTCCCTCATTACTACATTTGTGGGGTTCAAAAAGTAGGGAGTGGCCTTCATAAATTATGGAGGTGGAGTGCAAAAAGTAGGAGGGTGCAATAAAGCAAGGGGCTAGCTTCTAAAAAGTATAGGGCTCCACCAATTTCAGCCCCATCATTCTCGTGGGTCAAAAAACCCTAAAATTTTTATTTTTTAATTTTTTTTAAAAAAGTGCATTTTCCCTCTCAAAACCCAACCCAAACCATATTATATCAAAAAACTTATTTTTTTACCTCATATTTCTCTCCCTACACATTATTCTTCTCTCCAACATCATCCTCTTCACCCCAAACCTCAAATCTCCATAGCTTATTCTCTCTCTATTGTGCAACCTTATCTCTCTCTCTCTCTCTCTCTCTCTCTCTCTCTCTCTCTCTCTCTACTACTGTGCTCAGATTTGCAGTATTCTCTATCTCTATCACGCCGCGCGCATGCACACATTCGAATCTCCTCACACCCACATCTACCTCCCTCTCTCCAACAACCTGTACTGTGTAACCTTCCTTCTTTCTCTGCCCCCCCTAAAACCTTTCTAGCAGAACACACTATGGAGGGTAGTGCATCTTTGTCGAGAGGAGAAGGCCAAGGGACAAGGTTGGGGCTCTGCTCATGCACAATACCAAGGATGAACATGGTGCTTGGGTTGAAAAATAATTTCAAAAGGGAGATTGGGTGTATTTGCAGCCCAGTGCCTTTGCATCAAGTTCGGCGTCGAGATGTGGTTGAGCACCATTGGAAGGGGCGTCTACTAGGATTCAAGGAAACAAGGCATGATGGATTGGTGGCCCTAGTGCAACATGTGTACTCGGCATCAAAAATTTCTTTGAGCCCACATTGTCATAGTCCTCGTTTCCCTTGCAACTGTATGATTTCACTTTGGTATGTTAGTGTACATGGTATTTGAACTGTTCTTTTCAACTTTATTTGACAGTTTTCTCATTTCCAGATATTTTCCCTTTCAATATCATTGATGAGAAGCCCATAAGGAGCCTAACAGGAACATTCTATAACACCATATTCGTGAGTTTGGGAATCTCCCAAGTCCCATTTTTGTAATACTAAAAAGGTGGGACCCGATTAACATGTCTATAAGTTTCTCAAAACCCTATCATGTGACCTATCATTGGAAAACACTTGAAAAGAGGGATCTATTAGGCTTTAAAGCGCACAATTTGGAGTAATGGTATTCAAGTTATGGCAAATCCAAAGTTTTGACCACGTGTCCCAAACTTATGAGAAATTCCCATATTCCCCAATATGGTGTTCTATGCCGTGCATACGCACATTGGGGATGGTGTATTTTCTGATAGTCCCCCTTCTGACCTTGCTAGTCGAAAGATTTTCTTCTAAATCCACAAATATGTAGTCCCGACACAGGTCAACAGGTTTGGTAAGCTTGAAGAGGTCCCCTCTCCTTTCCTCTCTAGTGCTGAATGGCCGATGCCTGATGTTTGGACTATTGTTGCTCTTAAAGCAAAGATGGCCAATGATATACATTCTTCTTTTTGAAGTACAAAAAGTGTAAAACCTATGGTTTTATAGGATAGTATTAAGTATTATTAGGTTTTAAAACTTTACCGAAGATGTCAGGAGTCATGAGTTGAAGAGTCGTGTCATGTTATGTCTCTTGGGATCTTCATGGGGTGAAGGCGGTTAAGCTTCGAATACTGTGCGTAAATATATGTGCGCAGATATAGGAATGTGTGTAGCTATTGGAAAAAACATCTATCTGTTATCTTGGAAGGAGTTTTTTTACTGTTTTTACTGTTGTGTTATATCCGACATGTTTGCCTTCAATTGAAAAGATATCAATGTATTCTTAGAAATTATCAATGAATGAAATGCTGTAAATGTTCAGATTGTGCAGAAAACAGTATACTTGAAATGACAAGAAGAATTAATGTAAAGATTATCTGGTGCTGCTGAGTTAACCTTCAATGCTTTTGGCAATCCTGCGGTATCAAACCTAGGACCCTTGTTCATGGGAAAGGGACAGGACAATAGGAATTTACAGAAGAACTGTTAAGATGGATGAATGGAGACAAGAGTTCAGAAATTGGGTGATAGAAGAAGAAGAATATGCCAGGTACGCAAAGAAATTCTTGCAGGAACAATTTCCTTCCTTACCTGCTCTGCAGACGTGGCGAGGTGCATATGAACCCGAGTGTGGAACAAACAAAAGCAGGAGTTTTTACCTTTTGGGGTGGTTAACGGTCCCACGAAGGGCCAGGAGTCCTATTATCAGCAATTTCATGCATGTGGTCACAGGCATTGCATTAGGAAAACCAGTGAATGAGTGGGGAAGATTACAATCTCAGAAGACCTACTCATGGGTATGATTCGAGATTAAGAGGTAGATTAGGAGAAAGGTTTGCATTAGATGCAGAAAATATCCACCCAAAAAAACCCGTCAAATACCCCTGAAAATGATAATTCAGATGAAGAAGCACCTGCACCTGACTTTGCAGAAGGACAGGCAGTCACCTGCACCTGACTTTGCACAAGAGGGACAACAGAGACATCAACAACTAATGTTGAAGGTCATAGAAGAATTTCAAATCTCATTGGCTTAAGAGCACTGGGAGTTCATTTGCTGACAGTAAGGAGACCTTTAACTTTTAACCCATTGCCCAGAGTACCTGTCACAAGAAGACCTCAACCAGTAATGGCTTTGAATCCTCCACTTCCCGGTCCCCCAATAAACCCAAAGGTTGGCCCAACCAAGTTCAACGGCTCAAAGAAAGAAAATGCTGACAGCCATGTTGGTCAGTTTGAAACCAGATGGCAGGCTAGTGGGTTATGGGGTGTTCCTCCCGGATGCTGTGAAGAAGGAGCATTTTGCAGCTACATTGGAAGGTCGAGCTATGAGTTGGTTCTCTCAATATGGATTAGCACATTTTGTAGATTATGCAACTCTCAAAGCAGCATTCTTGGCAAGGTTCAAAAAAGAGAAAACAGCTGAGGCTGTGCTCAAGAAGCTCAAAGAGTTTTAAAACAAAAAATCTTGAAGTAGAGGATCATGCACAGAGATTCAGAACCCTCTATAACAGGTTGTTTGGTAAATTAGAGACCAACACCTAAAAAATTGGGAGATTATTTCTATAAAGGCCTCAGGAAAAACCTGCAGAGTTCTTTTACAGGCCTCAAGCCAATCAAGTTGGGGTAGAACAAAACAGAAGAGCCACAGGTCCTCCTAGGAGAAATCAGAATTTCAATCTAAACCAATTCCAACCCATGAATCCAAATATGAACCAATGGGGGGGGGGGGGGGGGGGGGGCAAAAGAGGAATTATAATCAGAAAACGGGGGATTTAACAACAATAATACTTGCAATTAATGTGGTGTCCAGGGACATAGACAAGGACCATCTTGTGAGTTATGGTGTAAGCATAGGAATGAGAGGGGAATTCCTATCATTAGATACAATGATACACCAGAAGAAAATCAAAATCAACAAACTCAACCTCCTGCCCAACTGAGTGTGGTAATGTTGGAGGAAACAATTCAAGACATGAAATATCACTGAAACAAACAAAAAATAGTCAAGGAGCACATTGGAATTGTGATTGTACTCAATGTATGAAGGTGAAAGAAGTTCAGGATCTTCATGATGTATTGGCTATTACAAGATCCAAAAATCAGGGTGACAAAAAGCCAACTGAAATTTCACGAGAAAATATGAACCTGTTGTTTGGGAAGCTTAGAAGGAAATAAGAACAGGAGTTTTAAAGGAACTCAATAGGTTACAAGGGGAACAGGTGGAAGAACCTATCATACCAGTAACACCCTTTGAAGCTATCAAAATCTTACCAATTTATCATAGAGATGGGTTGGCAGAAAAACAGGACATGAGTTCAGGAGAGACGATGGATTGTTACAGGATTTGATGCAAGCTAGGGCATTCTACTTGGATATGTTATTTCTGAAGAGGGAATGCATATTGATAGCAGGGAAGTCTTTGCAATCCAAGAAGCTGTACAACCTTAGAATGTCAAACAATTGGCAAGGTTCATAGGACAGGTGAAATGGCATAACAGGTTTTTGAGATATTTATCTCATGTGTGCCATCCTTTGACAAAATTGACAAAGAAGAAGATAGCTTTTATTTGGGGTAAAGAACAGGATAGAGCTTTCAAATTATTAAAGAAGATGTTGGTGGTGGCACGGATTCTTTAGCCACCTGACTGGAATTTGGAGCTTCATGTTTTTGTTGATGCATCCCATATTGCAGGAGCTGTACTGATGCAGGAGAAGACAAAGGGCTGGTTTAGACCAGTATATTATGCAAGCAGAGTTCTTGCTACTGCAACAAAAAGGAATTATTCAGTTACAGAAAGAGAAGCATTAGGCATGATATATGCTCTCAAGAAGCTCAGACATTATCGTTTGGCCAACAAGGTGGTTTTTCATATAGATCACCAGGCTCTTCTTTATATGGTGAATAAACCTGACTTGTCACAGGGAGGATGGCTAGATGGGTATTATTATTATAGGAGTTTGATTATACAGTTATCCATACACCAGGAAGAAGTCATGTGGTAGCAGACTATCTTAACAGAATAGAAACAGGAGAGAAGCCAGAGGGAATTTCAGATGATTTCCCTGACTCTCAGACAAGTAATCAGGAGGTGTGTCCCTGAATTTGAACAATCAGCTCTGTGACTAGGGAGGCACATTAGGGAATAGTAAGAGGACACTTCTCTGGTGAGATAATAGGGAGAGTTATTTCAGGCAGGGATATGGTGGCCCACTGTGATTAAAGATGCCCATGAAAACAATGTATCCAGTGTCAAAGAGATGGCAGGCCAACTCAAACAGATAGAATGCCTCATCAACCTATCTTACCCTTGGAACCATTTCAAAAATGGGGCATGGATTTTGTAGGACCATTTAAACCGGCTGCAAGGTTTATAGGAAATAGGTATGTCCTTGTTGCAAAACTGATTATTATACAAAATGGGTAGAGGTAGTAGCTTTGAGAGACAATAAAGCCTCTAGTGTGGCCAAGTTTTTGTATAAGAACATCATGACCATGTATGGGTGCCCAATAGAACTGGTTTTAGATCAGGGGGGCCATTTCTTGAATAAGGTCATCAAGAAGCTGACCAGAGTTCACC
Organism: Cibotium barometz; assembly: GCF_041138505.1. NCBI lineage: Eukaryota > Viridiplantae > Streptophyta > Polypodiopsida > Cyatheales > Cibotiaceae > Cibotium > Cibotium barometz. The sequence continues at coordinate 35,858,763 of NC_141083.1, forward strand.
TGATTATTCACAAAAAAACAACAGTGTATTATCCTCAAGCTAATGGTCAGGCAGAGAGCTCTAACAAAATCTTGGTTAAAATCTTGAAAAAGATTGTGGAAGAGAACAGGAAGGATTGGGACCAAAAGTTAGACTCTGCTTTATGGGCTTTCAGGAGGACAGCATTCAAGGTCACAATAGGACTCACACCATTCAAGGTCACAACAGGACTCACACCATTCAAGTTATTTTATGGGTTGGAGGCAGTTGTACCAATGGAGTTCATGGTCCCTAGTCTGAGAATTGCAGTAGCCCATAAGCTATCACCTGAGAAATCATTGGGTTGGAGGTAGTTGTACCAATGGAGTTCATGGTCCCTAGTCTGAGAATTGCAGTAGCCCATAAGCTATCACCTGAGAAATCATTGGATTATAGATTGGAAAATTTGCTAGAGTTGGAACAGGACAGAATTCAGTCAGCTTATATTTCAGAGGTCATTCAACAGAGGAGACAAGTATGGGTTAATAGAAATATAAATTTTAAGATGTTTAGGGAAGGTGATTTAGTGATGTTCTATAATTCAAAGATGGGACCACATCCAAGGAAGCTAAAACTTCGATATGTGGGCTCCTTCTTGATAAAACAAGTTATGGGACAAGGCACATTCCTGTTATCTGATTTATCAGGGAATCAGTTTGGTAAACCTATCAATGGGTTTCGACTGAAAAAGTATTTTGGGCCACACCTAACTGATAATGTTATAGAGCTGTCCGACTCATCTCATGGCAGTCCGGTAAGATCAACATGCATCTAGGGACGGACAGGTGCAAATGGAGTCACTTGATGTGAGTTGTTACTACACAAGCCAAGCTTATAATTGCCAACGTCTTGTTTGAAAAGACGCCCTCACACGTGGTCGGCGAGGAGAGATGTCCGGCATGCACAGAAGCTTTGTGAGCCTGGACGACGAAATCATTAAGGCATTCATGGACCGCTCCAAGCAAAAGGGTCCTGTAAGGTGCAGCCCTCGTAGAGCAAAGGCACACCAGCGAGAAGACAGTTCTTATGCAGTTTCTAAAGATGATGACGCTGTCGTCGAAGAGATCTCCAACAAGCTTGATACATCAACAACTTTCATTGACTCAAAGGTAACATTAGATCTAACTCAATCCAAACATAGAGCATGGTTACAGTTGTCGGCCTGTTGGATTTTGCATTATTGCCCTGGGATCAATGGATGGGAAATGAGTAGGCTAAGCAGCAGTTTAAATTTTTGCAAAACAGTGATGGTTTTATCTCACCTAATGTATTTCTCTCAGTAGAATTAGTTTCTTATGTATTTAAGTTATCCATGGAGGGGGAGCTGAGGTTTGACAAGGCATCCTTGAAAGCGTTGGAAAAAGAATTTGGTGCGCCTGAAACATCAAGGAAATACTATGTTGTTAAGAAGGCAAGAGACCCAGAAAGAAGGCAAGAGACCCATAAAGAAGGATGCAAATGGAATGGTTTTTAGAAAATGTGTTGTTATTGATAAAGCCAAAATATATGTTAGACAAGAACTTTGCTTATCTGCACACTGCAAAGAGGGGCAAGACTGTGGCTTGGGCCCATATAGTCCATCAAAAGATTATGTCTGAAATCAAGGAAAAGGATAAAAGGAAGGTGGACAAGGCATCTAGGCTAGGCCCCATGCTAGCAGCTATTTTCCAGACCATGAAGAACTTGGGGTATGTGTATGGGGGAAACTTCATCTCAAATATCAGGCCATATGTTAGGAGCATTAAAAGAACTTTAGAGGTATCAGATGATGAACCCCCACAAATAAGAAGCAAAACACTGAAGCTGGATGCAGAGGTGAATACAGAAGAATCGTCAAGGGATCTGCAAATGGTAGGGTATTCAATTGAGGAATCAAACAGGGCTGCTAGAAATCATAAGGCCCTTACTGATTCTCTATTTGTGATTCCCTTAGTTCATAGTTCTATAGAGAAAGATATCAGTGGATCCAAGCTTTAATCAAAAGAAGGGTTTTAAGTTGAAGATGAGCAACCTGAGATTTCAGGGAAACTTGAAAAGCAAGAAACACAGCATGCAAGTGTGGCACAAGAGATCCCTCTAACAGAAGCTAAGAAGGCTTGGAAATTGTTGGATGACTTTATGATTTAACAACAGATGTACTTAAGAGCAGATAAAAAGAAAAATAGGGAGCTAGAAGGAAAAGTGCTCAGTTTGGAAAGGCAATTGGTAGAGAAGGATGTCAAGAATGACAGGGTTACAGAGTTAGAAGCTTAACTGCATGTTCAGGAGCAGTCTCATTTGCAGGATCAGAAAAAGCTGAAAAAAGACATGAGAAAATGGCAAGAAAAAGCTACAGCCAGAGTACAAACAGAGATGATCCTTACAGATTGGCTGACAGAAATCAAGGTGTCATATAGCACTGAATTAGAGGAACTGGCAAAACATAATATAGAGTTGCAGACCAGTAATAAAGTTCTGATTAATTAGCTCTCACAGGACTGAAGACTGTACAAGACCAGCTGAAATCTATGGTTGAAGATGAGGAAGTGGACATTAATGGTGTGTTCATGAGAAATGCAAAATTGGCAGTTATGAAATTAGAGCTGATGAATACAGGCAATTTCATTTGGACAGGCATAAAAGACAGAATTCACAAGGTGCTGACTAGGCCATGGGAAGCTTTTGCAGATAGAGAGCATACTGTAGAAATTGAAATGCTCAAGGCCCAAATAGCAACCTTACAGAAGCAAAACCTGAAATATCAGTCAATTCATTCTCCTGTCAATATAGAACCTCTTCAGGTGGAATTGCCATGTCAGACCACTTGGGAGAATCCCTTGGATTCCATCAAAGAGTACAAGGAGCTTGATGAAGGGCTGTCAATAGAAAGCCAAAGATCCTTTAAATTTGTTTCTAGTTTTGTAGGTTTGAACAAAGTTGTTGCAGATTACTGATGCTGACACAGTACCAGTCCAAACCAAAGGCCTTGTTTCTAATCCACATGCAGAAATGTTGGCTAAGGTGGTTCAGGAGATTGCTGATATGCAAGATCAGTTACCGAAAAAGGAATCAGACAAAGATACTAGGAAGGATCTTGCTAAAGATACAGAGAGAAGATCTGAGTTTGTTAAGAGAAGTACCTGAAAGATCAGGTGGACCTATTAAAGTGCAGTCATACTAGTAAAATTTTGGACAAATTTATGTCCACCGTGATTATCACAGTAGGTGTAAAATCTATGGTTTTACAGGATAGTATTAAGTATTATTAGGTTTTAAACCTTTACCCGGAGATGTCAGGAGTCATGAGTTGAAGAGTCGTGCCATGTTATGTCTCTTGGGATCTTCATGGTGAAGGCGGTTAAGCTTCGAATACCGTGCGTGCAGATATAGGAATGTGTGTAGCTATTGGAAAAAATATCTATCTGTTATCTTGGAAGGAGTTTTTTTTATTGTTTTTACTATTGTGTTATATCCGACATGTTTGCCTTCAATTGAAAAGATATCAATGTGTGCTTAGAAAGTATCAATGAATGAAATGCTGTAAATGTTCAGATTGTGTAGAAAACAGTATACTTGAAATGACAGGAAGAATTCATGTAAAGATTATCTGGTGTGCTGAGTTAACCTTAAACACAAAGGCCTCAAGATCGGTTGGTCTTAGCTGGGCATGCCCTGTGCATTGCCCACATGTTTCGGGCCATTACTTGCACACGAACGCCAACAATGTACATGTGCAAGGTGGTAGGCTATGAAGAGATTGTCAATTTGCTTGGCCAAGGGTGGGACATTGTGGAGGGGGAGCACAAAGGAGAGAATTTCAGGTGCAATGTAGTGCATTCCAGTGTCTCCTTTCGATTCTTTGCGAGCTCGTACCACTTTGTCTACTCGTTTCTGTTTACGGGCGGTGGATGAGGAAGAAGGGTGCATGGATACCCTTACAAGCTCAAGAGGAAGTTGTAGAGCCTATATATCTCTCTATAGGCCTACCTAATGTAGGGGTAGAGATTGTCCAAACAAGTAAGCATTGATCACCTATGCATTTTTGGATTTGAGGGAATCAATAATGCTTGCTTCAATGTGGAGGGTAGCAAGGTAAGGATTGTTTGACATTTAAACCTCTGTATTTGCTCACCCCTTTCTGGAGTCACTTCCTGTGTTGGGTGTTTGGATAGGTTGGAAGGAGGATGGAAGCAAACACCAAGGTGTCCTCTAATTACGGGCCAGATGATGTCACCTTAGTTCAAAGAATCTAAGCTATGAGTATCCACTGGAACAATTTTGTAATATGGTTTCATCTTTTTAAAAATCAACAATTTTTTTTTGGTCCAGTGTGAAATGGCCACTATCTAGTATAAATAGTACTTTAAAGGCCTTATGTGTTATTTTTCACTCATTCTCAATAGGACAAGCCACCTCCACTCTCAAGTTTCAGAGCACATGGCTGCCTACGAGCGCTTCATGGACTTCCTCTGTGAGAGCGAGTTTCCAGAGGCCACACACTTGCACGCAACGTTCACTCATCATGAGATCGATTGGATCTCCACACTCCGCCTCCATGAAGAATTACTTGCGGACACATTATCTTACATGGACACCCACATCAAGTCGCACTCTATCTCTTTGGCCACCAATGACAGATTGTGGGTGCCCTCCAACCTCCTAGAGTACATCAACCACAACAATAGGCCCTTCCAAAAGTGGCTCAAAAGATTTGAAGCAATGGCTATGAAATTTGGACACTTCCTAGAGCCTGCCAAGAAGCAAGTATGCAAGCTCAACATAGGTGCCATTGGCCATCACTTCATATCATGGCTGGCCTGCTTTGTTTTCTTCCTTTTAGAAGGAGAGTAGGAAGAGGAGGTCGAAATTCCACAACTGCGCATTCATCCATGACAAGGAAGAGCCTCAAAGTACAATGCACACAGGTGTCAATAAAAGCCTCATCCATCGCAAAACAATTCCTAGGAGGTGCGCTGGTGCTCTGTAGAAAATTCGTGCCACATTGAGGCCAATGGAAGCGGCACCACCATTGAAGATGAAGATGACTCTGCCCCCCTTCGTGAGATAGAGATTGACTCTCTATGTCCGGTTGTGGTAGGGGGAGAGATTTTCATTTTTTTGTATGACATTGAAAAGTCATGTGGCCTCTGCATGGATGAGTGCTTGAGCATGCTCAAGGTGAAGGCGGAGTTCCCATTCGATGATTCTAACACAGGAAACATGGAGGAGAACATCCTCCCACTCACAGACTATGTGGAGGAGACAATGGTGATTTCTCTAAGGTAGGTAGGAATGCAGACATGAAAATGTCACCAAGGAGGAGTTCCAAGCAGCAGCGCAACAAAGTGTATCCTGCACAATTGTGCCTTGGACACAAACTCCAACACAATATCGATGAATCCAAGTCCAACATTGACTTGGAAAGAAAGGCTGATGTAGACGAAGATGATAAGCAAGAGAGGGTGCTAGAGATGGACAGTTTTGCTATGGGGGCGGGGGAACGCGATCTACTGCAGGTTCATATCCGGCTCTTGCCCACTACATCGGACACCTCCCACCCAATGACTTTGTGATTATTCACAAAGAATTCACATTGGATGCCAGCTTCCCCCTTTTTGCATTGAAGACCTTCTCAAAAAGCAACTATGCGTGGCCACTATTGGCCAGTCGGTCAGTTTTGTGATCCTAGTTAAGAAGTCGTTAGTCATGACCACTTTTGGGAGCGGATATAGAGGCAAGGTGCTTGCCTAATTAGGAATTGCAAAGTCGCTTGGCCATGACTCACCTCAAGAAATTACCATTGCCATTCTAACCAGCAAGCTCCCCGTAGTAGCTAAGAAGCGTCGAACCTCACTTGTAAAAAAGATTCCCAAATCCCATATGTAACGTTTTGTATCAATACAATGCAGAATGGTGCTTTTTAAGTGCATTTGTTTGATTTGTAATGTGAAAATATTTACCATTTAATTTTAGTTGGTTTTCAAGTGAAATAAACGTGTTTTCCCTTGACAACATGAATCGAAAAATAAACATTCAAATTTTAGGAAAAAAACTACAAAAAATTTAGAAGGCCTAGAGGGGTGCAAAAATGGCCTGCACGAGGCCCCCGTACACAACTTTTTCGCACCCCTTTGGCCATCACGATTTTGAAGGCTTTATGCCCAAAACTAGAATGATAATGACTTCTTTAGCCCCTAATTAATCATGTAAAATGGTGTGTCTTCAAAATCAAGGGAAAAAACTACAAAATATTTTAAAAGGGCCAGAGGGGTGCGAAAATGGCCCATAGAGGCCCCCGTATACACAACATTTTCGCATCCCTCTGGCCATCACAATTTAGATAGCGTACGCCCTCCACTAGAATGAGAATAAATTCTTTAGTTCTAATTAATCATATAAAATGGTGTGTCGTCAAATTTTAGGAAAAAAACTACAAAATTTTTTACAAGGGCTAGAGGGGTGAGAAAATGGCCTGTACGAGGCCCCTGCACACACTATTTTCGCACCCCTCTGGCCATCATGATTTAGATAGCTTTACGCCCTCCACTAGATTGAGAATAACTTCTTTAGTTCTAATTAATCATATAAAATGATGTGTCTTCAAATTTTAGGAAAAAAAATAAAAAAATAGAAGGGCTAGAGGGGTGCACACCCTCTACTAGAATGAGAATAACTTATTTACCCCCTAACTAATAACAAAAAATGATGGAAATTAAAAATAACTTCAGTTTGGTAACCAGTGAGCATGCAAAAAGATATTGAGAACCACATGAAGATGTACGAGGCCATCCCTTTTGATCTCGTCAATTGTCAATTTAACAAAGGAAATCAAAAATTACATGCATTCTGATTTTGAAGGTTTAAAATCAATTATGTCTTGTATTTACATCATCTTTCTTCCCTTGCATTCTTCACTTTGGGAAAAGACCATTTAAGGAGACCAACTTTATGATGTATTAGGTTGCCTATAGAGCATCATAATTCCATGATATTTCCATCATAATGGAAATTTTGATCTACGGATGATTTTAAAGGATTTGAATTTTAATATTCATAAAAACCTTCAAATTTCAGGGAAAATTTTACAAAACTTTTAGGAGGGCGAGAGGGGTGCGAAAATGGCATGTACGAGGCCCCCGTACACACAACACTTTGGCACCCCTCTAGCCATCACAAAAATGGCATGTTCGAGGCCCCCTCACACATCATTTTCCCACCCCATGCCCTTCGCGATGATACATCTAACAATTAAAAACCAGGTGGGCCAAAAGGGTGAGAAAATGGCCATTGCACGCAGCCCGGAGGGGCCTTTTTTGCATTAAATCAATTACACAATGAAATATATAATCAAATATGCAAGAGGAAGATACAAAACACATAAAAAATTCATTAATATAAAAAGTCCCCTCCCCCTCAAGTGGTAAGCTCTGCACTTGGGGGGTGGGCTCTCTCTCTCTCTCTCTCTCTCTCTCTCTCTCTCTCTCTCCGCCCTTCTCTCTAATTTTTTGTTGGTTACTAATATCTTATTTCTGTGATGGTTACTAAATGTTGGCCTCGATGGTTACTAATATCTTGTTTGTGATGGAAAACCTATAAGGAAAGTTTTGTGTTTACAATGACAATCGGTAAGAAGAAGAGATAGAGAGAGGGAGAGGAGAGAGAATGGAGCATGAGAGAGAGAGAGAGAGAGAGAGAGATAGAGAGAGAAAAAGCAGAAGAAGAAGAAGAAGATGATGATGATAATAGAAGCACTTTAAGGAGAGTTTAGTGTTTGCATAGACAAGCACTTTCAGGAGAGTTTGGTGTTTGCGTAGACAATCGATAAGAGGGAGAGATATGTTGGGTGTAGGAGGGCAGCTAGCCTGCACACACACACACACACACACACACACAACCTCAAGCACAGAGAAAACGTGAGAGTGCTAGAAAAGATGTACTCAATAATGATATTAAATGAAAGTACAAGTGAGTACTAAAAAGCCTAGGGCTAAGTGCCCAACACACATAAGTATGTTCACACGGGGAAAAAACCTATGTCCAATCACAGGGAAAAAGTTCCCGTGAGTAAGCTGGGTTCACATCTGAACTAACTGGGAGTGGATATGACCAACAAACCCCCCTCAAGTGAAGGGTGTGAACGGGTAGCAGGGTGATAAAACTGTGAATGTTGCCTTGCACTATACTCCACAGTAATAGTGATCAAGAGAGATCACGATGGCAAAGATGAACTGCACTGCCAATGGAAAAAACAAGCACTATATGACGGGGAAAAGGAGAATCCCCAATGTCATGGTGCTAATGCTAGAGCACAGTAGTACATAAATGCATCACCTGAAATGCATGGCAAAGATCATGTGGACATCAACTGCATCAAATCAAGAGGCATCAGATAATACCTCCCTGAAAGGCAAGCATCCAAATGCCAAGATGAACTGAATGTAATCCACATCAATGACAACAAGACAACAAAGCATAGCTTTGTAACTGCACCACTGATAAAATAAGCATAAGAAGTGGTAGCAGATATACATGTGTAAATGCAACAGGATCCAGAAGTCATGCCTGCTGTGAGACATGCAATGTCAACTGCAAGAGAAAAACTCATCAATGGAGGATCCGATGAGGAAAAATCAGCAATTGTAGGGCTGATAAAAGTAAAAATTCAGCAATGGGAAAAGATGAAAATCAGGAGAAAAAGTGGGGGCTCGAGGTGAGCATCAGCCAATGTTATGAGAGGATGGGTAAACTCTCAGCGATGCCATGATCAGTGGCATGTATGGTAAGTGTAAAGATGCATAATCCCACAATGAATAATATACATGTGACATGTCAAAACTATGAGAGTAAGGCAACACTGGCCAAGTGTGTAGAAGACACTCCCAGTAAACATCACATGTGAGAAAGTGACAATGTCAACACTATAGAAACAATCCCGTTGCAAGGGAAAACAACATAAAAGGCATCCCCAGTAGACATCACATAAGAGAAAGCATCTAGCATAGACAAGCATAAGGGTCAACAAGCATGCATAAGTGACCATGAGGCATCACCAACTGCATGTGGGCAAGTAAAATCCTCCCCTGAAAATCAAACAATGCATACCAACAAGGAGTACAGAACTATAGAGCATAGTCACATCCAAAGCAACGGCATCAGAAACATCTCTGCAGGTGATAAAGATGTAAGGGTCAATGGCATACATATACTGCAGCCAACCACAAATGTATACATGTGCCGTGAAAAACACGATCAGCTGACACTTGTAAAAGCTGCAAGTGCTCAAATTGTGGCAAAATCAAAGGTAAATTGGTCAAATGCTCCAAAATTGGGCTTAATGTAGAAAAGTCCTAATTTTTAGGCAGCCAATTAGACCAAATATGAACCGGATCTGCACCTGTAAATTTGCTAAAGCAATTGTCATCTGTACCAAATGTTGTAATGCCCAAAAAATTGGGAAAAATGTCCCAATGTCAAGTAAATGTGCCTGTAACACCCAAAATTACCTGCAATAGTGTCAATTTTTGTAAAATAGTGCCAATTTCTGTAAAATCCCCAAATATCTAGTGCAATTATGCACGAAATCTGATGAAATCAATTATGCACCAAATCTGATGAAATCAACGCTAATGTGTGCCAATGTTGGTGAAAAGCCCCAAATTTCAATAGGCAAAATGTGCAATTTCAGGTCAAAAATTGCCAAGTCTCACAAAGTTAACCTGTAGGGATTGAATTTTATTTTTGAAAATTTTCAAATACCTCAAATTGTGCAGTGTGCAGGTACATTTGCAGGACAAACAACAGTCGTAGATACAATTATCGATGCAGATCTGTGGCGGATGCTCTATCAATTAGCTAGGCGGATGCTCTACGGTAACACAGCGCAGCGCCAGGTACGGTGGCAGCTCTGCAGGGCTACGCAGGGCAGCAAGGCGGGACTGTGTAGCAAGGGCAATTGGGCAGCATAGATCTGAGACCCAAGCAGCACAGAGAGGACGGCACAGATTTGAGGCGTAGGCGACGACGGCGGCTCGGTGACGTAGGTACAGTCAGCGGCGCTGCACACAGGTACAGTCGACGACGGTACAGGGCGATGCACAACACAGGTACAATCCGGTAGAACGGGTACAGTCAGCGCACAGCAAGTCCAGTCGAGCAAAACGAGTACAGTCGGCGCACAATAAGTCCAGTCGGGCAGAACGGGTTGGCGGTCTTCAAAAGCACGCGACGCTTAGTGGTCGCGCAATAGGCCAAAACGTAACCCCAACCCTAGTGTTGGGAGGGCAGTAGGGTGTAGCCCTAACAAGAGTGTTGGGAGGGTAGCAGCAGGATGTAATAATAACCCTAACCCTAACCAAGCTCTGATACCAATGTTGGGGGTAGGAGGGCAGCTAGCCTGCACACACACACACACATACACACACACAACCTCAAGCACAGAGAAAATGTGAGAGTGCTGGAAAAGATGTACTCAATAATGATATGAAATGAAAGTACAAGTGAGTACTAAAAAGCCTAGGGCTAAGTACCCAATACACATAAGTGTGTTCACACGACGGGGAAAAAACATGTGTCCATTCATCACAGGGAAAAAGTGCCCGTTGAGTCAGCTGGATTCACACTTGAACTAGCCGGGAGTGGACATGACCAACAAGATAGAGACAGAGAGAGAGAGAGGAGAGAGGAAAGAGGGAAGAGAGAGGAGAGAGGGGAAGGGAAAGAGAGAGAGGGATAGTGCAAGGAGGAGAAATAGAGAGAGAAGAAGAAAACATGGAGAGAGAGAGAGAGAGAGAGAGAGAGGACATGGAGAGAGGAGAGAGAGAGGACATAGAGAGAGGAGAGATAATAGATAGAGAGAGAGGACAAAGAGAGGAGAGAGAGAGAGTGGTTGATGAGGGGAGAGAGAGAGGAGAGAGGAGAGAGAAAGCAGAGAGACAAGAGAGTGATTGAAGAGGGGAGAGAGTGAGAGTGAGAGAGTGAGAGGAGAAAAGAAAGTGGTTGAAGAGCAGAGAGAGGGAGGGGACAGAGAGAGAGAGAGAGAGAGAGAGAGAGAGGAGAGTGGAGTGAGGGGTGGGCTAGGAGGAGGGAGGATGAGGGGAGAAGTGACAAAGATCAGGGGTAATACAGAAAGAGTGGATGTCAAAAAAATCTTGCTCCAAGCTCGCTCCAAACCTGTCCCATTTTCAAGCTTTAGAAGCAAGCAAGCACTCCACAAGAAAAGCAACCTTGGGCAAGCCTAAAACACACCATATCATTTGTTTTATCTGTTTTATGCACTTTTTATTTTAGACTATATGTAGCCTTATGCATAGTCTTATGCATAGAGTCCACAGTTAAGACTCTTCCTAAGAGAGCATAAGTCTATGCATAAGACTATGCATAGAGTCTATTTCCTAAGAGAGCGTAAGTCTATTGCATAAGACTATGCATAGAGTTACATATAGTCTATTGCACAGTCTTAATATACATATAGAGTCTATTAAATAGTCTTAATATACATATACTCTATGCATAGTCTTATGTATAGAGTCTATGCATAAGATCTATGTTCTAAGTTTATGCATAAGACTCTATGCATAGAGTCTAGTACATAGTCTTATATATCAAGTCAATGCATATTTATCAATTTGTTAGAGAGAAGGTTCTAGTAGGTGATGTGGATTTGGTTGTCACCATTAAGGATCAGATAACTGACATCTTCACTAAGGCATTGGATACATAGAAGCTTTGTAGGTTTAGAAGCTTCCTTGGAGTGTTGGGTATGGAGTTGAGCTCGAGGAGAGTGTTGAGATATCAAGCTCAACTAGTGCAGATATGGATCACATGCTATGATGAAACCTCCGCACTTATACCACTAGCATGGTTGGTGAGATTAGGATTGATATGCTTCCAGTAGTTTTTCACATACTATATGGCAACCACTTTATGAGATTAGAATTGATATGCTTCCAATGGTTTACATGCTATATGACAAACCACTTTATGGTCATATAGTCAAGTTCACACTATGCACCTTTTTTTATACTATTTTCCCTTATAGTATGTGCATTATAGACTAACATTAGAATCCATTGTATGAAAAAAAAGATGACGAATTCAACCATTGAAAATGTGTCTTTGACACCCTTTTACGTCCAAGTTTCAACTTGATATATAAATAGAACCTTCTTGTTAGAACCCATTTTTAACGAGAGTAAATTCTTTCACACCGTGATAGAGCCCAATGGTTTCAGACTTTGAACCCATGATCCTTACATATGACCTCACACACTACCATGAGGTAACCTCTCACGTAGTATATGAATTTTTTTTTTTAATGGTGAGTTCTACCTTGCACATTGACCTCTAGGAAAACCAAAAAGACCAATCCTTTGAGGAGAAACCTCTTGATGCACCTTTGGTCTAGAAAAATTACTAGTAATAATAATCTACCTAGCTATATCACATCCAACCACACCTCTTCATACCCACCTAACCTTTGATCTCTCATTAACCAACACTCAACATAGTGCTATCAATTGAGAAGTCGGTCTTCTATGAGACTACCTCAATCAAGGACTCTTGGGAAAACATGATTAAAATGAGCCTAGACTTGGTGGAGGCCCTAAAATATACAACACAAGAAATGCCATGACCTAAGAAGTCCCAAATTCACCCAAGTAGCCCTAATTCACCCAAGAAGCCCAAAATTCACCTATTGGAAGTGTCATGAACTTCATGAAAAAGAGTGTTCTTATGCTGTGTCTTTGCAAGAGACTCTAGCTTAGGAATAGGAGGAAGAGGTCTTCTCAACTAGAAGAGACTTAGGCACAATCTAATGCAATCGTCTTCTAAAAATCTAATGTAACTTGTGTTAGGGATCCTAAGTTAGGATTTCCCCCAAGTGGCATGGGTCATTAGGCTTAACAACTTTTTTTTTGGGAAAAAGATCCTTCAATTAGTTAAAGAAAAAACAGCTCTATAAGGGCTAAGTACAACCAAGAAGGGCTAGATACAAACTCGCCTCATATAAGGGCAGGAAACAAATGATCAAAGGGGAAGAGATGCTTCTCCTTCGGCTGGATGCTATGTAAGGAGAAGGCTACCTCATACAGGGGAGGGGGGGACAACCATACAGGTGGTCTCTGTAATGCCAAATGGAGTCATTGCCTCTATTTTGGGTGAGGAAAGGGCTAGGCCTCCAAAGTCTCAAGAAGGCTTCCCTCCACTTCGGCATATGCATTCAGAATCTCCTTGTAACTTCCCCCATGACTACGAAGGGTGTGAATGATATCAAGCCATATACTCCTGATGGTCTCAGTCACCACCCAGCAGAGTGTGGGTACCCTCGATGGCCTTGCTACATCTAGCACGCCGGATGTGCCAGGCTGCTATGCTACTACAAATCTCCCACTGTTGGCGAGCCTGGTCGCCAGACACCTATCTCGGTGGGGCTATGATTGGTAATGCTCCAATAAAATGGTGGGAGACCTAAAGGGCTATGACTGGTACTGCTACAATACAATGGTGGGAGACCTAAAGGGCTAGTCCTCCCCATTCTCCTCGTAAGTCCTGGCCACTAAGCGATAGTACCCCAAGTGATGATCCAGGTCGATGCCTTGTCCAGAACGAAGATGCGGAGAATCCGCTGCCAAATCTGCTGAGACTTCGGGCAATCCCAAAGGTGGTGTCGCTAAAACTCCTAGGGTGGCCGCGCACCTCGGGCAAGCAGACCTGCTAGCCAAGTACCGACTGCCAGGCTCCTACGTGACGTCAGCCAAAGAAAGAGAGTGATCTTCCTCGGCTGAAAGCTGTCCCAAAGCCTCTTCCAGAAATCTGAAAAGAAGCGCTGTGATAGGCCTTGAGACTCCCAGTGTGCTGCTATTGTCGGTGTGCCATCTATCTCAAGCATCTGGATCCTGTGGCCATCTATCTCAAGCATTTGGATCCTGTGGCCAAGCCGCGTTGTATATACAAAGAAAGGGGCATCTAGAGTCTCCACCCGATCTGTGGGATCATACCAAGTCCACTCTCTAGGGTCCAACTGCAAGAGACGTTGGCACTCCCAAATCCATAGTTGCCAAAGTCTCTCCCTGGCCACCTTTGCTAGTGTTGGATCTATGTGCCATGCCCGTGCCCAAAAACCAATCACCCTCACCCTCTGTAAGGTGCACCCTCTAAACTCCTCCAAAGGGTGCTCTGATCTCTCTAGTCTGCCATGGGATCCAATAGAAAAAGTGAGCAGACCAATATCCTCAACTGCTCCATGGACCGCCACAAGGATATCATGTCTGGTGAACACGCCTAGCCACATCGCGGGGGGTCGGGTCTGGAATAGGAGTCAGCCACTTCTGAGGAATAGCTGAGTTGATATGTCGATGCTCAACCTGTCTCTACCCCAGATCCCTGTTAGGCCTCTCTCCTGCTCCGCCTGAGGTAACTGCCTATGTGCAATCCAATCTGTGAGAGACCTAGCTGGTCCCATGCTCAAGGTGCCCCAGGATATATGTGGTCAAGCCCCTAGCATGTGTTCATTGGGTAAATAGATCAGGGGGTTCCAGATCAAAGACTGCCAAAGCTGCTCCTGTAAGGCCACTAGAACAATCTATCTGAGGGCTAGCCTGAGATGATCCCAAGCACGAAGTAGACTAGCTGCGAATATGTCCTCAAAGGAACGACTAAAACCGTGGGCTTGCATCTCTGTGAAGATCCATCTAGTACTCTATGGCCACGGGCCTCCAAGGCTCGGAGTGTGCGGGCTGAAATCTGGGCCAAGAGGAAATCCTTCCAAGGCTCACCACTGGGTGTAGGAGTCCTCTGACAATCAACTTCCCCAATAGCGCACGGATCTGTATAGGTGGAGCGATGAGGCCAAGCCCCCCTCTGCTATGTTGCTGAATGATCACTCTCCATGTGCCACCTTGGCCCTCGCTGGCCTCCCATCACTTCTGGCCCACAAAAAGTTCTCGATCAAACACTACACCTGGCCAATACATGCTCGAGAAAAGGCCCAGCACAAGGTGATGTATCACATAGTAGCAAACAGTACCTGGTTCGCACCACCACTCTGCCTCATAGGGATAGCCTCACCAAGCTCGAGTATAAAAGCTTCTTCCAAATACTTAGAAGAAGCGGAGTGAGCTGCTGCTTGGGAGAGATATCAATGCCAACCTAGCAACTGAGGTATCGGACTGGAGTGCCCCTCAAGATCCACTGGAAAGCCTCAACTAGTCGCCAAGTCGGGGTGGGTGTTGAGCCTACCCACAAAAACCACACGACTTGTGTCAGTTGATGTGCATTCCTAATGCACGATAGAAAATCTCTATCGCCTCCACGAATCTCTAGAGATTCCCAGCATCTCCAGCAAGGTAGATTGTTGTGTGTCTGCAAACTCTGAGTCTAGCAGCTCCTCCTACGTGTAGAGGGGAAGGCGCAATCCCTGAAGTCCAGTCTCTTGGGAAGAGAGAAAACTACTCATGGCCTTGGTGACAAAGGGGAGAGGTATGACGCCAGAGGACAGCCCTGTCAAGCCAAGCAGGAAAGGGGGAATCTATCACCTCGGGCTCCTTAAATGAAAGCTTGGCTGTGTGATGTTGAATAAAGTCCCGAGACTCCACGAATCCACTCCATGGGGAATCCCATCCGGATCATTGTGCCCTCTAGAAAGTTCCAGTCCACCTTGTCATCATAAGCTTTCTCAAAGTCTAGGAGTAGCACAATGAGGTCTTGTTGCCGCAAAACTGTTGCTTCCCAAAAGGTAAAGATGTTGTCCAGAATGCATGGATCAAGTCTGGAAGAAAAGGCTGAAGTCGCATGTGATGGCCTTGGCCAAAATCTTAAAGGCTGTCCCTAGAAGGGTGATGGGTCTCCACTTCCGGATCTCCAATCTATCACCACCCTCCTTGGGAATAAAATGTAACAAGCCCTCTGTGAGCCTCTCTTGCATGGCACCTGTGAGCATAATCTCATTGAAAGCAGTGCGAAGGCCACCTTCCATGAGGTCCCAATGGGCGAAGAAAGAAAGAATAGGAAGCCCATCCGCCCCCAAGCATTTGCCCCTAGGTAATGCCTTCACCACCTCCGCTAGCTCCTCTGAAGGGAAAGGGGTCAATAAGAAAGACCGAAGGGAGGGGGGAACCACCTCTCTCGTGTGCCTCCAAACTCTCTCATGCGCATCCATCACCTAGGGAGATAATGGGGCACCAGTGAGAAGAGATCGTAATAAGAAATCCGTGGGGGCAATGGCTCTCACATGCAAGGGATCAGAAACAATAGCTCCATCCTAGCCACACAGCCTGTGAATACTGTCTCTCCTCCTGTGGGGCCAGCTATCTCAAAGAAGTCTCCAATAACTCTGTCACCGACCTGAATCTAGAATGAAGCCCTGGCATGGTATCTATACTCTACCCTCCTCTCTTTAATGGACCAAATCTCCGTGTGAGCGGAAGCAATCTGACTCTCAATCCACGGGCTATCTGGAAAACTCTCTTGAAGAAGCTCTAAAGGGACTAGGCCCCTCCTCAGACTCCTCTCCTACTCCCGAAACCCCTCCAATCTACTATGGGTTGCCTCTTGTAAGAAAATACTGATCTCCCCAAGGCCATCATCCAAAGTGCATGCTGTAGAGCTTGAGGAAAAGTCTAGTCCTACCCATATTTGCTCGATTTAGCTGCAGATCTCGGGGTCCTGAATGAGGCTGTCTGGAATCTTGGAGCTCGCATGCCTGTCATGCCTTTGTGGGTCCTCTAGGGACATAATAACTGGGGCATGATCTGATAATGTAGTGCTTGCCAGAATACCAACTATGCCTCCACGGCTGCAAGCCCACTCGTCGGCATAAAACCTGTCCAATTGAGAGAGGTTGGGGCTAGTTCTCTGCCTATCCGATCGAGAGAAGCTAAGACTCCCAGGGCTACACCCAAACTTTGGAAGATGCTAAGGGTCCTATCCCCTAAGAATCAGTATCATCTCCTCCCATGCATAGTACTCCGCTCCTAAGACTATGGTCGTCGTGCCACCTCCAAGTCTGTCCTCTACTACTTCTATCATATTGAAGTCACCACCCATGCACCAAAAATCAGCCTAGGGCGCAGGGCTTGTTGGCGGGACAGTGCTCCAAAAGATAGCTCTACCTGCAAAGCAGCATTCGGGGAATAAATGTTGAGGAAGCCAACGCTATCCTCCCCAATCAAAACAGTAACCCACTGAGCAAATCCTGGAACTATGACTCCCGATCTTGTCACGCAGATGGCAGAAGCTGCTCATTGATAGAGAGACAGACACCTCCCTGCATCCCTGAAGGGTCAAAGGATGGAGACCAAAAAGCATGACTCATGCTTGGTAGAATCTTACCGCACGACGGGTACGCCCCTCAGTAAGATGGTGCTCCTGGAGGAAAAGAATGTCGATAGGTCCCCCCACCATAGCTTGTTGCAGCTCTCCTCTAAGGATGCCTCGTCCCTATTAACACCAAGGGCCCCCTAAGCCCTAAATGTTCCATGAGACAATTCTCATATCAATCTCTGTGTGAAGCGAAACTATCGGAATTGCCCTCCACTCGAAGAGTCTTAGGCGTGGGCTTAGACAAGGAATAGTCACAATCTATCGTCCTGGTGCAAAGTCGCACCAAGTGGGCGTGGATCTTGCCCTCCATGTACTCCCACTCTACCCGAGCACGAGAACTTCGTGCTTTATCAATCACAATGGAGATATCTGTAAGAAGGGGAGATAGGTATTGGGATAGAGATATGCATGGACACAAAAAGCAACACCTCCAGGCTGCTGGAGGTCACCATCTCCCCTCCCTAGTCTCTGTGGGTTGATCCACCAAGCTTCATCCTAGCTAGAGGCCTTAGATGAGTAAGAACGTCGGTGATGCGGAGATCCTGTAGATGATGCAATAGCTCAACTGCCTGATCCTGAATGGTACCAACTCTAGATCTCACTCTGTCGTCCTAGGGGGCTGCGCTCAAGGGGAAAGAGAAGATCATCATGCCATTCTCTAGCATAGAGGGTTTGGAGTGGTGGAAGAGCACACATACCCGAATAGGGGCTACAGTCTCCCCAAACCTATTTATCCCTTCCGTCTCGTCGGAAGACACTGGAAGAAACTATAATCCACAGGCTACCCCAAGATCCTAGGGGGGGGCGCCTGGAGACTCAAGTGGAAGAGCCCTCATTGGTGAGGCCGCAATGGTCATCTCCATCGGCTCTGAGAAACGATGTATCAAGCAACGAATGGAACTCGTCGGCCGTCTCCTCTCCGGATAGGGGCTGCAAGGGTCCGATGGGAATGCTATGGGAGGGGCGGGGGGGAGGATGGTAGGCAGGGAGGAAGAGGAAGAGGAAAATGGAGCAACGTGGGAGACGAGGGTGGGGTAGGGGGGAGGAGGCGACGGGGAGTGGGAAGGTGGAGAGGGACATTGTTGAGAGGTATCCATCAAAGAGGAAGGCTGCTAGGGAAGGCTCAACGAAGAGAGGGTGGGGTCAACCTGCCCCACTGGGCACTGAGGGCAAGAGGAGAAGTTGCGACGAGGAATTGGCTGCCACATTGGGGGGGGGCCTCTTGTGGTGGCTGGCGGGGCCCACCATCTCCATGCGGCTATTGTGATAAGTGCTTGAAACGGTTCTCTGATAAAATCGAATCCTTCTGCATGCTCCTAGCTTAGTGCACACAATGGCAACGCTCAGCTTTGGTGCTTGGCTCTAGCGACCCAGGCGGGCGGGGGCCAACCATCCGCCACTCTCCGGATGATGGATCATGCATGGTTGAAACCTGGTGCTCCACAATCTGGGAACCTTCTCCTCCCTCGGTCCCCTGGTGAGGATCTAAGCGCGAAGTAGGAGGGGGAGCCACTAGGGGTAGTCTCCTAGTCTGACACCACCAAGGGCAAGCTTTGGCAAGATGACCCATTTGTCTGCGAATGAAACAATGGCTTGGAAGGCCATAATACTCCACTCTCTATAAAATGGGGTCACCCCGAAGACTAGGAATCGATATCATGTGAGGCACAGAATTTGGCAAGGCAACATAAATGCAGAGAGATGGAATCTCGACTGCTTCTGCGAGGGCCGAGGCAACAACGCGAGGGGGGGGATTCCATCACTCTCCCAGTGGCACCGCCTATCACCCGGAGAAGAGGAAGGTATTCCTTCCTGAGGCCTAGAAAGCAGACAGTCACAAGAAATCCTGAAACTATAGCAAGTGGGTCTAGATGCCCAGTCGACGAACCATGCTGCCATCGTGCAAAGAAGGCCTGGGCCGTACACAATGCAACCAGGCTCAGCTGCATGACAAAGATCAGACTCCGCTGGCGAGTTGAACTCAACCTAGTAGCAGCCACACCACCCGAAAGGATGAATGTCTGCAATCTTTGTAGGAGCACCTAGGAGGCTAGCCAGAAGAAGATCCCTGCGTTGGCCACGCGCGAGGCGGCTACCGACAATCTTGCAAACCAAGGTGGAGGCCTCTAGTGCTACAATTGTCATGGTGAGGATCTGAAGATCCACATCGGAAAAAGATAAGCAAGCAACGGCTGCCTCGGTCTGGGATGACGGAGCGGCTGCCATGGAGTCCTCCTGAGGGAAAGACCTGAAAAAGCCGAGACTTGCCGAATAAAACACCCTGCAGACCTGTAACAAACCTGCAGGGAACGGGAGAAAAAGAGGGTATGGAAAAAAGACACAGAGGAAGGGGAGGGGCAAGCTCAAGGGGGAAGAAACCCCACGCAGGGGGGGGGGGGGGGGGCAACCTGCGAAAGAACAGAGAGGGGGGAGGGGGCGCGGGTGGGAGAGCGCAAAAAAAGGGGGGGTTGGCAGGGGGGAGTAAGGGTTTGGGGGAGGGGCGCAAAAAGGGGGGGCGGATAGATGGCAAAGGAGGGGAGCAGACGAAGGGCGCAGAAGGGGCGGACATGGGTGCAGATGGGGGGCAGACAAAGGCACAGAAGGGGGGCAGACACGCGACGGGCAGGGGAGAGAAGCGCAACTATGCAGGGAAGGGGGGGAGGAGGGTGGCGAAAACACGGGGGGGGGGGGGGGGGGGGAAGGCATAAGAAGACGGGGGGAGGCGCTGTGACGCGAAGAGGAGGGGCGAAGGGTGCAGGAATACAAGGACCGACATGACTTTTTTTAAATATCGAGTTAAGCTTAACAACTTGCCCAACGGCCAAGGGGGAGAAGAATCTCATTTGACACAATGGCAAATTGTGAA
Source organism: Cibotium barometz (assembly GCF_041138505.1). Taxonomy (NCBI): domain Eukaryota; kingdom Viridiplantae; phylum Streptophyta; class Polypodiopsida; order Cyatheales; family Cibotiaceae; genus Cibotium; species Cibotium barometz. The sequence goes on from NC_141083.1 coordinate 35,878,945, forward strand.
ATGACATAGTCGAGTACTCTCTTAGAAGAGTTGAGATAGCTAGTAGAATGTGAAGGTCCAAGTGGCTATCCCGTAAGAGAATATTTCAAGCATTTAGCTTGCAAACCATTTAGTATTTCATGCAACGACAAAACACATAGAAGTCCACTCGCACTTTGTTGGAGAAAGATGTGATATTAATGTACTTTAGATGTATACACATAGCTAGCTAGTAGACATCTCTACCAAAGAATTCCTCAAGATGAATTTTGAGTAGTTAAAGTCAAATTTTGGAATTTTATGAATGGATTCATGTTTAAGGAGTGTTGAAAAAGTACAACAAAATCCACCAATTTTACTTGGAAGTGATGACTTATGGCTATGTATCTCTTAGTGTATAATTTCACTTTACTATTTCACTTGATGAGTATAACACAATTAAACACATGAACTGATGGCATGGCTAGGTATATCTTATTTTTTAATTAGTATTTCATATTATGGGTATGACATCTATGGCTCAATTTCCTCTAGGTATGGATGTCTATAGATTGTCATCACTCTAGAGCATATAGTGATTAGCAATTTGTTGGAAGTTTTGCATGTATGATTAATGTTTACATGGTGATAAGCTATATGTGTTCACATCATGGAATTCAAATTGATAATGTGGGTCGATGTGGATAAGGTTCATGGATTGTCATCACTAGAGAAATTAGTGATCAATTTGTTGGAAGTTTTGCATGTACAACGTTTACACTTAGAAGGCCATTTTATATGGATAGATGATATTGGACATACAAATAGACATGATGACATGTTACCATTAAATATGGAAAATATCTTTAGTAGCTATGAGGATATTATTTCACATGGTTGGGAATGTTGTAGCTCTTTTACCATTGATTACTATTCTAAGAAAGACATTGGGCATACATGCCCACGTGAGTACCATAAGGGGGCACGACCCTTCCAAATATTGGCCACTTTGTAGGCAGTGGACAAGCTCGTGGGGTGAACCCTACAAGTTAGTCACTCAGCCGATTAGAGTGAACACCCTGCATAGCTTTGGTAGAATTGGGCATCGCAAGTTGATTCACGATCATTGATGTCCATGGTACCCATCATCCCGGATCTAGAGCACCCACTAACAATATTTCAAACCAAAGGTTAGAAATAGCCTTCTCCCTTTTTTTACTTGGGTAGCATAAGAATGATTTTAAAAAGTAAGGGAGTACATTTTTCACATGGCATCCATCGAGGAGCCCTTACTATCATTCAAATGATTATATCACTTTTAAAAGCATAGGTTTGTAAACTTAAAGAGCAAATCGAACCTAGCACAATCAACATATCGATGTAATCATCATGAAGGTGAAGGAAGAGGTAAAGGAAGGCTACATCTAGAGGTCGAGATATCGACAAGGAAAATAAACAAAGTGAGGAAGGGGCTCTTAAAATTTTGAGTTGGAGGATTATTGAAGGGATGGTATCATGATAATAAATTCACAACTTGGGATCTCATATGCATGGCAAGTCCAACAATTTAATGGGAATGAAAGATGCCAGTTCTAAAGAAAGTAGCAACCATGCAATCATCACATAGGATACTAGATCCGATAGGGCTAAAATTCTTAGAGAGCCAAAGACATTTTAAGGCATAAGAGTGTTGACAGTAGAAGGGATCATCCCTACACAAACTGAGGCAAAACGACATCTAACTATAGCAAGAGTTTAGGTGATGTGTAAAGAAGGCAAAAAATTTATAGGTTTTTGTGATGGAAAAGCCCTTGTCCAATACTCCCTCATGATGACAAGATCAACCTAGCCTCCAAATGTTATGACTGCTTTTGACACAACCTTATCAATAACCAACTTCCAAATTTAAGATGTTATAACTGTGATATGCCATAGTGATGTAGTCTTACTAGACAAACAATAGGATCTATTTGTTTCATTTCTTGTCTCTTTTTCACTATTGATCTTTTTATGATTGTATGTAGTCTTTTTTATAGAGATTTTTATCCACCCATGAGCTATCCATTCCCTCATTGTATGAAATCTTACATGTCATTATAGCCTCCAATAAACGTTATAAAAGACCTCTCTCTCTCTCTCTCTCTCTCTCTCTCTCTCTCTCTCTCTCTCACACACACACACACACGTGTACATGCACACTCACATTATGTTTGCATGTTTGTTTCATGGGTCCAACATAAAATTTATTGATTTGTTACATTAACGCAAGGGAGAAAACACCTAATATACTCAAAAATTTCCATCCCCAGCTTCCTCTCCCAGCTCTCTCTCTCTCTCTCTCTCTTTCTCTCTCTCTCTCTCTCTCTCTCTCACACACACACACACACACACACACAGAGTGTGCATGTGTGTGTTGTGGTTTTGGTGTGTTTGAGGACAAGGGGATGCTGAGCAATCTCCAATATGGGTGGGCCTTGGGGCCTCTTTCAAGAAAACTTCAATATTGCCTACATAAAAAGGGGCATAATAAATAGATACATTTGACATGTTCTCATAGATAATGTACCATCTCGATTGAGTAACACATACTCTAGGATGGATTTTTCGCACCCTTGTTATATACATCAAATTCACTTTAAAATAATACAAACTTATATAGAATTTGCATAGACCTAATTGGGAATCCCTCGAGTTTGCATGTAAGACTCATCATAATTTTTTTCTATCAAGGTCCCCAAGGAAGAAAGGGGGGTGGGTGTGGGCATAAGCAGATGCACTAAAATGGAAGACATATAAATGTTTGTTCCCTCATGCGTAGAATAAGAAAAATCCTAAGAAAGCCACTCACCTTTTGAGTGTGGCTATTAAGATATTTGTAGATAAAGATTATGTTTGGTTTTTGATTTCTTAGAACTTCGATTTTATTAGATGTCTACTTTGCATTGAAAACAATTGTTTTGTGACTCGTCATGAATTATTTTAAATTTTCTTAAGGATTTATAATTGTATAAGCAGTTGTGTTTCTTGTTGATACAAATGCTCATAATATAGAAGATTCATCCTTGTTTTTCAAAATGATAGCAACTAAGTGAGACTCTTCCTACATCAATAAAAGGGATGTTCCATTGTAGATATTTTAGGAAACAATGAAGATAGTTTAATTCCTAGTGCTATGATGGAATTAAAGGAAGGAGTTAAAAAAATGCAATAAAAATAGAGAATAGGAAACTCCTATCAACATATAATTCAATATAATGTCCATTCAAACATGGTTTCTTTTATTTTCCTCTTACATAATTAGTAAAGTCAATTCATTAGTTTATTCATGTCAACTCATCACATATGCAATATCATAATAATGTGGAAATATCTACCTAAATACAAAAAATTCTAGTGTCTTACAAGGAGGGGAGTAGATTCTTGTGGAATTACTAAAGGAATTAACACATCATCACATGATTCCACCTTGTGTGCATGAGGTATTCTCTTTTAAATGATTAATCGTTAATCCGACCTTGTGTGCACGAGGTATTCTCTTTTAAATAATCAATACATATCACAAAATAAAGTAAGCGTACAAAACCCATGATGATGATGATGAGTTTTGGCATGGAGTTTGATGGCACTTTAACCCATTGAGATAGCATTATCATTTAGAACTGAAAAAGGAGGAACACATACTAATGATCAAATTCATGATCTTGAATGATATAGAACTTAAGCACAGTTCTAAACACACACACCAAGCTAGGTTGTGTTGGTGGATTGGGTGCTTGAGTCTACAAGTAAGGTAACCTTAGAAAAAACTATGTCTGAATTACTTAAGAAATGTCTTGTACGTTCAAAATACATACTAGGAAAAGAAATCCTCATGTTAAATGTGAGTAAATTCCAAACACACATGCATAAAAAATAAATCTACATGTCAAATGTATATATACTCTTATAACAAAATATGATTGTTATGTAAAGAAAATGAATTTGTTTTAAATTAATCCATGTATAAATGTATTTGTTCAAAATAAGATGTAATCTCGCTTGTGAAATTAAGTCACTATTAAAGAGATTATTAAGACTCCATGTCTTTAAAATAGCGCATGTGAGATCAAGTGATCTTGGGAGAAAGGAAACTTGATAGAAAAAATTATTAGTTTTGGTGTGTTATAAATATAAACATTACTTGACATGACAAATTATGGATTTACGTCCCTTTATGTAAATCCTAGCTCAAAACATTAATTGGCATTCAAAATGGTGGAACATGGATAGGCAATCCAACAAATCATATAAATAGGGGTTTCTTAATTGGCAATATCATTTAAAGAATCATCATGCAAATAGAGCAATGCTCCTCTTCCTCCTCTTCCTCCTCTTCTTCTTCATTCCCCAAATTTCTTATAATGGATAATGTACAATATTGTCCTATATCTATCTATTACATATTAACCGTGGACAACCAAGGCACAAGGAGAGGAGAGGAAAAAGAAATCTTGGATTTCTAAAAAATAAGAGGAAAAAACCCTTTCTATTTACCCTTTGTATTCCGACTTCCATTCCTACGTTTTGCTTCTTAATGTCTTTTACATACCACAACAACGTGCGGGTTGAGTACTACCATGGACAACCAAGGCACAAGGAGAGGAGAGAAAAAGAGAAATCTTGGATTTCTAAAAAATAAGAGAAAAAAATCCCATCAATTTGACCCTTTGTATTGCAGCTTCCATTCCTCATTTGACCCTTTGTATTCTAACTTCCATTCCTCCGTTTTCCTTCTTAATATCTTTTACATACCGTAGCAACACGTGGGTTGAGTACTAGTGCTAACTTATGCTTCGAAGCCTATTATGCATAACAAGGACCAAACGATGTTGGGACATCATGTTTTGGAGCATTTATACTAACCCCTATGTCAAGAAGTGGGCGTGTAGTGTGTGTGAAATTCCCCTAATAGAATAAGACACTCATGCAATGCGAATGAGCTGAGAGTTAACGTAAGGCGGAAGAGAGAGAGTGTTGTGTGGGACCCAAAGCACAGAGAGAGAGAGAGAGAGAGAGAGAGAGAGAGAGGGGGGGGGGGTCCCAAAGCACGAGAGCGGAACAATAGACTAAGGTATCAGGAATCGATACGTAACAATAATTAAGGAATCTCTTTGGAGCGAGAAAGAGAGCCTCAATTACAGAGGCAACTTTAATAAAAGATTGATAGAAAAGACAGGGTATAGCTTCTCTGTCTCTGCAACTGTAGTTAACCTACGTAGAGAGGGCAGGGCGTATCTGCAGACACCCATATGTAAATCTCTAGCAAGTAGCCCGGTGATTAGATCTTGGTTATGGATTTGAGCGTGCGCAGTGAAGTTGAAGCATTGGATTTTACAACGCACCGTATTGATGCCGATGATGCAGACGAGGACGCGACTGCATTCAACAAGCTTGTGGAAGAGATGGTGGCAACAGCAGCCAAGCAGTGCTGTGAAGCAGGGGAGAAGCTATATGTTCGTATTTTAAATTGGACCTCATGGAAAGGCCCTGAAAATGCCAAGAAAGAAATTGAGCTCACAGTCTTTGTTGAGTAACTCTTCATCATTACACGTTATGTATGTATATGCATGCTTATTTTCAAATTTAATGCAAATCGAGAACACTCTAATTAATATGTGTGGTATGTAATTTGTATACATTAATCACACTTTCTGCAGTTCCCAAATAGAGTTTTGTTTTGACAGAAGGAATGGTGGAAGCAAGGGTTTTCTTAAATTTAATTTTCCCCCAAAATTGGTGTGCAGGAGGCCTGTTTTCAGAAAAGCTCTTCATTTTTCTTGAAACTAGAAATTGAAGACGGTGTATTTCTTTGTTTTTCAAAGATGTATAACATTAAATTGTCAATCTAAAATCACAATCTCACCACATGATTTCCCATACACACTTATATATTCACCCACCACACTGAACTCTCATAAGATCAAATCAAAGGGACTACCATGGATTGAGTATACCAGATGCCCAACAAACAGAACATCAAAGGATAATGCTTACATATCTCCAAGTTTCATGGTTTGCTACAATGTTGGAGAGTATAAATACCACATGTTTTGCATCTATCTTTGCAACGATAGCCTTCTCTTCCCTACTTTTCAGTTAACATTTACTTAAAGTCTCGCAATCCATGGCTTAATGCCACAAAGGAACAGCCTAGAATGCTTGAGAGGCAACTATTTAGTGACGGTTACCTCCCTTGTCGTAAGCCTTAGACTTGCCATGCATACTTGCTCCAACCATGTGTGCAATGCACATTCAATCTCCAAAAACATCATTTTGTTTCTTTTTTGCAGAGTAATAAAGTCTTGTCCACTTCTCTTTTCTTTACCTCTATAAACGACATTCCAGCATCTCACAACAATGAAACTTGCACACCACACTTCATCAATAGTCCTCACCACTTCTTTTTCCCTGAGAAAAAAATCCTTCAGCCGCATGGCTAAATGGGGGAGGGGTGTTTCCCTCCATGGCTGGCTGCTCTCGGAGGGAAACTACATCATAAGAAAAAGGGGCGGAGGAGGCCTATAATGCCAAGTAATCTCGCCAGCCGATCAGGGAGAAAGGGACCCGTGCGCCATGTACATAGGAATGAATGATGTCGGTCCAAATGGAGAGAATGGACTCAGCTGGAGGGGTGAGAGTGCTCTCGAAGGCCTCACTGCAAAACGGGCCCACCAAAGATGCCACGTAGCTATGCTGATGATGATCTCCCATCTCGGGCTGGTGGCTGGAAACCAAAGCTCTGCAAAACTATCGGGGTGGGAACTGTATCAATACTACAGTGAGAGAGTCGGAGGACCTGCCCACCTGCTGTCTCCTCATAGAAAAGAGCGCGGCCGGCCTGAGTCACCCAGGCTACTGCTCCCCTTGTGATTGTACGCGGCATGGACTGCAGACATGTACAGCGGGAGGATCCTCTGCTAAACCTGATGTGCTTTGGGCAGGAACCTGTAAGGGGGTGGTGCCATCTAGCAAAAACCGCCTAAGCAATGCATATCACAATGGGTTTTTGCTGCATCACTCGATCTGCCGCTGTGGGTGAGTGGAACTCCACCTAAGAGTAGCCAAACCCAAGAAAATGGATATCAGTGATTTTGCCCAGCTTGCCAATGAGGGCTGCCTCCAGCAAATCCTGCATCTGTCCGCGTGCAGGGCAGCTACCAACAATCTTGCAAACCAAGGAAGGGGCCTCAAGGGACGCGACTATAGAAGCCAAGAGCTGGAGGTCCGCTTCCGAAAAATGTCAAGGGGCGCTGCCATGGAGTCCTCCCCTGAAGTGGTAAAAGGACTAAGAAGCCGATTCGTGCCAAAAGGAAAACAACCCGGGCACAATACCTGTGCAGAGAAGATGGGGACAACGCACGAAAGAGAAGGCTAGGGTGGAGGTAAGGACCAAGAAGCCAACTCGTGCCCAAAGGAACACACATCGGGCGCAATACCTGTGCGGAGAAGACGGGGACAATGCACGAAAGAGAAGGCTAGGGCGGAGGTAGGGGCAAGGAGGAGGAGTGCTAGAGGCGGCTAGGGGCGCGAAGGAGATGAGGGGTGGCGAAGGAGAGAGAGAGGGCGAAGGAGGGAACAGGCGAGGGCGGCTGGTGCCCAGGACTGGGACAGCACCTAGGCGACAGGAGGGGAGAAGGCAGGGGCTGGCGGTCAAATGGCAGAGGCAAAGGCGGCATTGCAGGAACAGGGGCAAAGGGGCAAAGGGAGGAGGGGAAGCGAAGGGGAGGTGGGCACTGGCCGCCAGAGGGCAGGGGCGATGGGAGAGGGCGGCATGGAAATACAGGGGCCAAAGGCGAAGGGGAGGTGGCACAATGGCAATGGGGTCAGGGACGGGCAGCACACAGCATGCAGCTGCGCCAAGGAGGGGGGAGCTGCAATTCTCCCAATCTGGCAAAGTGGTATTCCCATATTCTGTGCATTACTCCATGGCAAAAGTGATTGTACCCCCCAAAATGCGATACTCCTCACCACTTTGTCATGTTTACAATGACCATCTAAATCAAAGAAATTTTCCAAGCATCAACATAGGCTGTTTCACAAAAAGGGAAAAGTTGCCTCCATTTGGCATATGCAAGAAGCCATGCAAAGCAGAAGAAAGTTAACTGCACCAAGCTCACATAGCACTGAATTGCCAAAAGAGAAGCTAATTGCCAATAACATCAAATAAATCTACAACCAGCCAAGCAGTTCTCCGCCCCACATCGTCAATTATATCCTGAAAAGTAAGAAGAAATCATCAATTAGAAGCACTTTCACCTTGACAAAGAAAAATGAAAGCAAAATATTGTTGGGCAGAAAGAAAGCCAAGGAAAATTCTATGATGGCCATCAATTTTTCAGTACATACTCACGATGTTGACAGACTCAACGAGTTTTTTATCCTTCTCAGTGGGTGGGGATATAGATGGGAGGGTACTCCCCATCCATGATGGCAAGGGAGATCTCCCAACGAGCCCTTTTTCTCTTCTCGGGTGGCAAGGAGATGGATGGACGGGAAAGGCTTCCGTTCATGAGAACGAATGGCATTTTGCCCCCTTTTCTGTCACGTGCATCCCGCACTTGGATACATAGCTGAACAAGAAGGTGCAGGACTTGGAGTGGAAAGTGGTCCCATGCGAGCCCAGTCTAGGTTGAGTCAACCAGGGTTCTACTCTATGCGTCTGAGGTCAGCTGTGCATTGTCTTGCACATGAAGCAGTGCCAGTCCGCACTGTGAGTCTCCCTCTGGAATGATGTCAGGTGATCTGAGTATATGGTCTACGACCGGGTGCCGGACATCTGTAGAAGCATGTATGATTGCATGTAGGGAAAGGGGCCAGCCCATAGGGCTACCCAGGGAATAGCATAGAGCTCTTGTTGTGGGCATGGGGGAGGTGTGGAACCGCCCCCAAGGGGCCAGGAGGGCCCGGGCCCCAAGCTGTGCTTACCAAGGGGCTATCGGCCAGCCCTATGGCCTGCTGGCTAACTAGAAGCTTGTGAGTATAAAAACCCAGCCAAGAAAACGATCAATCTATCTCGTAACTCACAAGGGATTGCTGCATTCCAAGGGCCACGAAAGCCAAGGGGAAAGCTTCAACCAAGGTGAAAAGTGCAGGTCAAGATTCTGTCTTTATTTTCTAATTTATATCATTCTATTAATGCAAATACACCATTCGTGGTGGGGGCCCTGCAGAGGGTATTCGGGACCCAATATTGTGTCCTCTTCTCCCTCCCTCCCTCCCTCTCTCTCTCTCTCTCTCTCTCTCTCTCTATTTTCTACACATCTACTTCTTTCTATGGAGCTACCCTCCAACGCATGCTTATATCAAGTGAATTATTGATGACTGTCATCAAAATTTGGAGAGAAATAAGATGGGAAAAACTGTAAACACATGGGTATATAGAGCACACAGATATACACATAAAGAATTTGCATGCACATGGGAAAATACCACTCATAACCATAGGCCTACCTTGTCTCACGTATGCCACTCACAACCATACGCCTACCCTCTGTCACACATGCATGGGAAGTATCTGCATGCCCTACGCCTACCGTGCCACTCAACCATTCGCCTACTTTGTGTCAACACATGCATGGGAAGTATCTGCATGCACAGGGGCAAATTCAACCCAAGATCCCACTCAATCTCTCACACATTTGGATAGAGCATTGCATATGTATAGTAGATAGAGTACATGCACAAAAAACACCTGCATTAGTTGAATTTGGTTGACCATGTGTACTTGAATTTGGTTGACCATGTGGCTAAGAAAGATGAGAGCCAACGACCACCGCCATGTAGGCGAACTAGATGCGACCTCAGAGTCCTTCGCCAAAGGTCGCTGGGTTCGAGTCGCATTCCCTATGGCTGGGAAGAGGCATCATCACAAGGGGAAGAGAGGGGGGGGGGGGGGGGGGGGGTAAATGTCTCCCAAAAAAAAAAAAAAAGGGGAGCCAGGAGCAGATAGAATGACACAATCGAATCGCATAAGCATCCTACTTGAAGGAAGAACACACCATGGCAAAGAAGCAAGGGAACATTCTCCTTGAAATACCTCCTTAAGTGAAAAACATGTCCATGTGTCCAGTGAAAAAGCATACCTAGACACTCCTTCTCTCATCAGCGCAAGGAGTTCTCACCACAAACGCAGCAGCTTCACAAGCCTATAAATCTACCTGTTTTTGCTTCTTTTTTTGAGTTTGTGCAGGCCCTTCTGTTTTTTGCCCGCACAACAGGTGCGGCCAGGAGTGCGATCCACAGTAAGCAGCATGATGAAACCCTAATTTGCACCCTCTCCCGCTTCTTTGCCTGCATTAACATATGGAAAAGGCATTATGGCTTTTGAAGACGAGCTTAGAACCTTAGCGGTAGATTTTGATGAAGTCAAGGCCACACTCAGTGGAAAGATTTCCTTCCCCCTCTCGAGCTAGGGATTGGGCACTTCCCATAAAGCTTGCCTCGCATTTTACTCTTAGACGGGGCTTCTTCCAATCAGATTTCGATTCGGCGAAGGCGACAGACTCTTGAGAGCAGCCCTTGACAAACACTTCCAAGGAAGAAGCATTTGGGAAGGCATTAGAGTGGGACAAGGTAAGTAATCAGCCCTTGGCAATCTTGCTCAAATCCTGAGAGAGTGGATTGGAACTTTTTAGAGGATACTCTCCCACGCATGGGTTTTTGTCAAGATTGGATCAGAGGTGTATCTTGCCTTTATGGGGAGCCTCACAACACTTGTGGAGGTCAAGGTGAGCGCTTCTAGATCTCTCACTCCATACGGAAAGAATGCCCTCCAAGAAGCTCGATCTAGTATCTAAAGTCATAGTAGAAAACCAAGTGCTGCTTGTTGCCATAGCTTGGTATGTCACTTCTTGTTAGTGTTATGACTATAGATGTATTAGAAAATTGCAAAGGTGATCTGTAACTTCTTATGGTCAAGGCTTGATGGCACATTAGATATCGGGACAGAGTTACTTGGAAAACTATTATCCTTTTCAAGCACGAAGAAGGGGGATTGAACATCATTGATCCATAGATCCAGTGCAAAGCTCTACTTTGCAAGTTGGTTAAAGTATTCCTTCCTAGTATTGAGCACACTTGTAAGATTCCTCCACCCCCCTCCCCTCCCAGCTTTTGAAGTGTACAGGTGTAAGAACCTCCCCTTCTGATATTGTAATTATTCTCCTCTCTGAAATAAAAGAAAGATTCTATTTTATCCTGTTTTGACTTAGAGAGAGAAAATATCTAGAGGGAGGTAGTTCAAAATTGAGATATTTTTGAATAAAAATCCTCCTAGTGTCTAAAATGGTTTCGCCTGAAACAGAAATTCAAAAAGAACTTTCCAATGTGCAATCGGAATTAATTAAAATGGGTATAAAGGACCTTAGCCTAAGGGTCTAGATTTTCAGAAATTTTTGAATTATGGTCCAATTAAGGTTCCTATAGGCCAATAGGATCAATCCAAGTGTGGGGAGGAGATAAATCCAATTTATAAAAAAAAATACCCAAAAATGAGTAAATGCCCACATAAGATGAAGAGTTGACTGAGTACAAGGTTTATTAGTAAAAAACTATGAGTATTACTAAAAAAATGAGATATTTTGGGTATAATGATTCATTTCTGACACATGTGTAAGGAAAAGGGGGCCCTTCAAGGAGGTGCCTATTTCACATGTGTGGTGGAGTTTTAAACTCAAACATATTGTGATATTTTTATCTCTCCTCTCTCTTGGATCAAACCAAATCAAAAGGGAACCAAACTAGGTTCAAATCTTGTCCAAATTCAACTAAACTGAACCTGAAAAATTCTAAAAATTAGTTGGACTTGGTTAGAGGCCTTCCTCACCTATAAATAGATCTTCAGCCCTTTGTAAAAAAATATGAGAACTATACTATGTCAGTATTATGCTGAAATAATGATATTTTCTATTATCATCTAAAAACCTCTACAAAGTTGAAGAGATTGGAGCTTCTCTCTCTCTCTTCAATCTTTCTTGGTGACTCCTACAACATACCAAACCAATTGATTGGTTGGGGGCCTCTACTGTGATCAAAGAATCAAGTAAATTAGAAGGTAAAGTGTGGATTATTGTCTTTTTCTTATTAAAACTCCAAATGCTTCTCTTCTCAACCCCTCTCAAGCTTGAGAAGCTTTAATTTGAAAGACTTTTGATTACTATTGAAGTTCTTTTATAAATTGTAATAAAGAAACACAAAAATTTCTGTTTATGCTTAATTTTAATGGTTTTTAAGCATTTCTCTCTCTCCCCCCAAAGAAAGGTCATTCCTATAACCTATTCTCAATCCAAATGAAGCTTCTCATGAAGCATTTCTCTAATCCAAAAGTAATTTCTATGCTTGTCTAATTGGAGGTCAAAATAATGGCTTTTTAATGCTTTAAGGATATTTATTTCATAGAGAAATTATGAATCAATCCATAATTGGATAATGATCCAATTAGTGGTCATTCTAATCATATCAATAATATTAAACTTCATTCTTTCAATTAAATTGAGAATTATCAGTAATAGCACAGCTATGGTAAAATTTATGTAAAATAAACACATAAAACATTTTCATTCATAATATGAAAAGAGGACTTCCTACCATATTCTAGGAATTATCATCCTAGATTAATCTCATTGAAATCATGGAGAAACTGATTTTTATGTTTATGCTTAATTAATAAATTAGAAAAAAAAAGAATTTTAGTAATTTATTTTTATGTTAAAAGAGTAATCCCCATGATAATGGAAATCCATGTATTCTAAAGAAATAAGAGAAAAAATTAGAATACTAATATAATGTATATTTTATGTAAAAATTAAAGAAAGATTTTAGTTAAATTTATCTTTTTGCATAGATAAAATTATATGCTGAAAGAGAAATTCTCACCATATTGGAATTCAAATAATTAAATAAGGAAAGTGTAATTCCTAGTGTAAAGGAATTAATGGAGATTTTTATTTAATTTTCAAGAGAAATTTTAGTTAAATTTATCTTTTTGTATAGATAAGTTTAAATAATAAAAGAGGAATTCCCACTACATTTTGAATTCCATCAATTGGATGGGAAAAGAGAAATTCTTATCACATTGGAATTATTGGATAATTATTGAAATTATTGGATAATTCATTTAAATTTAAAGATATATTTTTAGATAATTTTATTTATCTATGAGAAATAATTAAATGTTAAAAGAGAAATTCCTATTACATTTGGAATTCCATCATTTGGATGGAAAAAGAGAAATTCCTATCACATTGGAATTATTGGATAATTTATTTAAATTTAAAGATAAATTTTTAGATAATTTTATTTATCTATGAGAAATAATTAAATGTTAAAAGAGGAATTCCTATTACATTTGGAATTCCATCATTTGGATGGAAAAAGAGAAATTCCTAGTATATTGAAATTATGGGATAATTTATTTAAATTCAAAGATGAATTTTTAGATAAATTTATTTATCTATGAGAATTATTTAAATGTCAAAAGAGGAATTCTTATGACATTTGGAATTCCATCATTTAGACGGGCAAAGAGAAATTTCTAGCATATCGAAATAATGAATATTTGAATTTAGATGAACTTATTTTATGAGAAATAATTGATGAGAAAAGAGGAATTTTCATGACATTGGAATGTAAATAATTAAATGCAAAAAGAGGAATTCCCATGGTAATTGGGATCCAAAATATTAAATGGGAAGAAGAGGAATTTTTAGTATAATTCGATTTATGATTATTTACCAAAAGTGAGAATATGGGCAGAATTGATTTCTACAAATCCCATGAATTCTTTTATTCAAAAGAAGAATATTGAATATAATTCAATTGAGGAATTGAGAAGGAATATGGAAATAGTTGTCAGAAAAAGAATCTTTAATTAGGCCAAGCAATTGGCAGAAATTTAGAAAAAAAGTCCTATTATCGGTATCAATCTAGAAAAAGCTATTAAATCTAGAAAAAGCATGTGAATGGATGTGATAAGATGTAAATAATATTTGTTGATACTCCCATAGCCCGAAGTCTCCTCATCAATGTGGCTCGTGGGACAGCGTCAAAGCCTAGCAGAAATCCACAAAGCAATAGTATATCCGATGCACGTGAGCTCTCCCTCCCTCAATGATCCCCCATCGTGTGACAAACTTGTAAAGTGTGAGGATCCCCCAAATAATATTTGTTGTTGGTACTCCCAAATAATATTTATTGGTACTCCCATATCCTAAAGTCTCCTCATCTGGGACAGTGTCAAAGCCTAGTGGAAATCCACAAAACAATAGTATATTTGATGCACGTGAGCTCTCCCCTCCTCAATGATCCCCCCATACTGTGAAGATGTGATCAAATGTGGAGTGTCCCCTTCGGAATCTTACATGCTCCGGTGCCCTGAGTCTCTGCTTCTCGGCCCATCTGTGCTAAGCTCATGCTCCCAAGATTGATCCATAATCTTGGCCACCAACGCGTGACCAATCATAATAGTCATGTAGTTAATCACGGTCCATGGGGTACCTGCCTTTAGAACGGGCACAATGGTATTAGAAGACCAATTGGCAAGGAAACCTTCACATAAGTCCCTATTAAACATATGAACCAAAATTGGAGCCAACGCATCCCTCGCATGGGAGAAGTGCTCGGCAAGCAGCCCATCATGATCTTGTGCTCTCCCATAATCATACCTAGCAAATTCACCCAAGCTAGGTGGATTAATAGGTCACAATGGTTCATTTGGCGCTTCACCTCTTGCCAAGCTTATCTGGATCCATAACTTAATATATGTTAGTATCCAAACAATGTAACAATAATACCAATGAACCGCAAGTAAAAGAGTGTCCTGAACTTGAAGTGAACACCCGTGCCAACCTTGATAGGAACTCCCACGGCACCAGCTTGCCACTGTAGAGAAGCGAACGTCCTTTCTTTCTATCATTGAGGAGTGTACGCATGTTCGCTCACAAGCATATAGCTGTTCCTTTAAAAAACATCATCTTTTCTTTGAGGGTTCAGAGTAGTCAATCTATATTCCCATGCACCTACGCTCGGGAAGGTTGGTGAGAAATAACCCTCTCTTCAACGAAGTAATCTCTTTGGACATTTCTTCGCAAATCAGATCGGACCTCATCGAGTTATCCTTACCAGATACCCTTATCTCCCCCTCCTCTCAAGCCAAGCATTGCAATACCTCCGCACCACTGGTTGGCACCTCATCCATGACTCCTACCTCTCCCTCCTCAATGATCCTCTACCTCCCTACTCCGCACCCGGCCTCCTCATCCTCTACCAACGTTGCTTCACCCAAATTGAGGTCATGGAGGCCACTGGCATTTGCCAGTTTGACGACATGCACATCGCCTTTCCATGGGATTTTAGCGAAGCCAAGGCAACCCTTGTAGTCACCTTCTTCTAAGCCCACAGTCCTCAGCTTGCCGCCTTGCAATTGGCCCTGGCCCCGACGACAACGATGTTGGCACATATGGGCAAGGCAAGTTGCCACTAGCACCCCCTCCTCCACCATTAGGACCCTCATCGGCATTAGCTCACACATAACCACTGCCCCCACCACCCCCCTCGAGCACCACCACACTTCCACTTCTTGGTGCTTCAACTTCTTCTTCCCCCCTTCACTTTCCCACTCCACCCCCATCACCCACACCCCCCTCGCCACCTTCACTATCCCTTCACTTAGGTCTGGACTCAGCATTCAGGGATATTCCCTCCACCTCTGCTAGACCCCCACCGTTCCTCGACACAAGCCTCGCCACCCAACCTCCGTCATCGACACCCCTCCACCACTCAAAGAAGGGTAGATCCCGCCACCACCACCATCTGAGCGGGAGAAAGTTGACCCTCCGCCAAACCCCTTGAACTAGCATGATCCCCTGGACCGCATGGAATTCAAGCAAGCAATCGTCATCCTGCTCGGTGGACAGTTCCAATATCACCCCATCACCCGCTTCATCGACGAGACGGCCTCGATCTCCATGTCCTCTACCCATACCTAGATGCCAAGCACATGACATGGAGGTGTGAGCACCCACCCCGAACCCGCGCGACGGCTACCACCAACCCGCTGCTCGTCCCATCACCTTCGATCTCATGGGCAAGCAGTTGGCCTGGCGAAGACCCTTCCTATGTAGGCCCTTTATTTGGGAGGTTTATTACAACGTGCTCCACGCATTGAGGATCAGTCCGGATTACCTCCCCATCCGCAATGGTGGACCTAGAAAACCTTCCACGTCGAATAGCAAAAGAACCCGAAGTTGCAATTCAACTTTCCTTGGTTCGTGCCCCCGTCACCATAGAACCCACGTATAGAAGACACCATGGTCAAGCGCTTCCATGATTTCATCCGCCGTACGACCGGGTCCCGAACCCAACAGTGATTGCAACCATCCGCTTCTTCAACCTTATCATCACTTTGCTGGAGAACTTCCCAACATGGGACCACTACTTCGAGGGAGTCCAAGGCCTCACATTTGACATCAACAAAGGACCCACACTCAAGGCAACTGTTCGGCTACTACGAACGTGTCATGTGGATGCCTGCTTGGCGACTCCAGACTTTCGAAGACATGATGGAGAGCACATTCTAGACGAGCTACCGCATCTTCCATCGAGCCCTCCTGCCCCTACTTCAAGATGGGACTTCGTTCGCACATACTCTATCTACTACAGATAGCCTTTTTTCCAACCAGTTCCGAGGATGGGCTTGCAATCGGGAGGGGGATATGTTAACCACTCTGGTTAACATGACCTTTCGTGCGCGGCTACCACATCACTCTTTTTATCCATATTTTTTATAACTGTGCACTAAGCGCCAATTGGTTGTGAATGAGACAAGGGATGACCGAGCTTATGACTTGTGTAATGCTGGTCATAAGAAATTTATGTACATAGAGCTAGTTAAACTAGGAAGACTAGTTTTGGGCCCCCATTTTGTGGCTAGCCATTGTAAAAAGTGAGCTCATGTATATAAGACATTTTATGGAATATAAAAAGGGACAATACCATTTATCTCAATTGAGTTTTTCTTTCTGTCTCTCACTCTCTTGAGTTTATGGTAGCTTGCTTGCTTGTGATTGTTGGTGTATGTGAATAGGAATGGTGTTGCTCTCCCTTCTCATTGCTCTCCACCTTGTCTTATTTGCATACGATTGGCATGAGGTAGAGGTTGAGCTCTCCATAGCTCCTTCCCTCTTTTTCCTACCTAGCTTGCTTAGCCAAGTGCAAGTCATCGAATTCGACCCTTGCAAGCACTCTCTTCTTCTTCTCGTGTTTGTGAGGTAGCATGTTAACTGTTAACACATAAGACCTTTGCCCTTGCCTTGAACATGTGATTTGTCATGTAGACTTCTAGGCTTCACAATAGAATTCACGATTTGAAAAGATATTAGAAATAATATTTAAAATAAATTAAAATATCTAATTGCATAGTTCATACCATGGTTGATTACTTCGCTTTACAAGCCCGAGTATACATCTCCTTCTCGCTCTTGGGAAATTTACCACTTGGAAAGTCAAGGAACAATGGGCATCTCTTGTATATCCATACATCCCAAATGTCTCCTCGAAGTTATTATTGCTATGTATACATAATGCTCTCATGTTTTAGATTGTGCCAATCTTTTAAGATTGTAGGCACATGTGCAATATATCTCTCCACATGGCACTTATAAATCCATCTACACATTATTATTTCCATTCAGTTTACAAATATAAGAGTACAACTAAGTAGTAAGTAAGCTTTATAGAATGTTACGCACCTGAACACAGCATGCTTGGTAGCCTTGATGACAGCAGGGTTTGAAGCTACCACACCTTGTTTCTTCAGGTATCCCACCATTTCCTCGAATAGCTTCCCAAAATATAGTCTCTTAAGATCAGCAAGGTCCTCCAGGAATGTATATGGGAAAATTACCTTATACTTTTTTGATATTTCTAGAAGGACGGCTACACCCTACGCACCAAATCTCATGCCATATGACTTCTCTTAAAAGCCAATCCCTGAATAAACTTGCATTTGTTGCGTTGCCATTGAAATGGATACTCAAACAAAATAGAGTACTTTGTAAATATCAAGATGATAGGGAAAGTAATTATTACATACTCTTAGGGATTTGTAAATCCTTCAACCTCTGTATCAAACAATCTAGTTTCTCATCCCAATTAACTTACACCAATCGTCTGCAACATAACACCAAAATTAAACCCCAACATTAAAACCATAAAATGTTGTTACCTACATAATAGAGAGAGGAAAGAGTGTAGGATTTCTTACTCAAAGAAACCTTCCCCTTGTGCAGGGTTTGTAATCACCGCTAGCCACCTTGTAGCATGTCTCCACTTTCTTTCATCGCTATAAAATGTTATTCTCCATTTCTCTTCAAACTCATGTGCAGGCAAACTATCTCTACTAGGGGGTCAATATCTCGGATTGTTGCAAGGTACTCATCCTATTATTCACGAATTACAAGATTAGTGGATAATATGTAAATGTTAATCATATATTGCAAGTGTCTAAAGATTGAAGGTTTACTTGGAATACTATTTGGGAAAGTTCTGAAAGCTCGTAGTTATACCAAGATGGGCGACCCTTTTTTTCTGTGCCGAGGCATGCTTGTCCAGCCATGCCTTGTTCATCTCTCTAGTGTGCTTCATAATTGTTTCTTTGTTTGCCATCCCAAGCACCCTAATGAGGCACACTTTGTCCACAAGGAAAGAAGAAACATAGCCCACTTCATTCATCCTATGGCAACAAAATTTAAGGTTATGATGAAAGATTGAAACATAGTACATCAAATATTCCTAAGTCAAAGAGACTTGAGACATATATTCTCTTACATGTTTAAGCGAGCTATCACTATGAGAACCTCCCCTTTGCTATCCTCATTGAACTCAATAAGGATAGCATCAACACAAGGATATCTTGATGCGACATTCTTGAATGCTATAGTTAGATAGTACAAATCTAATTAGTCCCAAAATTATTTTATAAAACAAAAGACCGCATTCAAAAAAGTAGGCAACTTAAGTAGTCTCACATTTATTAATCTCCTCCATCCAGGCCACAACTTGATGATTGTCGTCCCACACATACAACATCTTGTTGCTCATGAATTCCCACTCCGTGCCTTTGACCATATTCTCGAACTCCTCGTTTTTCAATCGCCAGATGTCATCCCATGCAATAACATCATCTTGAGTCACTTCTCTAACATGATTATGGGATGAGGAGATAGAGCAAATGAACCTACATCTATCGGCAACATAGCCATTTGTATAAAATTCCCTTGCTAACTTCTTGTACCTAAATTGCACTCTTCATATAGAGGGGTTAGGCATAAGTCTGCACAAGGGAATAGGTGGCACAGGAGTGGATTTCACCACCTGCCACAATGAATACACACACGTTATGCTTAGAAATCCAAAAGATACCTTATGTAAGATTTGATAAAAAGTGGTTAACAATTACCATCACTCTATTAAGACTGTCTTGTAGGAGTTCTAATCGCAAGCAAGTTGCATGAGTCACCATGAAACCCTCTTCATTATCGTCTTCTTTTTCAATTCCCTTGTCCACATCTCCTACTTCCCTAGTTTCTTTAATGGATTTTGAAGAAGCACCTTTCTTCAAAGACTTAGCAACTCAACTTGGATTCCTTCGAGGAGGACTCCAATCATCATCATCTTCCTCTTGCACTTTCTTCCTCTTCTTGGTACCTGTCACTTTTTAGCTTGCTTGTTTGGCAGGTGTGCTCTTTACGTTTTTTTGCACACTTTGGATGTGGGGTTTCCTTTGATATGTTTACAACAATCTAAACACATCGACATATACAAGATAAATTTCTCTAAAAAAAACCACTAAAAAATAGCATAATTGGAAAGGTGGAGAGAGATAAAATAAGACTTACGCAATCTCTAGCTTGCACACAATGATGTATCCTTTGGTTTGATTTCACCTGTCGATATCACCATCTTCGAGGGAAAAAGGAAGAGAAACTTCTCCCACTTCAACATCTTCTATCGACATGCCAACATGATCAAGCGGCAAACCAATTCCATGGACAATATCCACAGTGGGGTCTCCATGCAAAACGGTCCTAATAGCTACCTTGGTATCATTGAACATCAAGGACACTTGTGTCCCTCTTTGGAATTGGGGAGATGCCATGAGGACGAACAATTAGCACACAAGAATAAGGAGATTGAATAAGGAATAAGAGTCCTAAAAGATATTAGGGTTTTGAAATTAGTGTTTTAAAATTAGGGTTTTGAAATTAGAGAAAGAAGGAACAAATAAGAAGAGAGGAGAGGAAAGAAACAATGAAGAAAAGACAAAGGAGAGGAGAGGAAAAGGAATAGAGAGAAAAAAAGAGAGAGAAAGAGTGTGTGTGTGTGTGTGTGTGTGTGTGTGTGTGTGTGAGAGAGAGAGAGAGAGAGAGAGAGAGAGAGAGAGGGAGGGAGAGAGCTATCCTTTTAGGGTTTAGGAAGTGAGAGAGTCTGTGAATTGTCAAAAGAATGCACAGGGATCTTGAGGAACAAAACTGCAAAGGCTCCGACTCAATTATTTTTGCTTGTTTATGGTAATTTTTTTTGGTACAATGTTGGCAATGACTTTTTGAGAGCCTACTGTGACCAAACCATTTTTGACAACATGATGAGATCCAAGTTACCTCTAGACATCTAACCAATGGTATATATTTTAGACCCCCACTTCTCTTAGGCTGTAAGGAATTTGAGAGAGCCAATAACAAGCTTAGCCAAATGGTTAACACACTGCAACTTTCATAGGGTCAATACCATCATTTTTCCCTATTACTTAGAGTAAGTGAATGATGCCTATCATCTTGATCTTTTCACCATGTCCACTTGAAGACTGACTGATTTTTATCTTTCTTGCAGCAGTCAGCATTGGAGCTTTGTATGCATTGATGTTCAGGATCATGAATGCTTTCTCTTCAACTCCTTATATGGGACCCATCAAGAGCTTAGTCTATATGTTTCCCTTCTACAAGTTTTGTTATTTTTTGGTAAGGTTATTTTGGAATCATTTATAAGTAAATCTCTCTTTTGTAAATGCTTGAAGAGACTGTTCAATGTCCTTGATCACATTCCCCCAATGTCAATCTTCTAGACTCTTTTAAACCTCTTTCCATGCCTGTAAGTGCTACCCTTCCCTCTACACATGCTAGTTTTCAATATGATGTAACAGATTACTTATGATTTTTAATGCACGTCCAGACTCCACAACAGAAAGATGGGTACTCCTTTGAATGGAGGACCATGATACATGCTAAATACATATTGGCCACTTATTATGATTTTGAAAGACCAGACATTATAAGTTCAGACACCCATTCATTAATAATGACATTGTACACTGATCAATATGGGATTAAAAGGTAACCAAATTTCATTAATCTTGATTACAGCTTGATGAGGACATTTAAATGCAGTATTTGTAGACAGGTTTAGGGCTAAAACTGTAAGTTTTCTCCTAGACCATGCTCACAGAGCACCAAGAGAAGAGGTGCCTGTGCCAAAAAAAGGAGAGACCTCAGGTGAGCAGATTAAAGAGAGGAGGAAAACATGGCATTTGTTCTAGAAATGGATGAAATTTTTGAGGATGAGATAATAGAAAAGGGGGCTGCTACCAAAGAGGGCATACTAGAACAAGAACCTGATGGCACTACTAGAGAAGAAGATCCCATGGTACATGAAATTTTTGAGGAGGAGACCAGAGAGAAGGAGCCTGCTGTGCAGAAGAGGATCCCATGGTGCTAGGAGTTGAGCCTTTGACCTCCTCTCCCACTGTGCCAAAAGAATAGCCCATGCCTGAGGATCAGCCTGTACCTTTTCCCATGGATCAGCCTCTCCCAAAGGATCAGCCTCCTCTGCCTATGCCCATGGATCAGCCTCTTCAGAAGATCAACCTCTCCCAGAGGATGTGCCTCTCCCATCATCTGCACAAGTAAAGCCACAATCTGATGAGCATGTCTCATGACCTGATCTCATGTAACTTCTTTTGTAATGATGTGTAAAAAAAATTGTAATTATTGATCTTGGCAAATTCGACAATCATATTTGGAATATCTTTGCATTGTATCTTGTTCTCCCTTCGATGCAGTACTTGTTGTGATGTTGTTTTAGTTGTATGTATGACAAACTCGGATATTAAGCAAGCTTAAGTTATTTCATTTACCTTTTTATTGTTCATAATAAATGAGAAGCTTCTTGAAACACTGCGTGCTTTCTCTAGAAGCACATTATGACATAATTGTGTAAGTGTGCAGCATTGTCTAAGCGATATATTCTTTGTAAACCTTAATATCAACGAATTCATTATCATCACCAAAAGAGTTTAGGTCTTGATCCATTGGGACCAATTAATTTTGAATAAGCCTGTTGCGTTTGTAGTAAAAAGAGAATATGAAATTATGAGTCGCAATCATATATTTGATTGCAATTGAGTTTGGTACCACTTCACAATGGACTTTATTGTAGGTTTTTCTATCCCAGCCACCATCATCCGGAAAGTCAAAATTATCTGCAATAGCATTGGCTTTGTAGCTGAGCATTGTTCTACAGACCTTCACATCATATTTGCGAAACAAGTCTACAAAAACTATATTGGGCATGCAAATATTTATTTTGACAATTCTAGTTACAATGCTGGCCGTAGAGAACGTTGCACTTCCGAGAAGAGCTTAGCTCTATAAGTCTCTATAATAGTGGCATAAACCCCACTTTAGATTCTTTTGCCACAATATCATTGCTGAAGAAATCACAAGGAGGCATGAGCAATATGCACTTTATGTACAAGGTGAAAGTCTCTTTGTTGCCTACCAACTTGTTTAATAGGGCATATGTGTACATGGGCAATTACATACCAAATAGGCTTGGTTGAGTCGCCTTGCTACGCATGATTCGTACTGGAAAGTACTACCCCACTACGAATTGGATTATCTTGAAGGTAGGCAATGGCATGGATAAGAGAAGGGCTGCAGCAGTATAGGAAGTCATGAAAATGCCGCATGTTACTTAATGCAGAGACGTTGATGAAATCTTCTTTTCCTAAAGTTTTCCTTTCAGTTACTTCAAGGATGGTCATGGTATATATTATGTACAGATGTGCTTACACAAAAGCCCAAAACGTGAGGCCCAATGACAGATTACATCACATTACATAAAAATCGCCTCCATGCCTTTTCAACTAGACGGAAAAGGCACAAAATCATGAGACTCGGCAATAGGCTTTGGTAGGTGGATTTTCTTCCACATTGAAGAATATTTGTCGGTGTGGACGGGGGGCAGGAAGCTTCTTCATCAGGAGATTGGGTTGCCTGTGCTACCAAGCACATCATTTTCTTCGTCTTCTCTTTCTTCGAGAAGGTTTCCAAAAATTGTTTATTTTAATCTTTTTTGAATTTAAGTTTCTTTAATCTTTGCTAAAATTGATTTTTCAAACTTGAAATTCAGAAGTTATTATAATTTAAATAATTCCAAATGTTAAATATACCTTTGCAATAAAACCTTCGACTTTATTTAGAACCTTCGACTTTATTTCAATAGGAGACCCTCATGAATTAGTTAATTTATAAGACTGAATAGGAGATCCTCACAATAGGAGACCGTCACAATAAAAGGGAGGTACGGCACTTTGAAATTGGATCTTTTTTGGTGGGCATAACCTTAGGGCTCCTGCAACCTAGGTGGATGGAAGGAAGGTAGCCAAGTGAAAAGATTTCAATTGCCAAAAACTGGTAGTTGAGATGGTGGAAGTGTTCGAGTGTCTCCATGAGGTTGTGGGATCGAATCTTGGGGGGGGGGGGGCGGGAGGGGCGATTACAGTGAGGCACGTAGTAATAGGTAGTGTGTGTTCGTTGTGGTGTTCAATTCTAGTCATTTTTTTATTTTTATTTTTTATTTTAAAAAGAGATTTCAACTTTTCCTTTTTATTTGGGTGGTGGGGCTGTTGTGGTGCCAAGTGGTGGGTGTGGGCGCGTCCATGTGGGATTTTGAAGAGTGAAAGGAGTTGTGCTGGGGTTAGTACATACGGGCACGCCTCCCTCTCCCACGCGGCCCGACCTCCAGCGTTGAATTTTGCTGCTGTTTGAATTTTATTTTATTTAAAAATGTGCTGCTTTGAAATTTCCTGGAAAAAAAACAAAATCACACAAATTAGGAAATTCAGAGTCTCATTCTGTCGCGTGGGCAAAGATTCTGTCCCCTTCTGTGTAGCGCGGCTCCTGCCCCGTTTTGTATTCTTCAATTTTGCCCTCTTTGCTAGAAAATCAAGCTTGCTTCACAGACAGAAGGATCTTATATCAAGCTTTCCATTTGATTGCAATACATAGAAAAGTTGCAGCCATGGCTTCCTCCTCCTTCAACTCTGTAGGAGTAACCATGGCTAACTCTAACTTGACCCTGCGTGATGATAACTGCTCTTTGATTCTACACAGATCCGAGGGGGGGCTTCGTAGTGCTCCAGAAACACTCTCTCTTTCAGCACCCATCAATTTCGTCAACACAACTAAATCAGATCATCCACACCATGATCTGCCACAATCTGGATCTCTGCCCTCGAGGTTAGCTATCAGTTTATCTAGGTTAAGCCATAAAGTTTTCTTAAACGCCTGGTTAATCTTATCATTATAATGATTTTTGTTGCAGGTCTAGTTATGGTGTTGGGTTTGCCAGCTTTGCCATTGCAGCTACTACCATGGCTGGTTTATCATTTCTTTCAATTGACTCTTTTGCTATGGCATCTGAGCTTGATTTGGGCAATTCAATCATCACTACCCATATCTCTAACCCTAGCACTTACCCTAACCCTAACCCTAGCAGATACCCTAAACCTGACCCTAGTTTCAGTATGGCCATCCCAATTCCTTATGAAGAAGTGTGGGTTTTTGCCCAAAATGGGTTCATTGCACCCTTGCCTAACACTCCAGGACATGGCTTAGTTATCCCCTTTCCACAACCTGGGAGAGCTGGGGTGTCATCCAAGGAGTCGTGTCCTCAATGGACCCCCAGTGAACTTGAGATGGTTTTGCCTGATTTTCATGGGCGCCCAAAGCCCTTTCCACGGCAAGGGCATCAATGGCCAGCCTCTTTTGTGGTCATAGGGATGCCTGATGAACCTTTTCTCCAAGTTTCTCAATTGAAAGATGGTGTTAAATTTGATGAGATTGCATCAGCTGATGGGAAAACCGCGGTGGTGGCCGCGGCAGCGGCCCCGGCAAATGGAGAGGAGGTGGAGGGTAAACTCTCTCTGCTCAAAGTGTTGGGAGTGGAGAAATTTATGTGTTTCAGCATGTGATTTAGGCTTGGAACTAGCACACAAATTTGGGGAAGATGACCTTGGACATGCGAGTAGGGTTTGAATTTTTTGTATAAAAATCAATTCATTTCATGGATATATCCATTTGATGCATAGTATATATATATATATATGGGCATTTCATGGGCCTATACATGTGATTCATGTAAACCATCTATAGCCTAGTGCATTCCATGGATATATCCATGTGATTCATGTATATTCATCTGTAGTGGTGTATAAACAAAGGGGGCATTGCCATGGAGCAATTCATTTTTATGTTTTATGATGGGTGTGAATATAATATATATTACAAATGATGTGGTGATGGAGGTGAATGTATTACCACTCTGAAGATCAAATTTGTACAAATAGTACTGAATTTTCAAAGCTCAAAGATGCAATTTTTGTATATTCTTAATTGTAAGAGGACTAAAGTAGTTCAAAGACAAAATGGTCCCTTCGATTTTATTGACAAGAAAGTGGTCCTGTTTGGATGAGCAAGTAGTACAAAACGTAATATATAGTTGAAATTCATAGAGAGTTTCCGAAAACCTTTTTTTTTTTAATCGTGTGTCATGCATCATTGGTCATGAATGTTATTTTTACTAGGCTATATCAAGCAAATAAAGCATGTTTGCTACTAGGTTATATGTAGCAAGCATCAATGTCCCCACAAAGAGAATATTGTTGCATGTCTTACCATACTCCAAACATGCAATCGGATTGGTGGCGCCACCTCTAATGTGATTGAGAAAGAGCATTCTTGGTTTGCTTTCTTTTGGTTCAATTACAAGTACCTTGTGTCTCAAATACTCCATGATCGATTGTTCCGGTTGAGTACTTATATCTTGCATGGTTGGTCAAACCATTTGAAGGTTCAATAGACACTACATTGTTTTGAAGTAGCTCTTGCATGGTTGGTCAAGCCATTTGAAGGTTTGAGTATATTTAGTTACAAGTCACCATCTAAGTCGTCCATTTATTTTGGAATGCTATGGTGTTTTGCAATTTTTGCAAATGTGAGTTGGCTATATGGTCAAGTTAGGAGCCTATCTGAGTCTTGTCTAAGCAAAGGTGTCATTGGGTCTTGCCTTCGAGTCACATATGTAACTTTCCGATGTGGGTGCGCTAATTCGTCCATTGTGTTCTCACTTTGTCACACTTGAATGCTCCTTGAAAGGGAGAGCTCTCTTCGCCTAGATGGAGGCAAGTAGATATGGTCCTTTGTGATGGTTCTCTCTCACAAAAGGCAGAGGAAGAAGATGAAGCTAATGTAAGCAAAAAAACTTATAAATAATCTTATCTAGTAAGCATTAATTAAGCATGCAAGATTCAATAGAACACAAGAGTAAAGAAAAAGGGGAGCTCACAAGTATTTTATTGCAAAGAATGATTGTGTATTGCTTATTATAAAAAATGACTTATATATAAGTGACTAGTTTTCACACTAGGTTGACCAAACTTAGAAATGGTCCAGTCTTTATTACTAGTCTTAAACAATCGTTTGGGATGAAGAGAGAGCCCTGCACATGCAGCCCCGCCATTGCCCTACTGCTGAATCTTTTCTCTACATCTCGCTTAGATGCAGGCAAATAGAGATGGTCCTTTTCAGGATGGTTCTCTCTCACAAAAGGTGAGGGATGAAGATAAAGCTAGTGTAAGTAAAAAAAAACCTACAAATAGTTGTATCTAGTAACAAGCATCCATAAAGCATGCAAGATTCAATAGAAAACAATCAAGTAAGAGTAGAGAAGAAGAAGAGCTCACAAGTATTCTATTGCAAGGGAATTACTGTGTATTGCTTTTTGTAAAAAATTACTTATATATAGTGACTAGTTATCACACTAGGTCGACTAAACTTAAAAATGGTATGGCCGCTACTATAAGTCTTAAGCAAGTATGTACACGAAGTCCTAAGACTTTCCTTATTTGATAGGTAAGGTTGCTTTATATATTCCAGCGCTATCTTACAAAAGATAAGTACTCATTCGAGTGGGTAAGATGGCAAAGCGCCTTATGGTAAGTCAGTGGATGAAACCATGTTAATCTATGGAGTGGTTAACGTATCCCTTTTCTAATGGCAACCATGTTAATCTACAAAGTGATTAACATACCCTCCTTTCTCATGGGGTGACTACATGCTCGCTTCACCCAAGTTGGTGTGATGAAGTTAATGCTAGGGTGGAAAGGTGTGGATGGTCGAGAATACATCATGAAGCTGGCATGCAAGCTTAAGTGGTATAGTTCAAGATTGATCCATAGCCAGATGCATGGCATATTGGTGATCAGCTTTGGGTAGTCCTAGTCGTAGGCAACTTATCGAGGTGGCATGAAAGGTATAGGCAATAATGTAGAAGTTCTTCATTTGCCAGGCCTGCTTCAGTTATGCAAATGGTTGGGATCATTCAAAATTAGGTAGTTGGTAGAAGCAGCATGCATCCTATATTGGTAAAATGAGTGCTAGGACCACCATGGAATGATTTGCATGGGTAGATGGCGGTTTGGATCTTCTTAGCGTGACATGATATTTTAACTCGAGATCATAACATGATGCCCAGATATTGGGCTTCTTTGTGGCAAATATGTCAGCGCCAGGGTGAGGTTTTGTTGGTGTTGAATTAGAGCCAAAGAAGAGGTTGCATGCATTAATGCTCTTTGGAGGTATATGCAAGGTCAAGGATTCTCCAGGTGATGGATTGTCCCATGGGCTAGGCTTACACCATGGTCTCCCCATCTAGAGGTGTACCTAGAGGAGGGTTAGCGAAGGTGCATGTGTTTGTGTGTGTCGTGAGATGTGAGATGTGAGATATGAAAAAGAATGTGCTGTCTATAATGAAATATACAGATGACGTACGTGGGCAATGGGTGGAAGGTGTATCCCTGTGTGTGTACTCCTCTAAATTGAATATTTCTCTAACTCAACTGCTTTCTTTGACTCTATTTGTTTCTTTCTTTGACATTTTCTTGACATCCCTTTTCTTGACATCCCTTTTCTTAGGGAGTGAGATTGTTGAGGTAGAGGACATTTCCCATAGCTATAATGAACCTAGGCGGCTTAAGAGATTTAGCATTAGCAAAGCACTTCTGGGGATAGAATCAGGAGGATCAATGGGTGGTGGGGCCAAAGAAGAGGCTACGGAAGGTTCTTATACTAATTTGAGGAAGGTCTAAGCGATGGGTCGTACCACGGGCCAAGCTCGCACCCACCGTTATGGTAACCCTATCTAGAAATGTATCTGGAATGTACCAAGACGACCATCGATGAGGCTTAATGCAGGTGCTTGAGATATTGTTAATCAATTGAGAACACTTGAGCCTTCCAAGATAGAGAGAAGGAGAGGAGAATGCAAGGGTCTTTGTGCCTTAAGCCACTCTTGGTAGAGTAACTCTCAGCCAAGGTCCTCAACCTTGTCTCCTTCGTTTGTCACCACAAAGGAGCTTACTAAGAAGTTGAGGATCCGGGACCCCATCAGAGAACGGACCACATGGACTTGTGCTAGGGAAGTTGCTATATGTCCACATCACTCCGTGCATCGATTTGGACATCACAGCAAAGAGATAAAGAGCTGTGGAAAGCTCAACCTCTACTTTGATGCCACGATGAGTGAGAGCGTGAAAGTAGATAAGATAAGGAGAGAGGGAGAAGAAAACATACACTAACACCATCACTCACCTACACAATCCCTAAGCATGCATACAATCAAGAAGAATAAAAAGCATACAAGCTACTTCAACCACAAGAGCAAGAAGACTCAAACTCAATTGTGAGAATGGGATTATGAGTTTTCTCATTAGTCAAAATGTCCTATATACAAGACTCTTCTGTATAATGCCCGGCCATCTAAATAATGTCTGAGGAGCCAATAAGCAAGTCTAGGGTAATTTTCTATCCTAAATGTACATTGTCGGCATTATACAAGTCATAAGCTTAGTGTTTGACTATTTTTCGACATTACACAAGTTGTAAGCTCGGAGATTTCCTAAAATCATTTTATACAAAGCACATTGTGCAAAACAAAAATATGGCTTGAAGATATTGGTGCATGTTTTGGAGTAGTGTTAGCCAATGTGGTTAATATACCCTCCTCCCTAATCACGATTTCATCCTCGGAATTAGTAGTGAAGCTTCAAGTGGTAGAAGTCACTGATGTTTCAGTAGTAGAAGTTGAAAGCGGGACTTTGGGTATTGGATAGCTCGATGAAAGGCTTTATAGGAAGGTTGTCTCAAACATATCTTTGAATGTGAGCTTGCGCTAGCCTTGCATCCACTGCACTATCTTTTAGTAACTGAGTATTAGTTGGACCCTTATTAATGTCGAAGGCCATGCCCTGTTGACCTTCATCAAATGCATGCCAATTAGCGAATTGCACCAAAAGGACAATGATGAGCCTAAAAAATCAAATGGTGGTGACCATATCAAGGCCCAACACTACATCATAATCTTGGATGAATTTCTGCATTATGCAAAGTATCCATTCTTCATGCATACATGGGGTGATCAAGGTGAAGGTATCCATTGAAAATTGAACGATAGCTTTGGGTTCTTCTCTAGTGGGAAAGTGTGGGAGAGGTGGCTCAAAGTTAAAGATGGCCTAGGAGAAGCTTTTAGCCAAGGCATGATGCCCTTCCTAGATCCACTTATGGGTCTCTATAAGATTTTGTGCCTGTTGAGAACTTGAGAAGAACCTGCTTCCCTCATAATGGATAGCGCGCGTGGCACTTCCCTGAATTGCTTCAGCCCTAGGGAATGATTGATAGGGGGTATCACCAGACTGTGCTAGCTCTTTCAAGGTCATGGTTGCCACTTGTCCGTGCTGCTATATTGGACATGTGCAGGTGTCCATTAGGTCTGTTTCCAAAAATTTAGCAAAGGCCTCGGTGGTAGTAGTCTCTTATCTAGCCTTTTCTTCTTGGGTTTAGGAGAGTGGCAATAGTAGGCGAAGGAACTACTAGGGTTGCTCATTGAGGAGGCTTTCTCGAGGTGGTAGCTACAGGGTTCATGGAGCTCTTCTCATCTTGCAGCATAGGAGAACCCTTGTGAGGTTCATGGCGGCTCTGAACTTATCGGTTGGGTTCTCGTAGATGCTATGGAGTTCATGATGGAAATGGCCGACCTAGTTCACTGCTGAGGTAGACCTTGCTTGAGGTGTATCTAATCAATCAGAGGTTGGTTAGAACATGGTGAAAACACAGGCTAGGGTAAGCAGATCAAGTCAAGTGATGTCCTCCCATTTTACTCCATCTTTATTGACTGAGCCCCTAATTATGTGTTTGACCATTACTTGTGCTCCACTCAGCTTCTAGTAAGGCTCTGTAGCTCACAGAGCAGGTACAAAGCTTCACAAACCACATCGAGTATCAGGGCCAAGGTTAAGTTAGCACCTGTTACATCACGGATTGTGTTAGTGCCGAGGTGGGTGTCATAAGAGGAGATGAATTGAAAGCAGGTGAGGTCAGGCAAGTGTTGACTTCTAGTCTCCTGGAAATTTGGTATCTTTTCTAGGTGTGCTAGGTGAGCTTGTGCTCCACCTTCTTATTGGATTGGATGCTAATGTGAATCATGTGGCTGTCGACTTCTTCAAGGAGCTTCACTCCTAGTGGGGAGAAGTTCGATGGTAGCAATCTAGTATTCCAAGAGCTTGGCGACCTCGGTTACCTTCCTCTTCTTGGTGGATGTGAAGAGCACAGTCTTTGAAGGGGTGGGTACATACAATCGCAGACCATTTGTAAAAATTAACATGCATACGCAGAGTGACGTACGAGCATTATCATCTCTGAATGTGCTTGTTGAGATGATAGTGGAGGATTGAAAGGGCTAGAAGGCAAGGAGGATTCTGGATAAAATTGGCAAGAGTTTGGCTAGTTGGAGAGGGAATAGTGGAAAATTAGAGGGGATAGTACTTACCTGGGAATGTATATATGCAAGTGGGTATATATACATTTTTTTGACATCTTTTTCATGAGTTTTTCTAATTAGTATCCCTCTTCATCTGGCAAGGGTGAGGTACCTGTTTTTGGCCCACTTAGTGAGTTTTGAGAGGGATGCTGGTTGTAGTAGGAAAATCGGTAGTGCATGGCCTTTAACTGCATCATAGAGTAGTTTTTCTGATTAGAATCCCTCTTCATTTGGCAAGGGTGAGATGGTAAGAGTGAGGTACCTATTTTTGGCCCACTTGGTGGGGTTTGAGAGAGGGATGCTAGTTGTAGTAGAGAAATGGGTGCTGCATGGCCTTTAACTACATCATAGAGGCTTTTGAGTTTGAGGTGGAAGGAATATCCTAGTCAGGGTATGCTTGGAGATGGTCATGGGGCTCCATAAATTGGTCAATTTTAGTCTTACACTTTGCTAGGGTTACACCTAGGGTTTTTGTGTTATTGGTAGCCTTGGCTTGCCATTGCCATCTCTCCTTAGTTCTTTTGTTGTACTAAAATGGTTGGGGGGGAACCGATGGGATGACCTTAGGGACCCAAATGCTTCTTTTACCTTCATAATACTTTTGGGCCACCAGAAGCATGCCAGGTACCCACCATCTTTGGGTTGTGTATTTTTGTCCGACGTTATCTTGTTTGATAAGTTGGTTTTAACTGCACTACTTTGGGTAGCCAAAGTTGTTTTTGTCCAGCATAATACCCTTAGGCGTCCAATAACTCCGTTTTGATGAACCATGTTTTTTGTTGGGGTTCAACGTTTTGTTATGTGGTCTAGTTTTTGATGGCGTGGCTTTAACTGGCATATGTTGGACCTTCCTCTGGCTACCCATATTTTCCTTCCTCATGATTGAGCATTACTTTTGGGACTCACCACTTGTCTCCCTTATCATGGAAACCTTTGTCTGCTAGGGACTTATGGGTGGTGGTGATTCTACAAGGTTAGAAATGTTAGCAGTATCAATGTTAGTTGGGCTAGTTTTTGGAGAGGCCACTTATATTAGGGGGGTATTTGACGGTGAAGGTTGATCTTGCTTTGACGAGGCTTTTCATGGAGCTTGGTGACTTACCCTTGCGGTCAAGTATAGAATAGGCCTCTTTTTAAGTGGCTTGGTTGGAGTGGGGGAACCTTTGGAAATTCAATAGGTTAAAGCACCTTAGTGAATGAGGAGTGGTCTTTTGGTGTTGAAGTTTGATAAGAAATGGCCTCTTCATGTGTCATTAGGACAATTACCGATTCATTGGGGTGGCTAGTTGTTGAAATACCATTAGAAGAGGCATTACAGAGTCTAGTTATCCATGGAATAAATATGGGTTATAATTATCCAACGCACTCTTTCATCTGGTCTATTAAAAGCAAGTGTGTTGGGGATACTTATAGTCCATATCTATTCTTTGTGTTTTTAAGACCATTGGTAGAGGAATTAGAGAGTCTATATGTCCATGCAATAGACATGGATTATAATTATCCCCAACACACTTGCTTTTAATGGAGGGAGATTTACTCTCTCCATGCAATAGATATGGATTATAATTATCCCCAACACACTTGATTTTAATGAAGGGAGCTTTATTCTCTCCACATTTTAAAGCTTGTTCTATGCTCATGATGGTAATGGGCAATCAGCTTGTTCAATGCAAAATTGGTCTATTCAAGGATGGTGGCTTTTTGTCGTAGAGATAAGGTAATATGTAATTTGGACTCTACAAATCCAACATCTATTGGAATGTATCTATACGATCAAGGTAATATGTAATTTGGACTCTACAAATCCAACATATATTGGAAGGTATCTATACGATCAAAATTGATACCAACATAGGTATCCTTATTCTAAATACTATCTTTGAAATGCTTGATGCTTTAACTAAATTAACTAGAGCATTACACAAGCCCAGAGAAAAGAGGTTTTGAAGAGTGCTGGTTTGTCAGGTAAACTTTAATTTGTGGAGACTTTTCCTTAAATTTAGTGTATGATAGTATGCACATCCTAGCCTTGAATCTATTATAAAAGTTTATCTCTGCACTTATGAAGGTTTCAAGCAATGAGATGGAAAAGAAAATTGATGATTTGCATGGATTTGACTCACTTTCCTTAGATTTAGTGTAAATCTAGTTTGTGGAGGCTTTTCCTTAAATTTATTGTATGATACTATGCACATTCTAGCCTTGAATCTATTCTGAAAGTTTATCTCTGCACTTATGAAGGTCTCAAGCAATGAGATGGAAAAGAAAATTGATGATTTGCATGGATTTTACTCATTTTCCTTAGATTTAGTGTATGATATTGTGCATATTCTAGCCTTGAATCTATTCTAGAAGTTTATCTCTACACTTATGAAGGTCGTCTCAAGCAATGAGATGAAAAGAAAATTAATGATTGCACCTCGAATGCAACAAAATGTATTGCATCATGCATTTATTATGATACATGGCCAAGATTTTCTAGCAAAGAGGAGAATTAAAAGTTTGTCCGATGGTGTCTACCATATATTTTGCTAGTCATCAAAGGCATAAACACTTATATGAGTTAGGAATCCTTCTCATTGACATTGCACATATCTATGGCTAGTCAGAGATGAATACATTAGAGTTATAAGAAGTTTGGTATCTTCATGGAGGAGAGTGAGTTCAAAGAAGAGTTTTTAGGCTCAAAATCTTTTCCGCTAGAGCATGTTGTATTTGAGTTTATTCTTATATTTGATTACTATGTCAATAAAGGGTTCCACTAGAGTGTGTTGTATTTGAGTTTATTCTTATATTTGATTACTATGTCAATAAAGGGTTATACGTTAATATTTATTACTATGTCAATAAAGGGTTGTACGTTGATATTTATTACTATGTCAATAAATGGTTATTGATAACTCCTAATTTTGGGGCTTGATTTCTCTATTTTTTGAGTAAAATTAGACTATTTTAATAATTTTTAGTAATTTTTTTAGGATAACAATTAGCAAAATTAGCTATTTTAGCAATAATATTAGAAAACTTTACGAAATTTCTCATTTTTATCATTTTGGTTAGTTATCTCTATTTTTAGGACATCAAGCTCATTTTTGGACTATTTTGATGTATTTTTTTATGGTTTCATTGAGAAAATTAATAAAGCGCTGGGAGGCAAAAATGGTGTTGCCATGCCTTGACGGGATGTAGGATCCATAGGGGGATGAAGAAGTGTGCATAAACACCTCATTTATATGTATCTGGAGTGTTCAGGACCAAATTTCGAGTTGCCCGGACATTAGAGATGTGAAAAGGCATGAGAGTCTTTATTTTTCAAGGGAAAAGGGATATTACATCAAGAAAGGGGGGCATGGAGAAGAAGAGGGAGAAGGAGGCTATGTTCTTGAATCTTGGCTGCACAAAGGCTAAGTTCTTGCTTCTTGAATCATTCTCCACCCATGGTAGCTATTCATCACTAATTCTAATAGAGAGATTAGTAAGAGAATTCAGAGATTTGATTATGCTTTGAAATGGACATAATTAGTGATTATTAAGATTTTTCAATGTGCAATTAATGAAATACTGATTATCAAAGTTGTGTTACATCATAATGTGTTGATTTCATAAGTCATATGACTAATCAAACATGTTTAATATCTTAATTAATCCACTTAATTAAAAATTATAGAATGGATGTTGATGAAGGAACCCTAATTTTAAATGATCATTTCTTGAATGTATTCAAAATGGAGAAATAAAATCTTAAATAAATGCTGAGTTTTTAAAAATTATTGGGTGTTATTTGTTATTTATTAATTATTTTTTAAAATCAAGGTAAATTCAATAAATATTTACTATGGGAGAGTTAATTAAAGAATTTATCTTAATGGTGATTCTATCAAAGGAGTACTTAATCATGTTTTACTCATATAAAAATTTTGAGCATATTTTGATTTGTTTTAATATGAGTAATTATGGAATTATTGGGCATTTTTATAAGCAAAGAATTAAATAAATATTTTATAAGTAGAGAATTAAAATAAATATTTTTTAATTCAAAAATAAGAGTAGTTTTTAGGATTTTATGGAATGTTAAGAAAGTGAGAAATCATCAGAAAGTCTTTTTAAATTTAAAAAATGTTAATTTTCTTAATTTTTAGTCTATTTTTTAGAAAATCAATATTTCAAAATATATAGTGAATTTAGAGAAAGTTTACAAACAAACTTAGGTTTATTTTCTATTTTCTATTTTTTATTTTCTATTTTCCATTTTCTATTTGTGTGTTAAAGGGTTTTTACAAATAATGAATATTTTCCATAGTTTTAGTGTAAAATAGGTATAATTGTCTATTTAGTGGAGGGTTAATAAGTAGAGTTAGGTAATTAATTTCCATATGATTTCTGATAGTAATATACTAGTTTTAATGTGATCTTGTGGCATGTAAAGTTCTACATTGTTTACATTTCATTTGTAGACACATGCTTAGTAAAATGAGTCAATTTGCTATATAACAAGAAACATTAATGAATGTGAAATAGTTTTGAGCATTGCTTAAGAGGATTAAACGTGATTAGTTATTTTTAAAATATATTTTAAGCTTAGTTAGGAGTGGTTATCCACAAAGTACGTGGCTATAGTGGGAGCCCTCGATCTTCATGTTGTCCTTCTCTTTTTATTAAAGAGGAGTTGCCTTTGGCTTTAACAGTAGTAGGGAGCATGTGGAAAGTCCTCAGAAGCTACGATCTGAAAGGGGAACTACCCACCCTGCTAGCCTAAACATTATCCTAGAACGAATTAAAACGTAAGTATCTATTGAATAAGCTTGGAGGTGATATATAGACTACACTAAAATATAAATAAGTGAGCTTAAATGTAAGTAGATAACATATAAATTATCTTTTTAGTAGCATAATAGCCTAATACTTGGCTGGCTAGTAACCCATGTAGTGGGTCATTTTTGGTACGTCTACCGAGGGTTCTAGCACTTATTTACAAAACGATAAATTAGTATGAGTACTAGCAAGGAAGTAACTAGTGAAGATTTAGATCCAGCGCGAGTAGATGAACTAGCAGCAAGTAATGCAAAGCTATTTATAGTTAAGAGCCTACTTAGAGAGACCTATAGTGTATACATTAGGTATCCAAAGAAGAAGAAGAGCGCTAGTGAGGAAACCCAAGAACTAGTGAGGAGGGAGCTAAAGAGAAATTAACTCTTTGTGTGAACGTCTACAATTTAGAATACTTAGAAGACTCACAACCTAGCCATCTAGTTGTTCAACTCACTACACACATGGGGGATTAGTGGACAAAATAGAATTAGAAACCATTTCTTTTTCCACTTGCAGCAGTGGATATTGAAGAGGCTCTAAACTGCAAATAGTCGTACCACACAAGGTGCATTACGAAGACCTTAGGAAATATTTTATTTTGTATACAAGTCGTACCACACAAGGTGCGTTACAAAGACTTTAGGAAATATTTTATTTTGTATAGAAGTCCATAATAGGGAATTTGGAAAAATCCCAAATTCCATTTTCAATGTTTAGGACAAATTAGCCAATGATAGGTCAATAAAATGTATTAACTTCTTTTCTCCAAACTACATATTTTTGATATTGAGACTTACAATAATCTTGAACCATAGTATATTTAAGGATAATCTTTTGGGAAATATGTTAGATAAGTGAGCTTAAATAAGCCAATCTTTTCCCAAACTACAAATTTCTGGCTTATAATACTCAAAGCGTACTATATTTAAGGATAGTCTTATGGAAATGTTTTATTCAAATGCACATTGTATACCATAAATTTTTTGATCACACTCATCATCATGTTGCCTCAATCATATATGGAAAATTATAAAAAATGACTTTTTGATAAATTTAAAGTCATTAATTAATGACAAACCCATGACAAGGATAATATGTCCTACTCCAAACTCAAAGTTCACAAATATCTTGTACATGGGTATTATAGGAAAAAAAGATAGAAGATATTGATTTAATTGACCAAAACTCAATAAAAAAATCATAAACACATGCTTTCATCACTTTTAAATACTCGATATATCTTTCATTACACATAAAATTAAATTTGGTTATATAGTTAGCTATCCACATATTTGGATAGATTTGAATGTTAGATTTGGTCAATTGTCCAAATCTCACTAGATGACAGATTCAATGTTTTTGTTTTACCTCTAGCCTCATTCTTTGAAAGATTGGCTTGGACCTTGTAAAATGCATCTATGTAGACTCATCATCATCCTCCTCTTTACACCAACACATTGTTAACATAGACCGAGCATGACCATTGATATTCATCTTTGCATCATCATAATAAGATGCATCAACAAGAATGATGTATTGGAGTCTCTAATATCCACATGAATGCATGTAACTTCTTTTTTTCCTATAATCCCCTCTGACAATATGTGTACTACACCAATCTTTTTGTATCCCTCTTTCTTGGGTTGTAATGCGAACAATTGCACAGTTTTCATTAGCTTCTGTTATTCATTATAGAAGTTAAGGTACCAAGTCCATGTGTGCGCTTTTGCCGCACAGGTCGTAGCTGGGGACTTGCCGGACACCGTATGCGAGCCACGAATGGCTGCAAGCATACAACCAGGAAGGCAAGCTCAAAACAGAATGCAAAAGGTGTGTCACTCACCGCTTAACCGCCGCCTTGAAGGATTCCCGCGTCGTAGCCGTGAAGAAGGAGCCGCCGTCGCCGCTCTACCGCCTCTCCGCCGCCGTGCCGCTACACAGTGCTCGATCGCTCTCTCACTCTCTCTCTCTCTCTCTCTCTCTCACGCAGGAGAAGAAAACCAAGGAGATAAGGCAAGAGCACTCTTCTATTCACAACACATGAGAATAAGGATTTTAGGGTTACATTTGACTCTTATAGGTGACTTGGCCGTTCACACTTGGGCGCCCATACATGGCCGGCCGACCCTAACCCTTATCCTACTAATATTCAAGGTGCGCCTCTCATCGACGATCACCCAATCCCTTCATCCTTAACATATGGTGCCGACAAGCCCGGCCCATGACTCAGAATATTTAAATTAATGACATAAAACATAGTACGTCTCAATGTCCGTCATGGGTTAACATGCCCCCCTTCCTGATGTAGATTCCGTCCTCGGAAGCTATGGTATGGTAAGCTCGATAGGGTTGTTGTGGTGGACCGTCTGCAAAACAGGGGAGAAGAGTGAAAGTATGCTAGAATTCAAAAGATATAAAGTGTATAAATTCAAGGATGTTAGACCACAATGGATGCTGCTATGAGAACTTAGTTTAAGGGTCACATGAATGAGCTAGTGTAGCAAATTAACAGGAGTTTAAAATTATTGAAAGTAAGTCAAGAGTTAGCAAGGTGTCAAAGGTTAATCAAGGTTTATAACTGACCTAAGTCAAGGAAAATAACCAAGCTTAATAAATAAACAGATGACCACACTGTGTCTACTCTAAGAACAAGTTAATACCACGAGCCTAGGGACACAAGAAACATCAGAGTTACAGGAGCCTTTTGCCTTCTTCTTTTTTTTTTTTGCACGTGACAATTTTTACACACAATGGCGACCTTCCTAAGGCAAAACTAACATCGATCCTGGTACCATGTTTAACACAAGGCATTATCCAGGAATCTATTAGCTCACTTTAGGCAAGGCTACCCCCTACCAACCAAGGCATCGGTCTGGAGTAGAATACTCCTCGCCTACCAAGTATCAATAAGGCGATAGGCCATCATTAAAGCACATCATAGACTTGTATTGCCATTTATTATAGGCTCTTTTTTTTTGTTTTTTAAATAATTTCTTTTGAGCTTCGCTCCTGAACTATAATTTGTCTTGCATCCTTTCGACAAAGGGGTAATAGCTATGTCCTAGAGGTCAACACACACATGGCCAAGTGTCAAACATTAAGATGGTTTGACCCTAGACCTAAGACAATCGTATTCCAAGGTTAACTAAAGACGTCATGCTACCTAGGAATATTTCCAATAAAGTTAAGCTCATTAATGATTTACACTAGCATGCAAGCAACTTCAAAAACTAAGTAGTACATTGACAATTTCCATGTGGTCATGCATTATAGTTTATGCAATTAATTGAACAGTAAAAACGAAAGAGAGTGGGTATGGAAGAATTACACCTGTAATTGGAGATCTCCTTGATTCGATGAGACAGCTTGCAATTTGATGTAGATATATTTTGATGAACGTTGCGGCAGTCTCAGGACTTGAAAGCGAACCCACCTCAAACTTTTTTAACTGTACAATCAACTAACAAGCACTATACCTCGAGAGGCACATCAGTGTGAAAATTTCAAGACTTTTTTTAAGGAATCTAAACTAGAAAAAACTTAAAAACACTAACCTACCTACCAGTCACCACACTACTACTGAGGATACGGTAAGAGGATGTTGTAGAGTCGTGGCTCTAGCCCTAAGGCTAAGCCTCTATCCGCATCATCCAAACAAATAAAGTCAACCTCAGTAGTGCCATGAGTTTCATCCGTCCATTCATCATTGTCAGATATTTCCTTTTCATTTTCCCATCCACATAAACTCATCAAAAATGTAACCATGCGAGGATAGTCATCTTGTGGAAAAGGAAAGCATTGGGCTATCGGGGATATGTCCTCTACGGAGTAGGGGTCAGTCATGGTCAATAGGCGAATTAGCCATTCTAATTCCTCAACATTTTCCTCTCTGGCTAGTACATCTATATGATCCCATTCAGTTTCAATTACAGGATAACACATGTGGAATATCTGAGAAAGGTACAGATGATACCTCTCACCAAAGGTAGGAGTGGATGAAGTGTATGATGATCGGGCATCTGCCATATCTGCAAACACAGATATAGCATCAGTAGGTTTATGACAGGTCAATCTAGTTCTTGATTGTATACGGATATTTCTCTTGTTTTTGTGCTCTTGCTCTTTTTACTATTTTTTGTTTTTCTTTTCTTTGTTTTTCTGTGTATGAAGCTATATATATACATCCCCTTGAATTTGGCAATTACATGGTCAGGGGAGAAGGCTAAGGAGGAAGCATTAGAATGTCGAGCGTGAGTACATGCTCCCCCTTTCCTTGGGTAGATCATATTATTTGCAATGATGTTGCAGCCTCTTGGAACCAATTTGTCCAGCGGGTCATAGGTTGTGATGTGGGCAGATAGCTTTTTATGACCCTTGTGGCCACATCCAATTGTAGAGATGGTAGTGTACGCTCCCATTGACGAATGGAGGAAATGGTTTCCGACGATACTATTACAAGGGGAGATGTAGACTCATCGGTTTTTTGTTGGGTGTTGGCAAGAGTAGGTGTAGAGCATGTAGAAACTTCTATATCAGCGTGTGCCTGGCATGAGGAGCTAGAAGCTTCATGTGGCTCCCCCCTTCCTGAGCTAGGTGGTAATGATCGATATCGTTTGGGAATCCAAACTAACTCTGGAAGAAGTGGTGTGGAGCACTCTGTTACCTTTCCCTTACCACAATCTTGAATTATCGTTGGGGTGGCAACAATTGGTTTGCAAGGTTTTACAGGTGATGTAGAGGGATTCAGCTTATGTTTAGGGACCCAAATCTGGGCATTTCCCTCGTAGTACCCTTGGGCTACTAATAATTTTTTAGGGATCCATCGCGATGTTACATTACCCTTTCTCGGGTGGGTAGCTGCTTTCCTTTTACGAGGCTTCTTGGTGGCTGAACGAGATTGAGCAGGGGAAGTAGCTGTTAACGAAGCTTTGGGGACCCATTTGTATGTACTCTTTGGCATAGTAAGCGAAGCTTTAGGGACCACCTTGCCTGTTTCCACTCTTGGCGTTGAAGCGTTAGAGGGGTGGCAAACAATCAAAGATGGTTTTGCCACTGGACTTGGTGATTTTTCGTTATCCATCATTTTGTCCAGAGTTGATGGCTTAGGAGCAAGATTTTGAGCGGTCAGACCTAGTGTTGGTTCTTGCGTCGTGACTCGTCTGGTTGCCCAATCGATATTGCATTTGGTGGCCATCATCCATTTGCGCCCTAAGTTTACAGTCCCTTCCATGGTACCAGCAGGCATAACCAAAAAGCTTTGAATTATAGTTCCCTTGTCATAAGCAACCGGAGTGTGCAGAATTCCTGAGACAGGGGTTTTCTTCTTGTTGATTCCTTGAACTTGGATAGAGCTCTTGGATAAAGGTGGTTTTCCCAGTTGACACCACATGCCATATGATAGCAAATTGTGTTGAGCTCCTGTATCCAATAATGCATTATACAGCACCTCCCCGTAAGGACTCTGTAACTCAATTGGGTATCTTAGCAGATTCCAGTGCATCCTCCTCTGCTTCCTCAAAAAATACTTGCGTAATTCCCAAGTTGGCTTCTCGTTGTCTCCTAGCACGCTGTTGACGTTCTTTAGCTTCGACTCTTGCTTGTATCTTTTTAAGCTCAGCCTGTTCTTTAGCTGCCTTCTTTTGATGGATTGCGTGTAACTCCTCCTGGCTCAGGGGGTCATAGTATCTTTTGAATTTACTCCCATTAAGGAATCCAATGGTTTCAACTCCGTCGAGAGTCTCCACTCTGATGGTACCTTGCGGTGTAATTTCACATACTCTATACGGTCCCTTACCAGCATATTTGAGCTTCTTCTTTTCGTTTCGCACTCCATACATCAGGACTTTATCCCCAACCTTGATGTCCTTGTCCTTTAGATGGCGATCAAACCATTTTTTCCTTCTATCCTTCTCCACAAGGGCACTGTATACAGCCAATTGTCTTTCTTCGTTTAGCCGCTCAAGGATATATAGACGCTCTACTAAGGGATTACCATCCCAACCCTCTTGAGTAGCAACACGAAGACTAGGAATGACAAATTCCCACGGCATGACTGCTTCTTGGCCATATACCATTTTGAATGGTGTGCAATTAATAGCCACTTTGTACGCAGTACGATAGGCCCATAAAGCTGTTGTGAGCTTTAGATCCCAATCCGTGCGATGAGCTTCAACTGTCTTTGTCAAAACAGAGATTAATGTCTTGTATGTACTCTCGGCTTGGCCATTCGCTTGCGGATAATAAGGAGTAGATTTATGATGGGATATCATGAAATTTGTTGTGAGCTCCTTAATCACTTCATTTATAAAATGCGTACCATTGTCGCTCACAAGTTCAAAAGGACAACCGAAGCGTGTGATTATATTTTCAAAGAGGAACTTGGCTGTTGTCCTCGCATCTGCCTTACGTGTCGCTTTCGCTTCAGCCCATTTGGTCATATAGTCAGTGGCCACAATAATATAACGAGATTGTGTGTTTCGGGCCGCTGGGCTAATTGGACCTATGAAGTCTAAACCCCACTTTTCAA
Organism: Cibotium barometz; assembly: GCF_041138505.1. Lineage (NCBI taxonomy): Eukaryota > Viridiplantae > Streptophyta > Polypodiopsida > Cyatheales > Cibotiaceae > Cibotium > Cibotium barometz. Next base: position 35,921,480 of record NC_141083.1, read on the forward strand.
ATGGTTGGTTTACTTTGATTGGATGTAGGGGCATCTGATCTTTCCATTGGGGTTTCTTGTATCGTTGGCATTCATCGCAACCCTTCACAAAGAGTGATGCATCTTGGAACATAGTGGGCCACCAATACCCTGATTGTAAGATCTTTCGCGCAGTTAAGTCTCCTGAGAAGTGACCACCGGCTACGCCCATATGTGCCTCTTGTAAAATGTATAGATACTCATCCTCTCGGGCACAACGCCTAAGAACGTCATCCTTTCCTCTTTTATAAAGAGTCCCAGCTATCAGGCAATAGGGTTCGCATTCTTTGATTAGCTTTCGAGCTAGATCTTTACGAAGCTCCTTGGGTGGAAAGCCATTAACCAAAAAGTTAACAATCTTCTCACTCCATTCAGGCATTGTCTCCACCATGAACAGGGAAGTGTCCGGTAAGTCATCATCAACCCCAGTAGGAGACTCACCATTAGGTATGCGAGACAAATGATCAGCCATAACATGTTTTTTGCCAGGTCTCACAACAACAGTGAAATCAAACTCAAGAAGAATCAATAGCCATCGTGTGATTCTTCCTGTGGAGCATGGTTTGTTTACCAGATACAACAATGCTTGATGATCTACATAGAAAACAAACTTGGTGGCAAGGAGGTAATAACGAAATTTCCTTACTGCATATATCATTGCCAATCCTTCTCGCTCCGTAGTGGTGTAGTTCATCTCAGCATCGTTCAACTGGCGACTGGCAAAGCTAATGGGGTAGTCTAGTTTGTGTTCTCCAGGTTGAGTTAACACACACCCAATAGCAAAGTTTGATGCATCAATATGCACATGGAAGAGTAAATCCCAGTTAGGCATTCTCAAGATTGGAGCACTCGCCAAGGCCTTCTTTAATAGCTCATAGGCACGGTCACATTCTTTGGTCCAAATAAACTCGATGAGAAGCTTATACAATGGTCGAGCTATCTCGGCGAAGAATAGAATAAATCTTCGATAATAACCAACGTGGCCCATAAAGCGTTGGACTCCCTTGTAGTTGGTGGGTGGTGGCAGTTCCAGAATGACCTTGATTTTACTCTCGTCTGTGGAAATTCCATTTTTGGACACTATATGCCCTAAGATAACTCCGTGTTTAACCCAGAATTGGCATTTGAAAGGATTCAATGAGATGCGATATAATCTACACCTTTCAAATATTTTTCGTAAACACATCAAGTGCTCATCCCAAGAGGAATGAACACAAAGATCATCTAAGAAAGCTTCACAGAAGTCCCTTAGATATTCCTTAAAGGCCGTGTTTATCAATCGTTGGAATGTTGCAGGTGCATTGGTCAAGCCAAAAGCCATGACGCGAAAGGCAAACACTCCAAACTCCGTGATAAATGCTGTTTTAGCTTGGTCCTCGACTACAATTGTGATCTGATTGTAACCCGAGTACCCATCTAAAAAGCTATATGCCTCCTTGCCTGCCACTCTTTCAAGCAGATGTTCAGAATATGGCAAGGGGTAGTGATCCCTTCTGGTGGCTGCATTAACCTTTTTGAGATCAACGCACACTCTGAGTTTCCCATTCTTCTTTGGTACGATGACTATCGGAGAAACCCATTCTGAGTGCTCAATAGGGTATATGAATCCACATTTTACAAGCTTTTCAATTTCCTCTTGTACAATCTTTGCGTACTTAGGATTCATTGGGTAGGGACGTTGCTGGACTGGTTTAGCAGTGCTAATCATTGGAATCGTGTGTTGCACCACCGAGGGTGGAACACCCTTCATATCATGATATGTCCAAGCAAATATGTCCTTGAATTCTTTAAGAAGCTTCGTAAGTGCAGCTTCTTCCGCCTTGGTGAGGTCTTGAGCAATAAAAACTGGTTTAGACTCCTCACTCGGATCTGCTAAGTCGATCTCCTTAACTACCGCAGGGCCATCGTAGACACCGCTACTCCCATTGGTAGCCGTTCGTTGGGCTTTTGTGTAGACCACTTTACGTTCCCCTGTGGTGAATGATTTGAAATGCTCGGGTGCGGGGTGTAAGTCTACTGGTTCTTGTTGTGCCAGGATTTTTTCTTTCAATTCCGCTTCCTTTTGCTGCTGAGCCAACTCTTGGTTTTGCCGCCTTCTTGCAGTACGACTTAGTTTTGGCTTCTCATCAATTTCTAATTGGGCGACATCATGAGGTTGCGGAATACACCACATGACACTTTGGAGGTATTGTCCCCAATTATCCGCTAACTTCCAATGAGCATCAATGGCTCCTACATAACTAAGCCATTCCGCAGTGGATCTTTCCTTGTTTATTGCAGTTCGTACATTAGCTCGATAGCGTTGGCGCTTATGTCTCGTTTTCTTCTTACCAAGTTTTTGATTTTTGTTTCTATCAGATTCGGACTCACTTGGTCGATCTTCACTTTTGGATGAACTGCAGGAGGCCACTGTCCTAGGCCTTGAGCACCTTGCTTCCACATTTGGGTGAATATTTGATTTATCCCCCCCATCAGGCTCAGAGTCAGTTTCTTCTTGAGATTCATACTCAGAGTTGCATTGGTCTGAGTCTTCACTACTGTCAGTGTCAGTGGAGTTCGCCACTTTCTTGCCATCAGGAGTCAAGTGCATAACACCTATCATGTTTATTGGCACTAATGGTGGCATATCTTGCCCCTCAGCAGGTGTTACCCAACTTGTGCCTCTATTTCCCCATGTGTCTATGGTTGCCGCTAAGTGTACCCAATCCACGTTATCCGACTCAGTCATACCCGGTAGGACATCCATGTAAGGAGAATCCTTCCCATCATCAGTCTCTTTTTTGCATGTATAGCAATACCTTAATGGGGCGGAGTGAATAGTGGTATCCGATCGATTATCGATGATAACTTTGCTTCCTAAAGGATGTGCACGACCATTCTCAAGATCAACTCGAATGACAGAGTCGTGGAATTGTAGGTAGACATGTTTTTCGACCAGTCATGCACCATTTATGCTTTCCTCATGAAAGGACGTCCTAAGATCATTTGATATGACATAGGATGCTTGGAGAAATCCATTACAATGAAGGTATGTTTTACCTTGTATCCCAGAACCTTGATCTTAAGGTCCCTTAACATTCCAATAGGTTTAGCAATAGTTCCGTTTGCCATCTTAACCACTATGTTTGTGACTTCGAGGTGAGGTCTCCCCATGGATTCCCAATAGTTTTTAGTCACAATGCTCACTCCAGCACCACCATCAAGGATTCCCTTTAGAGTTAATCCCTTGGTAGTAATGGGGAGGGTGGCATTAGATTCGTCACTTTCAAAGTACTGTCCCAACTTGTTCACAGGTATTTCCACGACCGAGTTTTCATTTAGGTTGGGTTGTAGATCCCAATGTTCCTCCTCATCTTGAAGCGTGTCGGGTCTATCCATATTTGCAAATTGTGGTAGCCCCGCCTTAAGTTCTCCATTGAGAAATGCCCGAAGAGCTAAGAATAGCTCAGGATCTCCGTATAATTTGGATATGATCGTGGTTCTGATTTCGGAGGACATGAAATCCATTAGCTTGGACACATTCAATGGTACTTTTCGAGATATCGCCCCTTGACTAGGGACTGGTGAAGATGGAATCACTTCCTCTTCAATGGGGTCAGGCATTCCCTCACTAAACATTCTTTCCAGCAAGAAGGGTGTTTGCCCACTTCCGGATGTCCTATCCTCACTTTCTTCCCGAATGATACTAGGTATAGCTAACGGTTTATGGTTCCGGTGAGGCTGAACTTGCGTAGGAAACACTGTGTCTGGAATTTTGATTTTTCTCGGGTTTGGCTCCAATTCTCTTTGTGTTTCTTCCACCAAACCCCTTAAGTGTTGCACTTGTTCAATCTCCTCAACTGGGTTTGGATAAGTTCCAATCTTTTTCTTAAGGGTTTTTGGCCCACAAGGCTTGTCTTGGGGAGTCTCAGTCAGATTGGGTGGTCGAGAGGGCATTAACTGACTTGGTTGTGGGACCGAGGAAGTTTCCTTCTGTTTTCCCTTATTTATGTACTCGCTTGATTCTCCTTCATTGAGCTCCCGAGTGGGTTCCTCCCTTAAGGTAGTGGCTTTGGTCCCCATGGTTTCTATTGAATCAGAATCATCTTCAGGATCATTCATATACACGGGGTCGTCTCCTGTCCCTATGTTAGTCTTTGAATTGGGCTTGGAGCTCGTGGCATTAAGCGATCTCTTTCGTCGTGTTTTCTTTTTCTTTGCCTGAGTGATTGATGCAGCATCCCTCTCTTCAAGAATGTAGTTTTGATTTTGAAGCATTGACCGTGTAACTACATTCGCGGGTACAACGGGTGTGGTTCCTCGTGCTTGGTTGGTGACCTCAACCAAATTCAATGGCGTAATCTTGGGTGCATTAGGATTATGTGGACATTGAGCGATCAAATGATCTATGCCACAACGATTACATGTGAGTACCGGCATTCCCGATGTGCTCCCTTGATTTGGTTGCATCTGAGTAGTGATCTTCTGTAGCCTATTAGGGCACTCCGCTACACGATGCGGTCCACCACAATCGTAGCATTGAAGAGGTGGTCTCCTCGCCAAGGTATTAAGGTTTTGCCCTCTTGTGGCGAGAGCAGCCGCTTGATATACAGGCTTGACTTGCCCGAAATGATCCTCCATGTAGTACTGGGGAATCATTTCAAACGTATCAATCCCATATGGAGCAGTGGGGTCTATCTCCTCTTCATAATCCCCACACGCACTATATGACTCACAACCCATCTGGTTTATTGGGGTAATCCTTGGATGTGGAGGTTGTGGTCCTAGCACTGGCGGTGGTAATCGCACAGACTGGACTACATTCGGATTCCTTGGAACTATATGCTGTGACGGTTGCTCGACAGGTTGTGCAGGCATTAGCGCGGGTACTTGAGGTGTGTTTGACCAGGCTAGTGGTGCCTGATTTGCCAACATTCGCTTAAGTACTAGGCAATCTTTAGATTGATGGCCATACTTACCACATGCATTGCAATTCCCATTGAATTTGACTCTGAATGTGGGACATTCACTCGTGCTATGTGGTCCTAAGCACACCGAACACCATTGTTGCTCTCTCCTTGGGTACATATGGCTATTCTGAGGAGCTCGATTACCCCTAAAGTGTTCTTGGAGAGCCTTAGTAAGATCGGTCACAGACATTTCAGATATCTTGGGCTCCTTGGCAATAGGTTTTACCGTCATTGGCTCGTGCCCAGATACTTGCGAACTAACGGATTTTGTTTTCGAAGACACCTTTTTACCTGCAATCATCAAGTTGTCTTCTAACTGGATTGCATTGGCAGTGACTGCTTCCCACGTTGTAAGACCTCTAATGACTAGGCCATTGTAAATGTCCTCGTGGCGCAATCCTCGGATGAATCTATCAAGGAGTTGGTTGTTATTGAAGCGTTCATCGGGAGTGCAGCGAGAATTTAGATGCTTCAATCGACTTATAAAGTCTCTCACTGACTCCCCTTCCTCACGTTCAGCTTTTTGGAGTTGAGATGCTACTCCCCAAAGCACACCCTCACGTATGTATTCTTTCAAGAACAATCTCTTGAGAGTGGGGTAGTGAGTGCGCTCTTCAACCCTTAAGGTTCGATACCAATCTCCGGCCTTCCCACTCAAGGTTAAGCCTAAGGCTTTACACTTATGCAGCTCATTGTGCTCTTCCAAGGAATCACACACGTGTTCAAAGACTTCAATGTGCTTCCTAACATCCTTGTTACCACTGAAGTTTTGAGTGAGCTTAGCCACTTGTACTGCCTTGCTTCTAGGTTCTCTCTCAGGCATACCCCGCATGTTTTCCGCAATAGATCGTCCAATCGTCTGAGCAAACGCTGCGAGATTACCTAGGTGAGCAGGCATAGCTGGTGGAGGCACTTCTGGGATAGCCTGGCTGATAGGAGTTGGCGTTGGTCTGAGTAGGTTGGCAAATGACGTAGGATATGATATGTGGCTAGGCCTAGCTCCTCTTGGATAAGGGTTGTGATAAGGCGGTCATGGAGCATACGCCATTGGCATACCAACAGGCGTAGGAGCTACTTGAGCATGAGTAGCAATAGGTACATAAGGCCGATAGGCACTGCCACGCACTGTTGTAGGTACTGTTCCACTAGGTAGCGGTGTCGTACTAACTATAGTGGTAACAGGTGTGCTTTCTGTCATGCTCATCATTGGGGTAGGCATTGTGGATTCCTTAATGGAAAGTTGAGCCAAGGTTGGAAAGCTAAAGTTACTGCTCGTGGGCTCAACCTGCATTGAGACTCCAGGCGAAACAACATACGAAGGGTCTATGGGACTCACCGAGGGAGTCTCCAATTGTGATAGGGTTGGTTGTTTTGCCTTGCCCGTATCCAAAAATCTCATAGGGCCAGTGGAAACTAAGTTCACTCCCCTATTTTGCCTCTCAATTTGGATAATTCTATGAATAACCTCACATATCATGTGTTGTTGCTCCTCTAGATTAGTGGCGCTAGATGTAGATTGTAGGACTTCTAACCAACCTACATGGTATGTGTAACCTGTGTATAGGTCAGTTAGAGTCTCTGTGTGTAGATCATATTCCCAATTTTCATTGAGAAATATCCCATCTAGACTTGGTGTGCCAAACGGTTCTCTTGAAGTGGATGCAATGTCACTTCTTATGGATTGGCTTCTAGGGACCTCTACTTTAGGAAGCGCATCGGAAGGTGGTAGCTCAATAGGGCCCTCATTAAACGAAGTGGGTAGAATATCCACATGGACACCCTTTGGGAAGGTAGGGTCCACATGAGATGTGAATGGTGAATCCACTACCCCTCCTTCTTCATTTACTTCGCTTGTCACATGCTCAGAGCATGTAGCTCTACTAAAGGTCTCGATTAGACGACTAAACATGCTAGATCCAGGTTGTGGGGCCCACACTGGCATGTTTTGGCTTGTCTCCTCAGGGTTCTTGGTAGGGTGTCCTTCCATGGCTTCTGAGTCAGAAGATGAGTCACTATCCACTAGAAACTGAAACACTTTCTAGTGGTTCAGGCTCTAGCACCCGACCAGAACATAGATGCATATGACGTGGGTACCCTACGTGCGTTGGTAACTACCCTTGAAACTTACACAAGTGTTTTCTTAGGTGTTTCGCACCCCGTTTTTACTTGTTTTTAGATTGTTTTTAGATTGTTTTTAACTCGTTTTTGACCCCCTTACTTACGGTCGAACTTGGACTAGGGCGTGTGATAGCTCGAAACGAGCGTATCGTTTAAAGGGTCCTAGTGTGCTTTACAACACCGTGTTCGCCTATCCTGAGCTCCTGTGGTCCTCAAAACAGTCCGTTTCCCTTGGGGGGAAAGGGCAAAAGCCTATGTGCTTGTGGAGGAAAGGGTGAGGGCTTAATCCCACATGCTCACTTTACTCCTTGGGGAGTGGGCTACATATAGGGCATGACTTCCCATAAGCTCTCACTTGAAAGAAAGCTATGGAGGCTCACTCTCCTATATATATATATCAAAAGACCGAGACCGGGGCCGGGGTCGTGGGTCAATTAGGGTTCTTTCTTTTCAAAAAAATTTTCTCCAATTAGAAAATCTTTCCTCTCCACACGTTTGGTTCTTTCTTTAAAAATAAAATTTAATTTTTTATTTTTTATTTTTTATGTTTTTTTTAATTTTTATTTTCTGTTTTTTTTAAGATAACTTTTCTAGGGTTTCTTTAGGGTTCAGCCTTGGCCGCGGCACATTCGCACACACAGCACAGATCTGGGGATTCAGAAATCCCTCCCCGCACACAGAAAATCAGATAACAGAACGCACGCCCACACGTGGAGTGGAAAATAACAAAAGAAACAGAAATGCAGAAGACAAATTGCAGAAACAGATTGCAAAACACAGAAACACCTCAACAACAAACACACAGTCGCTTTCCTACAGTGTAGATTAAACTTCACGCAGCAGCCGAGCTGCAAACTGGAGCTTGGTGCAGGGCAACTCCCCGGCAACGGCGCCAAAAATGTGCGCTTTTGCCGCACAGGTCGTAGAGCTGGGGACTTGCCGAACACCGTATGCGAGCCACGAATGGCTGCAAGCATACAACCAGGAAGGCAAGCTTAAAACAGAATGCAAAAGGTGTGTCACTCACCGCTTAACCGCCGCCTTGAAGGATTCCCGCGTCGCAGCCGCCGTGAAGAAGGAGCCGCCGTCGTCGCTCTACCGCCTCTCCGCCGCCGTGCCGCTACACAGTGCTCGATCGCTCTCTCACTCTCTCTCTCTCTCACACACATACAGGAGAAGAAAACCAAGGAGATAAGGCAAGAGCACTCTTCTATTCACAACACATGAGAATAAGGATTTTAGGGTTACATTTGACTCTTATAGGTGACTTGGCCATTCACACTTGGGCACCCATACATGGCCGGTCGACCCTAACCCTTATCCTACTAATATTCAAGGTGCGCCTCTACATCGACGATCACCCAATCCCTTCATCCTTAACATATGGTGCCGACAAGCCCGGCCCATGACTCAGAATATTTAAATTAATGACGTAAAACATAGTACGTCTCAATGTCCGTCATGGGTTAACACCATGCCTTGTCATCTTCCACGTCATCAAAAATCTCAAGCCTTAAGCTTTCCTTGGGCCTTTTAGCAATAGTGGATTATGTGCCATCAACTTACTTAGTTCCATACATTTTATAGATCTTTATAATTTTTAATCATTTAACAATTACATAGAAAATTAATTTATTAAACAAATCAAGATTAAGTACTCTAGAGAGATAAAGTTTAAATATTGGTCTTAGTTAAATAATTTAAAGGGATATGAGAGTGAGTGAGCTATGAATTATATATATATTTGGATAATTGTCCAAATCTATATCAAAAAGTTGGCCAAATGTAGTGAGAGGAGCATTAGGAAAGTCCCCTAGGCAAGTCCCGATAAGGGATAGCATTAGGAAAGTATCCAATAGGGATGAAATGGTTGGCCAAATATAGTTATAGGAGCATTAGGCAAGTCCCCAATAGGGGCAAGGTATAGATTGTAGGTAGATTTGCAAAATTGTGTGAATCTACATTTAATGGTTGGTCAAAAGTATGGAAAAGAGCATTAGGCAAGTCCCGAATAGGAGTGAGCTATGAGTTGTATATAGATTTCGACAATTGTCCAAATCTACATTGAGTGGTTGGTCAAACCTAATGAGAGGAGCATTAAGAAAGTTTATGGGCATTGTTAGCATTAGGAAAATCTCTAATGGAGGTGAGGTCTAGTCAAAGGAGCATTAGGGAAGTCCCCAATAAGAGTGAGCTATAAATTATAGATAGATTTAGATAATTGTCCAAATTTGTATTCAATGGTTGGCTAAATATATTGAGAAGAGTACTAGACAAGTCCCTAATAAGAGTGAGATATTAATTATATACAAATTTGTAGAATCATCTAGATCTATATTGAATAGTTGGTCAAATCTAGTGAGAGGAGCATTAGACCGTTAGGAGTAAGCTATGAATTATATATAGATTTGGAAAATTATCCAAATCTATATTGAATGGTTGGTCAAATGCAATGAGAGGAGTATTAGAAAAATCCCCAATAAGGGTTAGCCTTAGGCAAGTCTCTAATAGGGGTGAGGTCTAGTGAGAGGAGCATTACATAAGTTCCCAATAGGAGTGAGCTACGAATTGGAGTTAGATTTAGACAATTGTCCAAATCTATATTAATTGGTTGGCCAAATCTAGTTATATGAGCATTAAGAAAGTCCCCAAAAAGGATTAGCCTTAGGCAAGTCTCCAATAGAGATGATGCACAATGAGAGGAGCACTATGAAAGTCCCCACTGTAGGAGTCAGCTATGAATTTTATATAGATTTAGAAAATTATCCAAATCTATATTGAATGGTTAGGCACATCTAGTGAAATAAGCATACGGTAAGTTCCCACCAATTAGGGTGAGATATGAATTGAATAATAAGAGAAGCATTAGACATCTAGTGAGATAAGTATAAGGTAAGTCTTCACCAATTAGGGTGAGATATGAATTGAAAAGAGTAAGAGAAGCATTAGAAAAATCCTCATAGGGGCGAATGCCCAAAAATAATAAGGGTTAAGCAAGACCCCAATAGGGACATGAGGTCTAGTGAGAGGAGCATTAGGTAAGTCCCCAACAATAGGAGTGAGCTGTGAATTATAGAAAGGTTTGAGTTGTCCAAATCTGTATTAAATGGTACATTGGACAATTCTATATTGAACGGTTGGTCAAATCTAGTGAGAGGAGCATTTGGGTGAGTAGTGAGCTAAATTGTAGTTAGATTTGGACATCTAAATCTTTAATGAACGATTGGCCTAATCTAGTGAGATGAGCATAGCAGGCAAGTCCCCAATAAAGGTTAAAGTTAGGGGTGAGGTCTAATGAGAGGAGAATTATGCAAGTCCCCCAATAGGAGTGAGATATGAATTATATAGAGATTTAGACAATTGTCCAAATCTATACTGAATATTTTTTAGAATCTAGTAAGATGAGCATTAGGCAAGTCCCCAATTGGTGTGAGAAAATCTGTATTGAATCGTTGGCCAAATCTTGTAAGAAAAGCATTAGGGAAGTTCCTAATACGAGTGAGCTCTAAATTGTATATAGATTTGAAAATTTGTCCAGATCTATATTCAATGGTTAATCAAATATAATGAGACACCGAGAGCATTAGGAAAATCCCTAGTAGGAGTGAGCTATGAATTATATATAGATTTGGACAATTATCCAAATATTTATTCAATGGTTAGTCAAATCTAATCATACACCGAGAGCATTAGGCAAATCCCTAGTAGGAGTGAGCTATGCATTGTATATAGATTTGGACAATTGTTCAAATCTTCATCAATGGTTGGCTAAATAGAGCGAGAGAGGAGTATTATACAATTCTCCATTAGGCAAGTCTCCAACAAGGGTGAGGTCTAGTGAGACGATAATTATAGAAATCCCTACCAATAGCCAGTAAGCTATGAATTGTCTTTAGGCTTTGACAATTGTCTGAATCTATATTGAATGGTTGGCCAAACTTTAGTGATATGAGTATCAAATGAATCCCCAATCAGGTTTAGCCTTAGGAAAGTCTCCAATATTGAATGTATGTAGATTTAGACAATTGTCCAAATCTATATTGAATGGTTGGCCAAATCTAGTGAGACGAGCATTAGGCAATTCCCTAATTGGGGTTAGCATTAGGCAACTTCCCAAAAGGGCTAGGTCACATGTGATGGTCATTATGCAATTCCTATTTTATATAGATTTGGACACTTGGCCAAATGTATGTTGGTAAGCTTTGGACAAATTGAAAGAATGTCCATACATTCATCCAACTCCCGTGTTAGCCAGAACATTATCCAAGGGTTTGGTTAACTGGATACCTAAGGAGAATGGGTGTAGGCTCTCACACCTTGGCATGCCATGATGGTATCCAAGGTTTGGTGATCACGATGATTGGGAGGAATTCTATCTTCCCCCCCAAGCCACTCTCTCCCCTCTCTTATCCTCCATCATTGTTTTGAAGAAGCACACTATTGGGAATAGCCGTGTGAAGATGTCCATTGCCATACCTTTGT
>NC_141083.1:35938046-35948046 GCF_041138505.1 Cibotium barometz
ATAATTGGAGATCTCCTTGATTTGACGAGACAGCTTGCAATTTGATGTAGATATATTTTGATGAATGTTGCGGCAGTCTCTGGACTTGGAAGCGAACCCACCTCAAACTTTTTAACCTGTACAATCAACTAACAAGCACTATACCTCGAGAGGCACATCAGTGTGAAAATTTCAAGACTTGTTTAAGGAATCTGAACTAGAAAAAACTTGAAAACGCTAACCTACCTACCAGTCACCACACTACTACTGAGGATACGGTAAGAGGATGTTGTAGAGTCCTGGCTCTAGCCCTAAGGCTAAGCCTCTATCCGCATCATCCAAATAAATAAAATCAACCTCAGTAGTGCCATGAGTTTCATCCGTCCATTCATCATTGTCAGATATTTCCTTTTCATCTTCCCATCCACATAAACTCATCAAGAATGTAACCATGCGAGGATAGTCATCTTGTGGAAAAGGAAAGCATTGGGCTATTGGGGATATTTCCTCTATGGAGTAGGGGTCAGTCATGGTCAATAGGCGAATCAGCCATTCTAATTCTTCAACATTTTCCTCTCTGGCCAGTACATCTATATGATCCCATACAGTTTCAATAACAGGATAGCACATGTGAAATATCTGAGAAAGGTACAGATGATACCTCTCATCAAAGGCGGGAGTGGATGAAGTGTATGATGATCGTGCATCTGCCATATCTGCAAACACAGATATAGCATCAGTAGGTTTGTGAGACAGGTCAATCTAGTTCTTGATTGTATACAGATATTTATCCTCTTTTTGTGCTCTTGCTCTTTTTACTATTTTTTGTTTTTCTTTTCTTTGTTTTTGTTTTTTTTTATTTTTTAAAAATGTATGAAGCTATATATATACATCCCCTTGAATTTGGCAATTACATGGTCAGGGGAGAAGGTTAAGGAGGAAGCATTAGAATGTCGAGCATGAGTACATGCTCCCCCTTTCCTTGGGTAGATCATATTATTTGCAATGATGTTGCAGCCTCTTGGAACCAATTTGTCCAGCGGGTCATAGGTTGTGATGTGGGCAGATAGCTTTTTATGACCCTTGTGGCCACATCCAATTGTAGAGATGGTAGTGTACGCTCCCATTGACGAATGGAGGAAATGGTTTCCGACGATACTATTACAAGGGGAGACGTAGACTCATCAGTTTTTTGTTGGGTGTTGACAAGAGTAGGTGTAGAGCATGTAGAAACTTCTATATCAGCGTGTGCCTGGCATGAGGAGCTAGAAGCTTCATGTGGCTCCCCCCTTCCTGAGCTAGGTGGTAATGATCCATATCGTTTGGGAATCCAAACTAACTCTGGAAGAAGTGGTGTGGAGCACTCTGTTACCTTTCCCTTACCACGATCTTGAATTATCGTTGGGGTGGCAACAATTGGTTTGCAAGGTTTTATAGGTGATGTAGAGGGATTCAGCTTATGTTTAGGGACCCAAATCTGGTCATTTTCCTCATAGTACCCTTGGGCTACTAATAATTTTTTAGGGATCCATCGCGATGTTACATTGCCCTTTCTCGGATGGGTAGCTGCTTTCCTTTTACGAGGCTTCTTGGTGGCTGAACGAGATTGAGCAGGGGAAGTAGCTGTTAACGAAGCTTTGGGGACCCATTTGTATGTACTCTTTGGCATAGTAAGCGAAGCTTTATGGACCGCCTTGCCTGTTTCCACTCTTGGCGTTGAAGCGTTAGAGGGGTGGCCTACAATCGAAGATGGTTTTGCCACTGGACTTTGTGATTTTTCATTATCTAATATTTGAGTGGATGACTTAGGTGCGGGATTTTGAGCGGTCAGACCTAGTGTTGGTTCTTGCGTTGTGACTTGTCTGGTTGCCCAATCGATATTGCACTTGGTGGCCATCATCCATTTGCGCCCTAAGATTACAGTCCCTTCCATGGTGCCAGCAGGCATAACCAAAAAGCTTTGAATTATGGTTCCCTTGTCATAAGCAACCGGAGTGTGCAGAATTCCTGAGACAGGGGTTTTCTTCTTGTTGATTCCTTGGACTTGGATAGAACTCTTGGTTAAAGGTGGTTTTCCCAGTTGACACCACACGCCATATGATAGCAAATTGTGTTGAGCTCCTGTATCCAATAATGCATTATACAGCACCTCCCCGTAAGGACTCTGTAACTCAATTGGGTATCTTAGAGGTGGGTCAGATTCCAGTGCATCCTCCTCTGCTTCCTCGAAAAATACTTGCGTAATTCCCAAGTTGGCTTCTCGTTGTCTCCTAGCACGCTGTTGACGTTCTTTGGCTTCGACTCTTGCTTGTATCTTTTTAAGCTCAGCATGTTCTTTAGCTGCCTTCTTTTGATGGATTGCGTGTAACTCCTCCTGGCTCAGGGGGTCATAGTATCTTTTGAATTTACTCCCATTAAGGAATCCAATGGTTTCAACTCCGTCGAGAGTCTCCACTCTGATGGTACCTTGCGGTGTAATTTCACATACTCTATACGGTCCCTTACCAGCATATTTGAGCTTCTTCTTTTCGTTTCGCACTCCATACATCAGGACTTTATCCCCAACCTTGATGTCCTTGTCCTTTAAAAGGCGATCAAACCATTTTTTCCTTCTATCCTTCTCCACAAGGGCATTGTATACAGCCAATTGTCTTTCTTCGTTTAGCCGCTCAAGGATATACAGACGCTCTGCTAAAGGATTACCATCCCATCCCTCTTGAGTAGCAACACGAAGACTAGGAATGACAAATTCCCACGGCATGACTGCTTCTTGGCCATATACCATTTTGAATGGTGTGCAATTAATAGCCACTTTGTACGCAGTACGATAGGCCCATAAAGCTGTCGTAAGCTTTAGATCCCAATCCGTGCGATGAGCTTCAACTGTCTTTGTCAAAATAGAGATTAAAGTCTTGTTGGTACTCTCGGCTTGGCCATTCGCTTGCGGATAATAAGGAGTAGATTTATGATGGGATATCATGAAATTTGTTGTGAGCTCCTTAATCACTTCATTTATAAAATGCGTACCATTGTCGCTCACAAGTTCAAAAGGACAACCGAATCGTGTGATTATATTTTCAAAGAGGAACTTGGCTGTTGTCCTCGCATCTGCCTTACGTGTTGCTTTCGCTTCAGCCCATTTGGTCATATAGTCAGTGGCCATAATAATATAGCGAGATTGTGTGTTTCGGGCCGCTGGACTAATTGGACCTACAAAGTCTAAACCCTACTTTTCAAATGGTTGGTTTACTTTGATCGGATGTAGGGGCATCTGATCTTTCCTCTGGGGTTTCTTATATCGTTGGCATTCATCGCAACCCTTCACAAAGAGTGATGCATCTTGGAACATAGTGGGCCACCAATACCCTGATTGTAAGATCTTTCGCGCAGTTAAGTCTCCTGAGAAGTGACCACCGGCTACGCCCATATGTGCCTCTTGCAAAATGTATAGATATTCATCCTCTCGGGCACAACGCCTAAGAACGTCATCCTTTCCTCTTTTATAAAGAGTCCCTGCTATCAGGCAATAGGGTTCGCATTCTTTGATTAGCTTTCGAGCTAGATCTTTACGAAGCTCCTTGGGTGGAAAGCCATTAACCAAAAAGTTAACAATCTTCTCACTCCATTCAGGCATTGTCTCCACCATAAACAAGGAAGTGTCTGGTAAGTCATCATCAACCCCCGTAGGAGCTTCACCATTAGGTATGCGAGACAAATGATCAGCCATAACATGTTTCTTGCCAGGTCTCACAACAACCGTGAAATCAAACTCAAGAAGAATCAATAGCCATCGTGTGATTCTTCCTGTGGAGCATGGTTTGTTTACCAGATACAACAATGCTTGATGATCCACATAGAAAATAAACTTGGTGGCAAGGAGGTAATAACGAAATTTCCTTACTGCATATATCATTGCCAACCCTTCTCGCTCCGTAGTGGTGTAGTTCATCTCAGCATCGTTCAACTGGCGACGACTGGCAAAGCTAATGGGGTAGTCTAGCTTGTGTTCTCCAGGTTGAGTTAACACACACCCAATAGCAAAGTTTGATGCATCAATATGCACATGGAAGAGTAAATCCCAGTTAGGCATTCTCAAGATTGGAGCACTCGCCAAGGCCTTCTTTAATAGCTCATAGGCACGGTCACATTCTTCGGTCCAAATAAACTCGATGAGAAGCTTATACAATGGTCGAGCTATCTCGGCGAAGAAGAGAATAAACCTTCCATAATAACCAACGTGGCCCATAAAGCGTTGGACTCCCTTGTAGTTGGTGGGTGGGGGTAATTCCAGAATGACCTTGATTTTACTCTCGTCAGTGGAAATCCCATTTTTGGACACTATATGCCCTAAGATAACTCCGTGTTTAACCCAGAATTGGCATTTGAAAGGATTCAAGGAGATGCGATATAATCTACACCTTTCAAATATTTTTCGTAAACACATCAAGTGCTCGTCCCAAGAGGAATGAACACAAAGATCATCTAAGAAAGCTTCACAGAAGTCCCTTAGATATTCCTTAAAGGCTGTGTTTATCAATCGTTGGAATGTTGCAGGTGCATTGGTCAAGCCAAAAGCCATGACGCGAAAGGCAAACACTCCAAACTCCGTGATAAATGCTGTTTTAGCTTGGTCCTCGACTGCAATTGTGATCTGATTGTAACCCGAGTACCCATCTAAAAAGCTATATGCCTCCTTGCCTGCCACTCTTTCAAGCACATGTTCAGAATATGGCAAGGGGTAATGATCCCTTCTGGTGGCTGCATTAACCTTTTTGAGATCAACGCACACTCTGAGTTTCCCATTCTTCTTTGGCACGATGACTATCGGAGAAACCCATTCTGAGTGCTCAATTGGGTATATGAATCCACATTTTACCAGCTTTTCAATTTCCTCTTGTACAATCTTTGCGTACTTAGGATTCATTGGGTAGGGACGTTGCTGGACTGGTTTAGCAGTGCTAATCATTGGAATCGTGTGTTGCACCACCGAGGGTGGAACACCTTTCATATCATGATATGTCCAAGCAAATATGTCCTTGAATTCTTTAAGAAGCTTCGTAAGTGCAGCTTCTTCCGCCTTGGTGAGGTCTTGAGCAATATAAACTGGTTTAGACTCCTCACCCGGATCTACTAAGTCTATCTCCTTAACTACCGCAGGACCATCGTAGACACCGCTACTCCCATTGGTAGGCGTTCGTTGGGCTTTTGTGTAGACTACTTTACGTTCCCCTGTGGTGAATGATTTGAAATGCTCGGGTGCGGGGTGTAAGTCTACTGGTTCCTGTTGTGCCAGACTTTTTTCTTTCAATTCCGCTTCCTTTTTTTGTTGAGCCAACTCTTGGTTTTGCCGCCTTCTTGCAGTACGACTTAGTTTTGGCTTCTCTTCGATTTCTAATTGGGCGACGTCATGAGGTTGCGGAATACACCACATGACACTTTGGAGATATTGTCCCCAATTATCAGCTATCTTAAAATGAGCATCAATGGCTCCTACATAACTAAGCCATTCTGCAGTGGATCGCTCCTTGTTTATTGCAGTTCGTACCTTAGCTCGATAGCGTTGGCGCTTATGTCTCGTTTTCTTCTTACCAAGTTTTTGATTTTTGTTTCTATCCGATTCGGACTCACTTGGTCGATCTTCACTTTCGGATGAACTGCAGGAGGCCACTGTCCTAGGCCTTGAGCACCTTGCTTCCACATTTGGGTGAATATTTGATTCATTTTCTCCATCAGGCTCAGGGTCAGTTTCTTCTTGAGATTCATACTCAGACTTGCATTGGTCAGAGTCTTCGCTACTTTCAGTGTCGGTGGAGTTTGCCACGTTCTCGCCATCAGGAGTCATGTGCATAACACCTATCATGTTTATTGGCACTAACGGTGGCATATCTTGCCCCTCAGGTGTTACCCAACTTGTGCCTCTATTTCCCCATGTGTCTATGGTTGCCGCTAGGTGTACCCAATCCACGTTATCCGACTCAGTCATACCCGGTAGGACATCCATATAAGGAGAATCTTTCCCATCATCAGTCTCTTTTTTGCATGTATAGCAATACCTTAATGGGGCGGAGTGAATAGTGGTATCCGATCGATTATCAATGATAACCTTGCTTCCTAAAGGATGTGCACGACCATTCTCAAGATCAACTCGAATGACAGAGTCCTGGAATTGTAGGTAGACATGGTTTTTCGACCAGTCATGCACCATTTGTGCTTCCCTCATGAAAGGACGTCCTAAGATCATTTGATATGACATAGGATGCTTGGAGAAATCCATTACAATGAAGGTATGTTTTACCTTGTATCCCAGGACCTTGATCTTAAGGTCCCTTAACATTCCAATAGGTTTAGCTATGGTTCCGTTTGCCATCTTAACCACTATGTTTGTGACTTCGAGGTGAGGCCTTCCCATAGATTCCCAACAGTTTTTAGTCACAATGCTCACTCCAGCACCACCATCAAGGATTCCCTTTAGAGTTAATCCCTTGGTAGTAATGGGGAGGGTGGCATTAGATTCGTCACCTTCAAAGTACTGTCCCAACTTGTTCACAGGTATTTCCACGACCGAATCTTCATCAAAGTTGGGTTGTAGATCCCAATGTTCTCCTTCATCTTGAAGCGTGTCGGGTCTATCCATATTTGCAAATTGTGGTAGCCCCGCCTTTAGTTCTCCATTGAGAAATGCCCGAAGAGCTAAGAATAGCTCAGGATCTCCGTATAATTTGGATATGATCGTGGTTCTGATCTCAGAGGACATGAAATCCATTAGCTTGGACACATTCAACGGTACTTTTCGAGACATCGTCCCTTGACTAGGGACTGGTGAAGATGGAATCACTTCCTCTTCGATGGGGTCAGGCATTCCCTCACTAAACATTCTTTCCAGCAAGAAGGGTGTTTGCCCACTTCCGGATGTCCTATCCTCACTTTCTTCCCGAATGATACTCGGTATAGCTAACGGTTTATGGTTCCGGTGAGGCTGAACTTGCGTAGGAAACACTGTGTCTGAAATTTTGACTTTTCTCGGGTTTGGCTCTAGTTCTCTTTGTGTTTCTTCCACCAAACCCCTTAAGTGTTGTACTTGTTCAATCTCCTCAACTGGGTTTGGGTAAGTTCCAATCTTTTTCTTGAGGGTTTTTGGCCCACGTGGCTTGTCTTGGGGAGTCTCAGTCAGTTTGGGTGGTCGAGAGGGCATTAACTGACTTGGTTGTGGGGCCGAGGAAGTTTCCTTCTGTTTTCCCTTATTTATGTACTCGCTTGATTCCCCTTCATTGAGCTCCCGTGTGGGTTCCTCCCTTAAGGTAGTGGCTTTGGTCCCCATGGTTTCTATTGAATCAGAATCGTCTTCAGGATCATTCATATACACGGGGTCGTCTCCTGTCCCTATGTTAGTCTTTGAACTGGGCTTGGAGCTTGTGGCATTAAGCGATCTCTTTCGCCGTGTTTTCTTTTTCTTTGCCTGAGCGATTGATGCAGTATCCCTCTCTTCAAGAATGTAGTTTTGATTTTGAAGCATTGACCGTGTAACTACATTCGCGGGTACAACGGGTGTGGTTCTTCGTGCTTGGTTGGTGACCTCAACCAAATTCAATGGCGTAATCTTGGGTGCATTAGGATTATGTGGACATTGTGCGATCAAATGATCTATGGCACAACGATTGCATGTAAGTACCGGCATTCCCGATGTGCTCGCTTGATTTGGTTGCATCTGAGTAGAGATCTTCTGTAGCCTATTAGGGCACTCTGCTACACGATGCGGTCCACCACACTCGTAACATTGAAGAGGTGGTCTCCTTGCCAAGGTATTAAGGTTTTGCCCTCTTGTGGCAAGAGCAGCCGCTTGATATACAGGCTTGACTTGCCCGAAATGATCCTCCATGTAGTACTGGGGAATCATTTCAAACGTATCAATCCCATATGGAGCAGTAGGGTCTATCTCCTCTTCATAATCCCCACATGCACTATGTGACTCACAACCCATCTGGTTTATTGGGGTAATCCTTGGATGTGGAGGTTGTGGTCCTAGCACTGGCGGTGGTAACGGCACAGACTGGACTACATTCGGATTCCTTGGAACTATGTGCTGTGACGGTTGCTCGATAGGTTGTGCAGGCATTAGCGCGGGTACTTGAGGTGTGTTTGACCAAGGTAGTGGTGCCTGGTTTGCCAACATTCGCTTAAGTGTTAGGCAATCTTTAGATTGATGGCCATACTTACCACATGCATTGCAATTTCCATTGAATTTGACTCTAAATGTGGGACATTCACTCGTGCTATGTGGTCCTAAGCACACCGAACACCATTGTTGCTCTCTCCTTGGGTACATATGGCTATTCTGAGGAGCTCGATTACCCCTAAAGTATTCTTGGAGAGCCTTAGTAAGGTCGGTCACAGACATTTCAGATATCTTGGGCTCCTTGGCAATAGGTTTTACCGTCATTGGCTCGTGCCCAGATACTTGCGAACTAACGGATTTTGTTTCTGAAGACACCTTTTTACCTGCAATCATCAAGTTGTCTTCTAACTGGATTGCATTGGCAGTGACTGCTTCCCACGTTGTAAGACCTCTAATGACTAGGCCATTGTAAATGTCCTCGTGGCGCAATCCTCGGATGAATCTATCGAGGAGTTGGTTGTTATTGAAGCGTTCATCGGGAGTGCAGCGAGAATTTAGATGCTTCAATCGACTTATAAAGTCTCTCACTGACTCCCCTTCCTCGCGTTCAGCTTTTTGGAGTTGAGATGCTACCCCCCAAAGCACACCCTCACGTATGTATTCTTTCAAGAACAATCTCTTGAGAGTGGGGTAGTGAGTGCGCTCTTCAACCCTTAAGGTTCGATACCAATCTCCGGCCTTCCCACTCAAGGTTAAGCCTAAGGCTTTACACTTATGCAGCTCATTGTGTTCTTCCAAGGAATCACACACGTGCTCAAAGACTTCAATGTGCTTCCTAACATCCTCGTTACCACTGAAGTTTTGAGTGAGCTTAGCCACTTGTACTGCCTTGCTTCTAGGTTCTCTCTCAGGCATACCCCGCATGTTTTCCGCAATAGATCGTCCGATCGTCTGAGCAAACGTTGCGAGATCACCTAGGTGAGCAGGCATAGTTGGTGGAGGCACTTCGGGGATAGCCTGGCTGATAGGAGTTGGCGTTGGTCTGAGTAGGTTGGCAAATGACGTAGGATATGATATGTGACTAGGCCTAGCTCCCCTTGGATAATGGTTATGATAAGGCGGTCTTGGAGCATACGCCATTGGCATACTAGGAGGCGTAGGAGCTACATGAGCATGAGTAACAATAGGTACATAAGGCCGATAGGCACTGGCACGCACTGTTGTAGGTACTGTTCCACTAGGTAGCGGTGTCGTACTAACTACAGCGGCAACAGGTGTACTTTCAGCTATGCTCATCATTGGGGTAGGCATTGCAGATTCCCTAATGGAAAGTTGAGCCAAGGTTGGAAAGCTAAAGTTACTGCTCATGGGCTCAACCTGCATTGAGACTCCAGGCGAAACAACATATGAAGGGTCTATGGGACTCACCGAGGGAGTCTCCAATTGTGATAGGGTTGGTTGTTTTGCCTTGCCCGTATCCAAAAATCTCATAGGGCCAGTGGAAACTAAGTTCACTCCCCTATTTTGCCTCTCAATTTGGATAATTCTATGAATCACCTCACATATCATGTGTTGTTGCTCCTCTAGATTAGTGGCGCTAGATGTAGATCGTAGGACTTCTAACCAACCTACATGATATGTGTAACCCGTGTATAGGTCCGTTAGAGTCTCTGTGTGTAGATCATATTCCCAATTTTCATTGAGAAATATCCCATCCAGACTTGGTGTGCCAAACGGTTCTCTTGAAGTGGACGCAATGTCACTTCTTATGGATTGGCTCCTAGGGACCTCTACTTTAGGAGGAGCATCGGAATGTGGTAGCTCAGTAGGGCCCTCATTGAACGAAGTGGGTAGAATATCCACATGGACACTCTTTGGGAGGGTAGGGTCTACATAAGATGTGAATGG
>NC_141083.1:36605546-36668046 GCF_041138505.1 Cibotium barometz
AGTAATACAAGAGAATGTAATGAATGTGATGCAAGAGACGTTTCGCACAGTGGATTTACACTGGATTTACACCATAATTTTTTAATTTTGCACTTTAATTGATCCAATTTCTATAAATCTACACTAAAAATGGTAATTAGTGCTTAATTCTAATGATTAGAGATAATAGATTTTGGAGGCCAAAATTCAGCTGATGAGTGAAATATTTGAGGGGGATTTTGGCATTTACTTGTTGCCCATAGTGAGAAGCTTCAATTAGACCATTGTCTGGTTTTTTTCTTCCCATGTCACGTACACTGTGCCAATAGTCTTGAGATTTATACTGAAGAGAACTTGGGGCATAGCCAATCCTTGGCTAAAGGAGTTTTGTCCAATTTGTTGTATAGACAGAGGACAAATGAACAAACTAGAATTCATAAATGCGCCAATTTTGGGCAGTAGATGGCAAAATCGATCAATTCCTCTTAGTTGTTAGTTCACCTAGGATTGAGAAACAACCTACTAAAATCTCTTGGCTAATGGATGAGAGAATGAGGAATGGCAAGCATTTGAAATTTGGACCACAAGTGGAAAGATTGGATAAGATTGATATTAATGGATAATAGATGATAAGTGAGATAATTAGACTAATATCTGAGCTAAAGCTAAGCTAATGGAGAGGGGTGGCTCTAATACCAAGTCAAAAAAGATGAACCCTCACCATGCATGGCTAGCTTAATCTTAATTACTATGATTAAGAAACACTAATCTTATGGTAGGTGCAACCTAATCAACAACGTAATAATGATGAAAAGATTATGCTAACTAAGCTTAAGACTCAAGCACAATTAGGTTACAAGATTGAGACTTGTTCTCATAGAGAGGCTTGAGAGCTTGCTTCATGCTTCATTGCGTGAAATGGTCCCCTTTTATATGAGGAGGTACACTCTTGGACTTGTACATCAATGTGGGATAAGTCTCCACTCTTCTCTCTCTAGCTCACATTTCACCTCAAATCTTAGCAAGTGGCACTAAGAGATTGTGCTGCATCATTCTACTATGGTGATACATGAACTTGATGCAATTGTATAATAGAGAGAGGGTAATCAAGATTGATTTACACACATGTGTGTCCAAGCAAGTGGCACTAAGAGATTTTGATGCACCTTCAAATGTCACATAAAGGGCCAAAGAAATCTCTCGCATTTGTAAATGAAGAGATTCATAGTGATGAGCACATACATTCAAATGCCATTGAAAAAGGACTAGAGAAAGCTCTCTCGCAACAGTAATGGAGGCATTCATATTAATGAAGACATTAAGTGGTTGCATCATGAGGTTGATGTTATTGACACACTTGGTTTTTATTACCATGGCAAAAAAGTCAAACCAAAAAGAGATTATGGTGGCACAAAGAAAAAGCACAACCCAATGACCTAGATATACACCCAATTTTAGTGGAGTTGGGTATATTGCAGTCTTATGTGCACAAATAATTGATCCAATTCACTAACAAATGACTATGCTATCTGTCCATGAAGTTGGATCTAGATCAAGGACAAAATTTAAGTAGTTTGGCACATTAGTGAGCCTAATTGTAAGTGTCAACACTCGGGGTGCCACCATAGGCTTCAAGGAATGTGTATGGAGTTCAGAACAGCTCAACAAATCAAGATAATGCCCAACTCAAGTACCAGGTGGATTTAAGGCACACAGACAATGGAGATCTAGATACACCGGTAGGAGAAGGAACAACTAACAAGGCAACAAGATCACACAAATTCGGATACCCAAGTAGTTGTTTGAAGCATAAAGGTCTTGGGCTGGGTCAATATTTTTCAAGTGTTGGGTGTCTAGAGGCGAGATCTCCATAGCAAAAATCTCGAATTTAAAAATAACGCCTCAGAGCTATAATAATGAGTTATCAAGAAAAAGTGGAGACCAACGAGGAGAATAATTCAAGTAAAGAAAACACAACATTTAACAAGGAATAGATGCCGAACACAAGGACATTGACATGACACCAAATAGTTCACTCCTAGTGCACTTAGAGTGCACTAGAAGCCCCCCCTGAATCAAGGGTATAAAACAATTACTCCTAGTGGTAGGCCAAAGAGGTCCCCCTAGTACAAGGAAATAAAGGGTATATAAAACAATTACTGCGGTGAGCAAAGCTAAGTATCTCTGCACCTCAAGCCCTACTGAGGCCAATGCCAATGCCAATAAACTTGATAAGATAGATATCAAGTCCATGGAGGTTGAAATGGAACTAGAGCTAAAAAGTCTTGGCATATTTAGACGATGAAGTAAATCCTTGAGGAAGGCTTAGTCTGGTTAGTTGATTAAGAATTTCAATAGCCTTCACATGACTCTGAATGTATGTGCGTGAGTGTAGGGATACAAGAGTTGATTGCTATTGAGGCTTGAAGACTTGATTACTACTGAGGCTTGAAGAGTTGATTGCTACTAAGGCGGCTTGATTGTGGATGTGCGTGCATGAGTGTAGGGATTCAAGAGTTGATTGCTACTAAGGCTTGAAGCTTATAGGTGAAAACCCTCCTCCTCACAATACTATAGGAAATTTTTGAATATGTTATGATTTTTAAAGGTATTATTACTAAAACCTCTTCAAAACCACTAATTTTAAACCTCCAATCTCAAAATCTAAAGGTACTTTTTGATTTTTGAACGTGCAGTTACACTATACCCAGGTTTTTATCGAGCATGATATGACCACAAGTGTGATTTTTGATGGGCACCCTGCTCTTCAAAATTGATGGGCTGGGTGAAATATAACAAGTTTTTTATATTTTAGTGTAATTTTTGACGGGCATTTTAAAATTTTGTAAGTATTTTACAGCCAAAATGCTCAAGAATGGGCGTGACTCCCATCAAAAAGTAACTATGTATGACCACCATGTCAGTCCACTTTTGTCAATGGGCCTTGCTCGCCTATCTTAATACCCCATCATGCCGTATCTACCACATCATGCACTAGTTGTCCACTTCACCTCCACGACATTAAATGGCACGAGGTCTTTAAGACCCCCTCCAGGAGGGATCAAAGGTAGGGAACGATTTGGGATCACGATAGCACTTTTTGGTCATCTAATGAGGTAAACTCGGGGTGGTAAACTTGGGAATTGATGGTGGAGATTAGATCAAGATCGCAACGCCACTTTTCGGCCCCGTCGAATCTGGCGTGGCATGTAAACTAGCAATTGGTACTTGCTAGAAACTACAGTGTAGTGGTTAAATACTTGAATCATACCGCACGGGTCCTAGGTTCAAATCCCCTTTTGCAAATACATTTTTTTTCCCAAATTTTTCCCAAGTCCCAATCCCGACCCGACTTCAAGCTTAGTTTACTCCAAGTTTATTGTGCCCGAGTTTACCTATTATTTTATTCTCGAGTTTATGCCCCAAGTTTACTTGATCCAACAACTGAAAAGTGGCATCGTGATCCCAATTGAATCCCTACCATCGATCCCTGAGTTTATCACCTCGAGTTTACTGCCCTGAGTTTACCTAATTGGAGGCCAAAAAGTGTCGTCTCACGATTCCGAAGCATTCCCCACCTTTAGTCCTTCCTGGTGGCAAGGGTCTTAAAGACCCTACGCCATATAGTGCTGAGGACAAGCCACTACATTATTACCCCAAGCATATCGCTTGTGCACTTGCCATTACCTAACCCACATCAATGCTCTCCACCCGCACATACCTCATAGCCCCAGCAACCACATAGGCGCTTTTTGATAGGTGTCACACCCATTTTTAAGCATCTTGGTCGTAAAATACTTACAAAGTTTTCAATTGGGGTCAATTAAACGTCACCAAACCTGTTAATTTGGAAAACCTGGCAATTTTGAAAGGCAAGGGTGCCCGTATGTGCCTCATTGCCTGCGTGTGTACACAGACGCCTACCACATTTCAAATGCCCGCGGCCGGCCTCCAACGTCGACCGCCTCCCCTGCGGCCACATTTCAAATGCCCGCCGCTCCCTTGCTACCAACGTCCCTCCCCTGCCGCCACATTTCAAACGCCCACTCGCCTCTTGTCTACACATGACCACATTTCAGATGCCCGCCTCCACCCATGGTCATCAAAGTTCACACTAAGCAAGGCGAGCGCCCACACTCTTTCCCACCCCATTATTTATTTGCAAAGGTTTAGATCTGTGTGTGTGTGTGAGAGAGAGAGAGAGAGAGAGAAAGTGTGAGAGAGAGAGAAAGAGAGAGAGAGAGAGAGGGATGTGTCTTCAAAAGACCCAATGGGTCCATGTGGTATTGAGCATGGAAAAACTTAAGACATCATACTAGGAATAGACTAGATGTACATGGGAGTACATATCCATATGTAACCACACGGGAGAGTGCATGTCCATGTGTGAATACAAAACCATATATGTAAATACATAGGAGAGTACATGTGAGAGTACATATCCATGTGTAAGTACCAATCCATATTATAGTGCTAGACAATATACTAAACTAGGGTGGCTTATAGTAAGTATTTAACACCACGATTAAGATAACTAATCAAGGATTAAGAGGTAAGCAAGACTCATGAAAAATGAAGAAACTAATCAAACAATAAACACACCCATTGCATTGCAAATTGCTAGCTTATGAGAGAATCAAATTACATCATAATAGAGCTCCCAATTCACAAGATACATGCACTTGAAGTGCAAATCATGTGTGCCATAAATGCACATGTGACACTATTCATGTGTCATACACACTATACATGTGAGCTCCATATAAACAATGTGCATGCAAAATTGCACACAAGACTTGTGCACCTTTTTCCCCAAACCTCTTTCTAATAACATAAATGAAACTCCAACAAGAAAAGTTTCATGGGATATATAAGATTTTGAGGACATAAAAGTGTCTTAGGACACTTGAATGTCCAAGTACCAGACTAGTGAGAGGAGGATATCATCAAGTTGATGGTGACACATTCACACCAAAGTTTGTTAATTTGATCTTCCAATCGTCAACAATGTCTTTAGGGGGGCATTGTCTAAAGATTTCACACTGGTCTATTTTCATGTAAAATTGTAAGAGCTTCGTAATAATTTTTAAGTATTCACATACCATGATGCTACTACTCTCATCAAAAGTAAGGTTGATGTGGATGTCAACCTTCCCACTACCCATTGCCCCTATCACCTAGAGAGTTTGAAAAATGTTATGTCTTTAGCCATTGTTTTATCCTGTGACACTTTCTATAGATGCTTTGTGCATTGTTCATCCTTCTCGAGTGCCCAATTATCAAGTGATTAAGATCCACGAACTTAAAATCCTTTTGGAGTGTCCAATTGTCAACCCACAAACTTAAAATTTATATTAGAGACATGGGTTTTTCCCAAATCACATCAAATATGACTTTTCGAGCAGTTCCAAATCAATTGCTCTACGTCACAAACCTACCATTTGCCCAATTGTTGAATATTTAAGTTTTGATGTGATCATGTGACCTTTGTTGACCTTTGACGGGCACCAACAAGTGTAAAGATAGGGTCCAAAGACTGCAATGTGAAGGCCTACCCTAACCTTCAATTTGAAGGCCATAAACTAACGTGACTCTCAAAATTGGCTAAATATGCATGATTATGTCTAAAATTTAGAAAAATAAAATAAAATAGTGGCCGCCTTTGGCAAGCCTATTTTCTAAGAAGTCTTCTCTGAAGAGCTTTGATGCCCTCTGTTCAGGCTTCAAAATTTCAGCGCCGATAGGGTCCTCTACATAAGTGAGTACTTGTTCAATGGGCAAATCCCTTGGGAGTTTCATACATTAAAATGGGCAAATCCCTTGGGAGTTTCATACATTAAAATGGCTTTAAAAAAATGATTAAGGAATTTTTCTGGGTACAAAAAAAATGTTCTCAAGCTATCTCCAATGTTTCGACACGGCCATTATGTGTTTCGATCCTTGTTAAGAAGCTCATTTTCAAAACTCCAGATGCCATGGAATGTGGGCTTTGGAGCAATCACGCATTAGTTCTACATCGAACCAGCTTGGCAAGGGTTTCCTGGGCACATAGGGTATCAGGATGATCCTGCCCTAGCATTACAGTGCGGATGCTGATGCAGGTTCTGCAAATCTCTTCTCCAGCATCGAACTGGCCACCCTTGAGCATCAACTTGGCTCTGGTCTCCAGAATCAGAGCTTTGAGAAGAGTGACATCCTGCCACACATACTCATCAACCTGTTGTACAGCATAGCCACTCTTCCTCCACCAACACAAGGATTTGTCCCACCTGTCATGAATTTGAGACACAAATAATTTCTCCACATCTTCAAGCATGTTGGCACAGAGTCGCAAGAGCTCTAGAGCAGCATGGCACCGAGAGAATGATGTGAAGGACCGTAATGCTACCTGGAGGACGCCCCTTCTGATAAATGAGAGAAGTTCTACCACCTTGAGCTCCACAGTGACAGGATCATTTCCAAACCCAAGTACAAGGAAGCAGGCTGCCCAAAAGTGCTCTGAATGAAGTGAGATAGCTCCCCTCTTTCTCACCCCTTGAACCATAGCCTTGGCTGCTTGAACTCCACCTCTCTTTCTGGCATATAGCTGCACGATTTCATGAAAGTATATCCAACCCTGCCGACTGCATTTTCTGGCTATCCCAAATTTCACCAGTAAAGCACCTGCTTCTGCTTCCCATCTCTTACTTCGAGTAGATGCGCAGCACGAAAAGCAAGCTGCAGTAATGTTTATACAATGCTTCAAACTCTGGGACTTCTCTGGGTGATTACATGCTGCAAGGGCAAGGAGAGAGAGAGGTATCGGAAAGGGACCAAACCATCCTCCAACCCAAGCCATCTTTGATGAGAGACCTTTCGAATGATCCATTTGATCGAGATAGGAGAAGCATACCCCTAACAGCTTCACAAGGAAGGGGTTGTTTTTCAAGGTTGCCTCCTCTCTAGCACCCCAATCCCATTCATTGAGCAATATTTTTTCCATCTTTCCCAGCAACTCAGATGGCATGACAGGAAGCTCAGAGAGTAAGATGCCCACGATGCCTAGCCCAAATGTTAGACGCTCCAATTTTTCTTCTATCTCTTTCAAGGCGTCCAGTTCCTGTGAAACAAACTCTTTCTTACCCCTCATAAGGGAGAGTGCCTCCAAACCTGAGAGATAAGACAGCTCCAGAGACTCCATGTTCATCACTTTGGAAAGACGAGTGGTGAGAATGACATGTGTGGCACCTGCTCTAGGGATGAGTTCGGATATTTCCCTGCCATCCCACCAGTCACGTTCACTCTCCAAATTGTCAATGATAAGAAGATATGGAACATCCCTTTGGAGCTCCCTCTTTACCCTCTGAAAAGCCTCCATTTCCTGCTCATCGAAGGTTCTCACTCTTCCCCTCTCCGGCCCAACCTGGCTCTCTGTTCCCACATCCAGCCCTAAAAACAGAGAAAGGTTAAGATAGTTTTGCCTCAGGTAGCGAGCCTCTCCACCCACCCACAGCACCATTCGGTACCGTTGAGAAAACCTGTGAGCATACTCAAGCACCATTTCTGTCTTACCAATGCCTGAGGCCCCACTTATGCATGCTATCCCACCTTCAAGGACAGAAGCCTCCATGTCTGCACTTTGAATTTCCTTAAGGGCCCGGGCTTGTCTATGCCTGGCTGTTCTCTGAAAGTGTCTGCTACTACGAGTTCCATCTCTAAATCTTTGAAGAGTCCTCCCTCTGTTGAAATCTGTGTCGGCATGTGTAGTCCACCAAGAGTCTTCGAAGTCTTTTCGTCTGCCAATGTGTGAAGATGATGCTCCTGAATTCATCCTTGAAGGGACTGAGGGGTCATCTTCTCCCCCACCATTTCTGTCACGCCATCTGTCTGAATCACTTTTTCTCCTTGCAACAATGCTTCCCACATCCCTGTCATCAAAATATATTCTCTGCCATCTATCTGCATCACTCCTCCTCCTGGCCACATATCCATCTCTTCCAGATTGCTTAAAGCTCCTGGGCAGCCTGTCCACACTCCTAAAGTGAGATCTGGAGTGCTCTCTTGCCCTTTCAATCTCTGCATCCTCCTCTTCTTTAGATTCCTCATTGGTGGCAAAGAGAACACCTTCCAAAACTTTCAACTCCCTTTCCCTGCCCACAAAGTTTTTGTTTCTCAGAAAAGGGAATTCTTCACTATCAACTCTCTCCTTTCTTATCCTCTCCCGCTCTGCAACACTACGCCGGCCAAGCCTTGTCCCAAGCAAACTTACAGCTTTCAGGATGCAGTTTCTCCATTTGCCATTGTAAGCCTCAAGCTTCCATTCTTCAATCCTGGACAACCCATCTAAAGCCTCTGCCCAGTCCTTCTCCTCACCACCAAACAGCCTCCAGAGCTCCCCACCATCCTTCTCCCATACTTCTCCTCTCCTTTCTACAATGTCCCTGGCTAGGCAGTCAGATGGTGCCAAGTCAAAAAAAATGGGAACAAGGTTTTTCCTCTGCAAGAACATTTGAAGCTCCTGCACACTGTACAGGTTCTTGAATGTCTTCTTGGTTATAACTACAACTCCAAATGCACATGAATTGATAACCTGACGTGCAATGTCATGGCTGCGAGAGTCTGAAAAGCGAGCCCGATCAGCTGAGAAGCATGCAATGCCCTGTAACTCCAATTCAGCACGAAGCCATTTTGAGAACCTTGAAAGAGAGGAGCTTTGTCCATGGGTGCCAATATAGACATCACAGCTTCGAGGGCGGGCAGAAGAAGAGGGTGATTCTGATGTAGCAGGACAAGAATGGACAGGGCGAGGGGCTGGAACGGAAGTCCCAGCAAAAGAATCAATTGAGTTTGCATTCAGAGATGGAAGGTCTAGTGTTTCGGTCACAGTAGGGTCTGAAAATTTCACAGAAGAAAAAGAAGGGGTAAATGACAATGCCGGGACAGGGTTTGGATGAAAAGTGACAGTCTCTTCATGATATGTAGTTTGCTCTCTTGGGGGGCTGTTTACACCAACCGGAGTGGAGCCACCAGTGTTGGAGGGGGCAGGGGGTGAGATGAAAGGAGAGGCAGATGCTGAGACAAATGCGGATGAGTTGGGAGACGTGTGATAAGGGGATGGTGAAGCAGAGGTCTCTGGATAAGACAAGTGTGGAAATGGAGAAGAAGTAGATGACGTCAACGCAGAAGAGGAGGTGATGATGAATGGCTTTGAATGGGTCTTGGTGGATATGAAACTCTCGACTCTTGGAGATGGTGAAGAGGAGACATGGTCAGCAAACCTTACTGTTCTGGTGAAAGGTGAAGGATAGAGCAGAGGCGAAGGAGAGAATGCAGAAGAAGATGGAGATGTGGTGAAAGGGGGCGCGATTGAAGACGACTCTGCTGCAGCCGCTTCTGCTTGTCTAATTGGGATTGAAGTTTGTGAAGAGGAAGGGGGTGATGATGATGGTGATGATGATGATGATGTTGCTCCTACTGTTTGAAACTCAGCGTCCATATATACTAGCACACATTGGGATGTCTCCCTCTCCCTGTTCTGCTTGTTTGTGCAGCTTGAAAGCACAATGCACAAGATGATCAAAAAGGAAAAGGCAGCGGTGGTGGCAGCAGCTCCTGCTGCTGTGTACAACAGCAGCAGTGTCTCATCCTGCAGATTTGATGAGATGCCCAATGTGTCCACATCAAATGTTGGTGACAAAAAACTGTCAAATGCGCCCAATTTACCCTTGCAAATGACCCCGCATTAACCTTCCAAGCGAGCCCACATTAACCTTCCAGATCATGCCCACATAGATTTTTTTCTATTACCGATGCTTGAATCAGTATTGAGCACAGGGGAACAATGATTAAGGTTGAAGAAGCTTACCAAGGCTCGTACTACTAAAGTGGGAATGGCCCGCCTAGCTGCTGCAAAGGAAGCAGCGAAAACTGGAAAATGGGGATCTTCTGCAAAGTGGGTTCTTTTGAAAACTGCGAAACTGATGTTTTGCAGAGTGGGTTCTTCTGCAAACTGAGAACTCAAGGTCGTCTGGAACACTTTAAAGCTTGGGACCTTCTGCGCAGTAGGTTCTTCTCTAAGCTGTTGAAGGGGAAAATGGGTTCCTCTCCAAGGTGCAAAGGAGGAAGACAGGCGTTTCTGCAACGTGCAAAATCGATTGATAATCCGATGTGCGAAGCGATCATGTTCAAGGGACTACAGTCACTACACGCACACGCAAGACACACAAATTAACGCCCAACTGCTTGTTTACATTTCAGAAATAGTGGGTCCGAAAGGCATGTGAGCTTGTGAGAGGTGAGGCAACAAGGCATGTGGGCGATGGGCGCGCAGAGAGAGAGAGAGAGAAGAAGAAGAGAAGAGAAGAGAGAGAGAGAGCGCAAGGATGCATGCAGTGATGCACACTTTTGTCAGCTGCCGCATGGGCACTGGCCAAGATGGCAAGAGCCTTTTGTCTGCAAATTGCAAATAGGTAGGTGGACTGTAGGAATCACATCCCATAATGATGAAAGCCTGGAAGACTGGAATCACGATTCACATCTCTTTGATCTTGAAAGCTAGGGATGGGTGCCTCAAATGCAAATAGAGTCAAAAAGAGAGGCACATAACTTCGATTCATGACAAATGATTTGTAATAAATCATGAAGCGGCAAAATAGGTTAGTTATGGACAAGAGGACCCAATACAATGCAGACTCCACATTTCCTTTAAGAGAATTATTAACTTGTTAGATATGCAACATGTGTGCCCCCCTGCCCATCTCATGTGTGTGTATGTGAATCATTATCAATCTAGCTTGTAGAACCCCCCAATAACTTGTTAGATAGCAATGTGTGTGTGCGCGCATGTGCGTGCGTGTGTGTGTGTGTGTGTGTGTGTGTGAGTGAGTGAGAGAGAGAGAGAGAGAGATGGATGGGGGTCAAAAAGGAAGAGAGAAAGATGGGGGTGACAAGCCTCAAGGGCTAAGTGGACCATGGTAGTACAACACTAAGGTTACCATAAAGAGTGGCAATAACTAAGGTAATTTTTACACCCACCATGCCTTTTACAGAAAGCTATAAGACCATGGTAGTACAACACTAAGGTTAGCAACCTTAAAGAATGGCAGGTTGGGTGCTTTTTTACACAGGGCACCCCCTTTTTGGGCATTTCGACCTGTAGTTCCTTTAAGATGCTAGAAAATAATGTGAAAAAAAAAACTTCCATTATTGACCAAATTATCAATTTAAAAGGATGGATGCGTCAATCAAAAATCACCCGTGCATGAAACCCAAAACAATGCAATGAAATAGACAGAGAGAGAGAAGGAGGTTGTTCACACCCATATATTTCAAGTAGAATTTTAAAGGTCGGAGGCAAATGGAGTTTTCTCTAGAAAGCTCATTTAAGAGTTCATTCGCAAGATAAGATATTATTATTCTGATGTTCGGACGAGGAGAAGCCGAGCTAGCAAAGGCTGAATCCGATCTTCCTAAATGACTTGAAGGAGAAAACACTCAATCATTACTTGTATATGCAAAAAAGAGCGACATTCACAACGAGTGTTGTCTAGATGCCATTGACTTCGACTTCGACGATAACATGAGGGAGAAAATTTATCCATTACATCACGCAAACCTTCTGAGAAGGATGGTGAGAAAAACATGGATAAGGTGGCAAACAAAGTGATTGGAGGCAAAGTGGAGAGTATCTCCCGTGGAACCCAAGAAGATGTGTCCATACTGTGGTTGTGTGTCCATATTGTGGTGGTGTGGCTACTTGGCAGAAGATTGCTTGTATGCATAGGGAAGGACTATGCCTTGATGTGGTTATTGCAAAAGAAACAATAACCATGACATAAGGGCGTGACAGTACAATGTTGCCAACAAACTTGTCTACGTTGTCAGAAACCTGACCACCATTGGCCTTGCCTTCCCCTCCTCGAACGATAAGTGGGCCCACTATGAGAGCTACATTTCCTCATCTTGGTGATCCTATATTCCTCGTGGCATGATGAGAATAGAAGCCCCTCCACCTGTTCTTGGACCACAACCACCTAGCCCTGGAGTTACACCTATGTCAGGTAGCTAGAGGCCACACTACTTGTCTGAAGGTGTGATAGACGTATATTCAAATTCATTAAACCAAGGAGACCCCTGTATAGGTCTACCAAGGGATATGTATGGTAACCCAATCCTTGCCCGAGAGGCTGAAACTATAAACTACACACTAACAACAAAATACCCATTGCCAAAATACCATTTGGTACCTACCACTAACTATTCCACGACTCCTATCTTTAGGCTTGCACCAACTAGTGCTTGACGGACGTGGGATTCCTATGGACTATAGGGCGAGAGGGATGTGTTGGAATTAGGGTTGCAGGAATGCACACACAACTTCAAGAAGATGAGGAAGCTTGAGCACAACACAGTAGTGTATTATGAGTGCCAAAAAATGAAAGATTACAAGCCCTAGAAGATAATGGGCGTATATACAATGCACGGGGGAAAAAACCTCCTAGTGAGGGAAAAAGTGCCCCGGCGGTCCTAAGTGTGTTCACACACATCACTACTATAATATGGTAACAAATCCCCCCTGGAGTGATGCGGTGAACAAGAGCTAGCACTCATGTATAGGGAAGTGTCTAGCTATGTGGACGAATCCACAAAAGGGAGTAAGCCCAAAGCTTTGCGAAAAGCTTCGAACTTCTCACGAGGCAGAGCCTTTGTGAAAAGGTCTGCAAGGTTATCCTGTGTTGGCACATAAGCCAAACTGATCTCTCCTGCAGAGAGTCTCTCCCTGACATAATGGTAGTGCACCTCAATGTGCTTCGTACGAGCATGGAACACTGGGTTCCGCGCAACTGCCAATGCGCTCTGACTGTCAGTGAAGATGGTGGTGGCAGATGGCTGCCCAACACCCAAATCAGCCATAAGGCGTCTGAGCCACACACACTCAACCGTAGCTGTGAAAGCTGCCCTGTACTCAGCTTCACAACTAGAAGTGGCCACAGTAGGCTGCTTCTTGCTCAACCATGATATGCATGAGCTTCCAAGCATGAAGCAAAAACCACTCGTGGACACGCGTGTGTCATAACAACCAGCCCAGTCAGAATCTGAAAAAACATGTAAATCTGGCGGCAATGATCCCCCCTTGGGATAAAACAACCCAAGATGCCGAGTACCACTCAAATAGCGAAAGATACGCTTCACTGCCTGCCAATGCTTAATGCCTGGGCTATGCATAAATCTGCTCACCTGTGAGACTGCAAACTGAATGTCTGGCCTCGTAATGCATACATAAATGAGGCAACCAACAGCTGTCTGATAGAGTGTGACATCAAAGTGATCTCCAGCATCATGAAGACTCAACTTCAAACCTGTCTCCATTGGAGTAGCAATAGGCTTGCAGTCTTCAAGGCCAAATCTCCGCAACAATGTTTCAATATACTTTGTCTGACACAAAGCAATACCTCCATCACACTGCTTAAATTGTATCCCCAAATAATGATGCAAATGCCCCAAATCTGACATCTCAAAAGAGGCATTCAAATCAGCCTTAAAATCAGCAATATGACTCTCATTTGGTCCTGTGAGCAGCATGTCATCGACATAGAGAGCAATGATTAGATGTACACCATCCACACGTTTAACATACAAAGTGCTTTCTGTTGGACTATTCTGAAACCCATGTGCAGTCAAATATGCATGTATTTTTTCATACCAAGCTCGTGGAGCTTGCTTTAAACCATATAAAGCCTTTTTTAACCTGCACACTTTGTTTTCCTGCCCTCTTTGAACAAAACCACGAGGCTGCGATACATACACCTCCTCATGCAAATCTCCATTTAAGAACGCAGTCTTTATGTCCAGCTGATGTACATTCCAACCATTATGAGCTGCTAATGCACAGATGCTACGAACAGTGGTCATACGACATGTGGGAGCAAAAGTCTCATCAAAATCAATGCCCTTCTCTTGAGCATAACCTTTTGCAACAAGCCTAGCCTTATGGCGATCCACTGTGCCATCAGGCTTACGCTTCAATTTGTATACCCACTTAGTGCCAATGGCCTTCTTGCCAGGGGGCAAGTCACATAAAGACCATGTACCATTCTTCATAATAGCATCGTATTCTGCTTGCATAGCAGCCATCCAATTTTCTGAACTTTGTGCCTCATCAAATGAAACAGGCTCACTTTCATCGCACATACTAGAAACAGCCAATGCATAACAATCTGACGCATAAGAGGCACCATGAGAGCCAGAACGAGTGCGACTAGACAAAGGGGCATCCAACTTGCTGTCACGCAAAGTCTGCACCAGCCATCTAGGCATATTCCTAGAGCCCTCAATCTCTTGTCTCTCATCCTCAAGTGCATCATGCACATCTGCATCAGATATAGGCTGATCTGTGCCATCATTTAAAACCTGCATAGGCTGAAAAACTGCCTCATGAGGTATTGCACTTGACTGTGCACCACTGAAAAGAGGCAACAATGTATCATAGACATCACGTGAGCTGATATCTGTCTCCTTAGTACATGAAACCAAGGGCTGAACTGCATCTTCCACAAATACAACATCACGGCTAACCAAAATGCGCTTTGTCTGTGGATGATACAAACGATAGCCTTTGCTCTCAGCACTATATCCAACAAAAATACATTTGACAGCTTTGTCATCCAATTTTCTGCGATGTTGCACAGGCACTAATGCATATGCCAGGCAACCAAAAACACGTAAATGGCCAACAGATGGCTTGCGGCCATGCCATGCCTCATATGGAGTGACAACCTGTAATGCTTTGGTGGGACACCTGTTTAGTACATAAGTGGCACACATGACAGCCTCAAGCCAAAAACCATGTGGTAGACTTTGACTCTTAACCATACATCTTGCCATTTCCATGAGAGACCTGTTTTTTCTCTCAGCCACACCATTTTGCTGTGGTGTATACGGCACTGTACATTGGTGTTTTATCCCACGCTCAGCCAGAAATGCATTAAATTCTGAAGACATATACTCCCCCCCTCGATCTGAACGGAGGGTGCCCATCTTACTTTCTGACACATTTTCAGCCATAACCAAAAACTGTTTGAAGCACAAAAACACTTCGGACTTTGCCTTCAAAGGATATACCCATGCATGCCTGGTAAAATCATCAATGAAAGTCACGAAGTAAAGGTAGTTTCCAAATGATGGAGTTTGCATGGGACCACAAACATCACTGTGAACAAGCTGCAATCTGCGTTCAGCTCTCACTGATCCATCTTTGGGAAAGGAAGCACGCTGCATTTTACCCAATATGCAGCCCTCACAAACATGCTTGACAGGTGCCTCAAGCTTAGGCAAAGAAGACACCATTTCAGATTTCTGCAGGCGCAGCAAACTTGCAAAATTCAGATGACCAAAACGTGCATGCCACAGTTTTGCATTTGAAATAGCCTGCGTATCCATAATAGCACATGCTGAATCCTCTACACATTTGCCATCCATATTGAGCTTATACAGCCCTCGACATAGTGAACCAGATGCTACAATGATGTCACCACAAGAGAGATCATGAACAGTACATCTGTCATCCACAAATTTTACAACCAAACCTGTTTTGGCAAATGCGGAGACTGACAGCAGATTCTTTTTGATCCCTGGCACATACAATGCATCAAAAAGTGTAAAGGTGTTGCCATTTGCAACATTCAGCACAATCTGTCCAACTCCTTTAACGGGATAAGAGGAGTTATTGGCACAAGTGACAGTATTCCCTGTGGGAGCAGACTCAAGGAAAGTGAATAAACTGCGCTGCGAGGTGATATGCTTAGTGGCACCACTGTCAAAGTACCATACATCTGAATCTACTGCAGACATACATGTGTCATGCAAAGATGGGTCATAACTGCACTGCGCATTGAATGCCCATTCTGTATCTAGCACAACATTAGCAGATTCATTGTTAGAAGGAGAGGCATCTGCAACAGCCATACCAGCCTCTTTCTTCTTAGCCTCTTTCGCAGCCAGCTTAGGACACGCTTTGATGACATGATCATTTCCCTTACAGTACTTGCAAAATGTCTTCTGTTTGTCACCCTTCTTCTCATCTTTGTCTTCCTTCTTTGGTTGCGCAGCATTTGCAGATTTCTGCTTACTAGAAGAAAAGCCAGCTTTACCTTTCCCGCTTCTCTGACTAGCACCGAAAGCTTGATCTGCGACACGCATACTATTCCTGTTTTGCCTTGACTGGTCTTCTTGCAGCAAAACAGAAACTAACTCCTCAAATGATAAGGCATTGGGATTGCCTTTCATCATCAAGCGAAGAGTGGAAGCAAAACCCTGATAAGAATCTGGTAGACCATTCAAAACAGTCTGCACAAGTGAACTGTCTGACAGGATTTCATCTGCAGAAATGAGCTGCTCTTTGAAATCCTTGATCTTTGTCAAAAAGCTATCCATAGAATCACCTTCGTTCATATGCTCATTCTCCAACTGTTTTCGGAGATAAGCAACACGAGCCTCATTTCTTGCCTGATACAATGTGGCAAGTACATCCCAAGCATCCTTAGAAGTCCTGCAGGAGCGAATATGTGGGATAATGGTACGTTTGACAGACAGCGCAATCAAGGCATGAGCCTGCGCATCTCTACCATCCCAACGAATCTGCTCTGCTGAAAGTGGTGGTTCTCGAACAGCTGCTACAGCACTTGTGCCTGCACCATCATCAACAGTACCTGTTTCTGATGTGTTTGCAGCATTCCCAGCCACAATAGGACGTGCATCAATACCCTGCACAATGTTCCATAACCCCTTTGCTACCAATACATGTCGCATCATATATGCCCACAATGGATAGTTGGTGCCATCCAACTTATCCTCAGCAGCCAACATGCGGAATACATCATTGTTGTCAGCCATGGCCAATGACTGTACTACTAGATGTAAATGCTGTCTGTAAGAGGTAAACCTGTATAAAATCGACCTGTGCTATGTAGCACAGCCCAAAACAGACGAATGGGCACCTGTCCTGCAGATTTTAAACTTGACAGAAAATCTGCACAGTAGGACGATTTTGCCTGCGCAGTACTTGGAATGCAAAAACGGAGGGCGAAATGACTTCAGATCAAAATTCCGAAACGACCAAGCCCTACGGGCTCTCCCACGGCATATACTAACCTGCAGACGCTCGTGAAACCTCGTTGCAATCGGAGGAGATGAAGCGGCAGGTGCCGGTGATGCTGCCCGGGAGGAGGAAGCCTGCTCTGATACCAATTGTTGGAATTAGGGTTGCAGGAATGCACACACAACTTCAAGAAGATGAGGAAGCTTGAGCACAACACAGTAGTGTATTATGAGTGCCAAAAAATGAAAGATTACAAGCCCTAGAAGATAATGGGCGTATATACAATGCACGGGGGAAAAAACCTCCTAGTGAGGGAAAAAGTGCCCCGGCGGTCCTAAGTGTGTTCACACACATCACTACTATAATATGGTAACAGGATGAATACAACAGAACATGTCAAACCATTAGCATGTTACATGTATGGTAGGCCACACCCCCATCTTGGGCTGGTGACCCTAGTAGAGGTGTTTTTCATCTATAGAGATCATGCCTAGACTGTGGGATTGAGCACACAATTGCAAATTGCCCTAGTAAGCCTATAGTAGAGGTGTTTTTCATCTATAGAGATCATGCCTAGACTGTGGGATTGAGCATACAATTGCAAATTGCACCTCCTCTCAGCATGATGAGTGCTTTATGCAAAAGTAGCACACCTGCTATCCTCAAGACGACAGATGTCTTGGCTATGACAAGAGCCCAAGCAAAAGTTGCAAATGACCATAGTCCCAAGGATACACAAGGCATCACAAGGCTCTACGAAATTATCCAAGGGACAAAAGAAAAGAATAAGGAAGATCAGGAAGAAAATAAAATCTTCTTTGGAGGAACCGGAGCAAATCACGAAGATGGCAGCATAATCATTGAGTCTAGATGTGACTCATCTTCTTCCTTCAAAGGTGAATCCCTAAAAGATGAGATTCTAGACATGGCATAGAAACAAGTGGGAGCTCACCCCAATTGGGATGTGTGATGAAGCCTTTGCCACAGAAACTCTGCCCCAATACTTTTGAACCCATGTTGGAATCAAAAAGCATGAGGAGTATGATTCACAACGGCAGATTTATCCCACAAGGCCAACTCTTTATCCTTCCCAATGTTGGCTCGAAAACCAAGTCTAAAGCCATCACCACTATAAGAGTGCTTATGTTTGGGACACAAAGGCATAAGAAGGATTCTTATGGGATGCAAGAAATCCTTTCAGCCCCCCATCATCATTTCTATGGGACAATTCTTGGAAAGAGATCCAAGTATTTGGCTCAGGACTACTAGCTAGACTCTAAATATGATCTAGATTCTGAGGACAAGTGGATGAATCTTGGAATGTTCCACAAAGATGTACCCATCAACAAACTTGGTGAGTTTGAGGGAGAGAAGCTCAACACAACTCTACCTCTAAAACTAGGAAAGGAATCATGCATGGCCATCCTTGATGGTCGCACTGGAGTGAGTGTCGCACTAGAGATCAATGGGAATGATGGGCCTGCCCAAAGCTATGTGATACAATTCTTAAGATCAAACTACCAGATGGCAATGTGACACTACCCTTGGGAGTAATATGGATAAACAATCTCTCATCATGTGGGTTAACTTTCGATCATTTATTTTATATTGTTGATTTCAAGAAGTCGACAAGCTATCATATAATCTTGGGTCGACCATTCATGAGGTAGCTTAAAATGGATCATCACCCCATGTCAAAGCATCCTATTGATGATGAAGAGTCGGAGTGTATAGCACTAAGCCCGATCCTCGTAGTGTCTACTTTGGTAGAAGGCATGAAATCTGAGACTTCTTCCATCAAATTGGCATTTGATGATAAGAATCTTCTTGTAGAAATCCTTGATGAAAATAGGTTGCACTTAGCACCATAGATACCCGAGACAAGTAGAACTCGCGAGAGATGAAGATGACAACTCATTTGCACTGATCTGAGTCCTAAAAGCATGGACTCAGATCACCTTGAAGGCAGAGATAGAGACTCTATCTTGATTCAATTCAGAGCTCAATGAATTGCTTACAAGAGAAAATAGAATCTTAACTGAGTTAGAACTTGGGGTACATCTAAATGAAGCCCTAACTCTGGCTCTTAAACCCTTAAGGGTCTGAATGGAAACCGAGAGCGGTTATGTTACCTAGGTGCATCCCAATCTTGGTACGACTTTTATTGCATGTGGGAAAACCTCTAGGAAGGGGGGAGATGAGCCTAACCTAGTTTTACTAGCTAAGGTTGAGGAACTGCTTCTTTTGTGGACAACCCAAAGTATGAAAAACCAAGTCGCTTTGCACGAAGACGACTCACAAAGAGTAAGCTTAAAGGGATGGTGGTCGAAGGGTTCACTAATGTTCTTAACATAGTAGAAAGGAGGAAGTTATGCAAAGAGCACTCCCATTGTGCTTAGCACAAGTAATGAAAGTGACTAGTATGTGGATTTACTTGAAACTACAAAGACGTGCCATAACTTACACTTCAAGTGTTCAACCTACAAGCTTTTGGGACTAACTAATTCTCCAACTGCAAAAATAGAGAAAAAAAAGGGATAAGGTTAAAAATTGCTTTGTTAAGGTTTGAAGCCTCATTGCCAAAGGATTAAAATATTAGAGATCGTGCATTGAAGAAATAATTTACATAGCTAGCATGAATTGGACAATTTGGACGAAAGTACAAAGAATGGAGAAGGTAGAAGTTTCATCCACTCTTGATGATTGCCAACATGTTAGTTGAGGATAGACTTGACTATGATGATAGGTACATTGATTACAAAAGGTCATATATGGCTTTGTGCTCCAGTGGTCTCGGAGATTTCAGAAGTAGAAGTAGTTCACAAAGGTAGTTAAAGACATGGGGAGGTAAGTGCTCCCAACACACTAAAGATACACCACCCATCAATTAAATGTATTAAAGGTAATTACTTCCAACACACTAAACATACACCACCCACCATCAATTACATGTATTAAAGGTAATTGTTCCCCCAACACACTAAAGATGCACCCTCAATGTGATTTAGTATCAATGTAATTTAGTGTGGTGTTTAATATATGTGGAGCAATTAAAGGTATCCCAATACACTAAAGATATAGCCGGTTGTCAGTGTGATTTAGTGTGGTTTTCAATATGCATGGAAATCATACCATCAATGAATGTCCAAGTTCAATGCCAAGAAGGTATTATTGACAAATCTGTGATGAAATGGGGAATCATGACACTCACAACTACATGTATAGTGCAAGAAGGCCACCTGTACCATAATTTCAAGGTTTGCATAGGTTCCATTTCAAGAGCCATTGCATTATGTAAATGAAGATTATCTAAGAGGCATATTTACAAACAAGAAACACCCAACCCTCCTCCAATCTTCCTAGCAACAACAAAATATAACTCTGATTGCCAACATGGTTGGAGAAATGGGAGGTGGTAGCTAGGATCAAGGGAAAGATAACAATGTCATCTATTACATGGAGGATGAAAGGAGTAGCTATATGTAGGTAGTATAGCTATATGTAGGTAGTATAGCTACTATTACATGGAGGATGAAAGGGGTAGCTATATCCCTATGTGTGTAAGTAGCATAGTATCCACTAAGAAATCCCAATGGAGTGCTTTGGATGTGATGGGAATCACAAAGTTGTTTAATGTCCAAACAATGTGCAAGAAAGACAATAGCAACACAAGGTTGTCCATGCCATATCCATCGCTAAATTTACTCATACCAATAAACGTAAAGAAGGTGGCAAAGAATAAAGGCAAGAGGAAGTGGAGTGCCTTGTGCTACCAAGTTCACAAGCACAATAATAAGAAGATAAAAAGGAGAAGAGGAGAAGGATCCCAATCTAAGTATCAAGGCCTACAAGTAAAAAATAAGAAGAAGAAGAGAAGAAAGCAAAGAAAGTTTAAGTTGATGATGTAGGGATAGGCACCTAGGAGAAGAAGAACATAAGGAAAGTTTCAGTTGATGAGATGTAGGGAAAGTAGAACATAAGAAGAAGAAGAAGAGTGGAAAGAAAGAAACAAAAGTTTTGGTTGATGATGTAGGGATAGGCACCCAAGAGTTGAAGGAATCTACAAGCTTAGATTCAAGCACAGGAGTAAAACCTAACCCACCCATTGAGAAGAAGAGGTATCTCAAGGTAAAAAGGGATATTCTCACAAGATAAAGGCAACAACATCAAGTTAACTCCAATCAAATGAAGTTGGGGAAGACTCCAATGAGGGAGTAGCCACCACCAACACAACTATTCTTGAAGAATTTTTAATGATGCAGTAGTGCAATTTCCCTCCATGAAAACTTACACACCCAAGGAAGGTGCTGAGCAAGAGAAAGGGAGGAACAATCTACCAACTTGGTATGACAATACTAAGATAAAGTGCTAAGAGAAATTTAAAGATAAGGCTAGCAAGAACATTGAGAGAGTACATCCATGTGAGTTACAACCCCAGTAACCTAAAAAACCCTTGGATATACCAAGTGTGATCGAAAGAGGAAGTTCAGGACATGACTTAATGTCCAAAATGTTCAATGAAGGATGACATACACCTCTACTACAAAGAAGATTATGCCTCAATCACTGCTGGTAATTCATTTCACTTATCATGAACATAATGAGGAAGTACCCAAGAGATGTTGCCGAGCTCGCTACTTGCCTCAATCAATGGTAAGTCACTCCTAGAGATATTGTTTTGGACTCATTACTTATACCTCAATCATCACTATAAGTCATTCCCAAATTTATTTCTAAAATTTTTAATGAAGGATGACATACACCTCTACTACAAAGAATGATTATTCCTAAATCACTCGTAATTCATTCTAATGATCATGAACATAATGAGGAAGTAACCAAGAGATATTGGTGAACGCAATAATTGCCGCAATCAATGGGGTAAGTCGCTCCTAAAGATATTGTTGGACTCACTACTTATTGATTATGCCTCAATCACTTTAAGTCATTCCCAAAGACATTGCTGGACTTACTACTTATTGATTATGGTTCAATCACTGGTAAGTCATTCCCAGTGATATTGCTGGACTCATTACTTATTAATTATTAATTATTAATTATACCTAGAGATATTACTGGACTCATTACTTATTAATCATCCCTAGAGATATTTCTGGACTCACTACTTATACCCAGAGATATTGCTGGACTCACTACTTATTAATTATACCCAAGAGATATTGATTATTGATTGTTAAGAAGGAAGTACCCAAGAGATATTGTTGCACTCACTACTTATTGATTATTTCTCAATCTATGGTAAGTCATTCCCAGAGATATTTCTAGACTCACTACTACCCAAGTGATAATGAGTATTGATTATTGTGAGGAAGTAACCCAAGAGATATTGCTAGACTCACTACTACCCAAGAGATATTGTTTGGACTCACTACTTATTGAGTATGCCTCAATCACTTGTAAGTCATTCCATTGATAGAATATGAGGAAGTACTAAGAGATAATTCTAGATATTGTTTGGACTCACTATACTTATGAGTATGCTTCAATCACTTGTAAGTCATTCCATTGATCATGAATAGAATATAAGAAAGTACTAAGAGAATTTTGGAATCGCTACTTATTAGGCCAGTATTACTATAAAGAAGAATGAGTTTTTAAACAGTTCTTAAGGATGATAGATGGTAATTTGAGGACAAGAAATACTATTGCTAAAAAATTTCCCAAGAAATAAGAACCTAGTGTCATTGAGAAACTTGAAGAATAAAAATTGGCTAACAAACCATTAATAAACAAACTTGGCGGTTATTTTGAGCAATGTAAATTTTCTCCAACTGGGTATGTGGGTAGAGCTGGTGCTAGCATAACAGGACCAGTGATAAGAGCAAGTATAGGTGCAACACGTGGATGTGCACCATAGGGCATGTGTCCTACTGGCACCCCAATAGGTGCTTGAGTCATGTGGGCACTAAGTGTAGTCAGTCTCGCAAACAAGAGTTGGTAGCACA
This sequence comes from Cibotium barometz, assembly GCF_041138505.1. Classification (NCBI taxonomy): domain Eukaryota; kingdom Viridiplantae; phylum Streptophyta; class Polypodiopsida; order Cyatheales; family Cibotiaceae; genus Cibotium; species Cibotium barometz. The sequence continues at coordinate 36,628,566 of NC_141083.1, forward strand.
CTCACTCTAGGGAAGGGCTATTTCATGGGTGCACTAGAATGAGATGTGACCCCCTTTTAGAATGGCAATACTAGATATGCCAGGCATAGGGATGTTTGTGTCTAAAGTGGTGGTGGCTATCATGGTAACTGTGGGCATGTGGCTCAAAGGTAATAATGATGCATCAATCATAGGTACCAAAGTTGTTGGTATGGTGCTTACCCCACTGGGGATGGATGAGGCAGTGTACTAGCAGTGTCATGGGTGGGGACAACTCTAGGATCTAAGAATATGAAGCTCATGCTAGTATGCTCTTGAGTCCCTTCATGGCCCTGTGGGTTAGAAGATGTGGCTTGGTCCATGGTATAGCTAGGTGATGCTACAAAAGTAAGATCCGCTGGGCTAACAGGAGGTGTTACCATTTTGCTCATTGTGGATATTTGTGCTTTGGATGCCCCGACTTGCGCCACAGGTCTTTGGATCCTTTCATGTTCACAATGATACTATGTATGCAATCATAGATACCTTGAATTCGTTCCTTCTCTATTGTGGCCCTAGATATTGACTAGACAATCCCTTCCCAGCTAACACCATAAGCTTGGCCTGTACCGAAATCCGAAAAAAGGCTCTGTTGATGAATCATACTCCCAATCATTTGTGAGAAGACGTGGATCTAAGATTTATAAGCCTAGATCTTTCCTCAAGAGGTAAGATGCAATGTTATTGTCGATGTCGAGACTATCGGGGGCACTACTTGTGCAGTCTTGGTTTGGGACTTGTTTTGGGCATACTGAACTATTTGGGCTACTAATCGTGGTTGTGCCAATTTTGCAAAGTCTCTTCTTCCTTTACTTTGCAACCTAGATTAGTGCCTTTACTTTCTACACTTCTTCTAATGTTCTACCATCACTCATAAGCACTTGTGCAGGAGGTGGGTCGAAGGTCACAGTTGTTGTAGGAGCAGGTGCAACAGGAGCTGTACAGATAGGGATATTGATGTGAATGCTCCTTGAATGTAACAATGAGACGATACCAGGTGTCTCTAGAGTTTACCTCAACTCCTCCATCATGTGGTCAGTATGTAGTAAGATTTGGTAGTTGAAACCTCTGAGGTAGCTAGCTACACGGTCAAAAAGGCTGGTAGCTAGCTGGACTGGTGAGGTTTGGTTAGAGTTCTTTCTTCTTGAGATTGGGGATCCTTCCATTGAATTGAAGTCAGACGAAGTATCACTGGCCTCTATTGTGCAGGTCCTCGTACAACGCCAACCGAAGGTCCTAAGCCTAGTGCAGGCTGGTACGCACCTAGCTCGATAGACGCACTATCATCTAAATAGGCCTCTAATATACACATCTAGACCATAAGTGCATATGACTTAAGGTTGGTCAAGGATAAACTGAATGGCCACTTTTATTTATTTATTTATTTTAATTTTATTTTTTTGGGGTGCTAGGATAACTTGTCCAAAGTAGGTTTCAAATAGTTTTAAATACTTTGGGAAGGGTTGTGCATGCCCTTTTTTATGGCCGATCTCACAGAGGGTTTCCTATAGTGCCTTAACTATGGGAAATCTAATTTTTTTTGGGTTTTGTATCAAGTGCACCAAAATGATCCTAAAACCTATAGGCAAACTTGCGTGCACACTTTTCAAAAAATTTGTATATTTGTTTTTCTTTTTTATTTTTTACTTTTTTTTTTGCTTTTTACTTTCATGGTTTACGGTTTTTCAGTTTGTGGTTTACGGTTTCGTGGTTTACGGTTTCCGGTTTGTGGTTTTTGGTTTTTGGTTTCACCACAACTACTCGAAAAGGGGTGGCTAGGGTTTTTGGAGTTTTCCAAGATTCTCTTTTTGACTTGGGGCCTAAAGCCTTCACACATTAAATGTGGCCATCCAAAAGACTTACAACTTGTGGCCCAAATTATAGGTGGATTAAGTTAGGTTAATCCATGTAATTTACACTAATGCAAAAACGTAGAAAACATGCAAAAAATAAATAATTCTGGTTTGCAAGTCCTACTAAAACCATATTAAGAGTTTGGAAAAATCCCATTACTTTGGGAATTTTCTTTTCAATATACTTTTTGTTGTATCTTCAACATACTAAATCTAAAGTTTTCAGAGAATGTGGATTTAGAACCTACTCTTGAAGAGCTTTCACCACGATATGTCAAATGAGCTAGTCTTGACAAAAGCTTAAAAAACGGGTTCACCATGCCTCCATTTCTTTTATCTTGCAAATAATTCTGGTTTTTTCCAAACTCCCTAATATGGTCTTTACCCAAAATCGTTGTTTCTAACCCAATTTCTTCATGTAAGGAGTCCGAATTTTTCCGAAACTATTTTTAAAGGTCTATTTCACCTAATTCCTTAATTTTAAAGCCCAATTTACTATTTTTTATGTGCAAAAATTCAAAAAACTTGAATTGCAGGAATCAAAGAACACACAATTTCAAGACAACATGAAAAACTGAACATAGAATTCCTAAGATAACAAAACAATGCATAGAAATCAAGAATATACAACAAAATCAAACTTCTTTTGGGATTTCCTATCTATGCTTTTCTTGCAAAACCTAGACATTTGATCAATTTAACCATTCACTAGCTCTCAAAATACATTGACACTATGTGGTGGGGCTATTTTCAATAACAACAATGTCACTTATTATGGGAAGCCCTTGCATCATAGAAAGAACGTAGGGAACAATCCAATGTCGTGGGGCTTTGACCAACCACACTCGGGAGCACAAACAGCTCAACTAAGAATCCAAATTACCATGGCCTAGCACACAAATGCATAGTCAGTGTGTGTCACTCCGTGAAATCTCGTTGCCTAGGATTCTCATAGGAGAAGATGTTGCCGCGTAGCCGCACCCAAAAGCTCCACTCCATCAGCACCATCACCGCCGCAATCTGATGGAAGCTCGACCCTCCTCATAACTTAATCTCTTACACTCACTCTCTCACATAGAAGTAAGAAACCATACATAAGAGCTCAAGCAAGCAGGCAATAGCATAAGATAGTAGATAGAGAAGAAGAGCACTTTATTAAATTAGTATAAAAGAATGAGTGGTAAGAGTTACATTTTTCCTCTTATGTAGCTACTAGGGTTTACACACTTGGGTAGCCAAAGTCAAAAATTAGGTCCTAGAGCTCATTCGGCCACTCTAGCTTGTACAAATACCTATTCCAACAATATTACTCTCTACCTAAGATCCCGTGGTTTGCCTTTAAATACACAAGTGGTGAGAACAAACGTAAAATATACAATACATGGCTTTCAATGATTGACGGCCATTCTGGCGCTTGTGGCCCAAAGGAGGTGAAAATGATATGGTGGTTGGCATCAATGCCATAGAGGTCTGCGGGCAAGGGTTAACAACATCCAGACTTGTTAATAAGTTGGATGGCCTAATGAGATATGTTTCGAATATAACCATGAAGTGCCTAGGATGGTTGGCCTTTACATGAGCCATACCATCCTCTTTGGGTACAACATGAAGTGCAGGTGTGAGACTTGAGTGTATTGCATAGGTCTACAGTCTTGCTTTGGGCAGATATTGCTTATCTTGGGCAGTCAAAAGTTTGTTCTTCATGTCCATGACCACTCTTTGTTGGCGGTAAGTGCCCTTTCCCTTGCCTTGTCTCTTCTAAAAGCCAGATGCATCCAAATAGCTCTTTGTCAATGACGACTCATCCTGTATATTAAATGTGGACAATGTTTTCAAGTGTGTCATTTAGCATGTCCTTGTGTGTTTCTAGAGGTCCTTCTTAACTTAAGAGATGCTCGAGGGTTAACATTCCCCTCTCCCAATTCTAGGCCCGTCCTTGGGCCTAGCAATGATAGGTGGTAGCAAGGGTAATTTGATGGGGATATTGGTGTCAACAAAACAGGTTGTGTTGTCAGTGGCAAGGTTCCATATGAAGAGTCCTAGATATCATACCAATGCAAATGGAATGAACAACATAAATCATACTACATAATGCATGTGCTTGAATGCAAGTAGGTGCTTGAATGCAAGCACCTACTTACTTAAATACACCAGAAAAATAAGCAATCATGTGCAAAAAAATATAGAAAACAAGGGATGCTTTTGATGGCGAGGTTCAACCACACATACATTGTGCATGCATGAGAGTTTATTGTGCGTGCATGCTAATGCATAGTGCATGGTGGGTGTCAAAGAAAAGTAGGAGATATTCAAGTAATGTTTTTCTTGCCACATGTTAATCCATGTAAGAAGTCTACAAGGGCATGAAGTATGCATGAAAGTGGAATCTACATGATGCGATGTAAATGATGCACTAATAAGATATCAAAAATCTCCTCCCTTCTCCATGTAAAGACATGCCGAAGTTGATGTAGACTCTTATGAATGCCCCTCTAACATAACACAACTTCGACAACATGACTTATGCTTGTGCCCCTTTGGCATAAGCAACACAACTTAGACTCTTATGTGCAGCTCATGGAGCCTGCCGCCGCCGTGACATAGATTGGAGTAGCCTCAAGAAAATTGAAAGAATATGTACAATATATAGAACCAAAAATACATAAACCCTCTAGGCACTCCACCATGTTTTGGGCTTAGAGTGATGAACAAATGACATGTGGGTCATTTTTTGGGCCACAAGTGGACTTTATATAAAGGCCTTTTTGAGCTCCTCATAGCGAGTAAAGACATGAAAGTGTCAATGCAAGAACATCACATTTGTAGTCTAGAACTTGGTTTAAACCATGTCCTAAAAATCTTACAAGTAATGACTGTGAGCTCCCTCTAAATTGTAGAAGTAGAAGGCTATATGCACCAGATCCGATCCTTTGTTAAAATCAAAGATAAAGTGTCCATTTGACCGCAGAGAGGGCTTTTGATTATCCATGATAATGATGATGAGATTGAGGTGGTAAGGTCGGGAGGAGGAAGGGTCAAGAACATCCCTCCATTGAATGAGAAAGCTTAGGATGGAGCCCCTAAACTCCTTATACTTGTAATTGTAGTAAAGGAAAAAGGATGAGTAAATATTGGGGTCCGGCCTTTGGAGATTACGGAAGTCCATGTTGCTCCATCTTCTTTCTATCTAGAAGAAGGTAGGATTGATTCTTTGTGTGGCAAAATCTCTAGCATAAAAGCATGAGTAGTATGGCTTTTGGAGCCAATAAATGTGCCACTCTAGTTGAAGACAACAACAACCTTTTGTTTGTGCCTCCAAGTTTTCTAGAAGAATGTCATATCCCCCGTTGGTTAGGTGGGTAGTCGACCCTTCATGCCTCTAAATTTTCTAGAATAATGTCATATCCCCCGTGTTGGTGAGGCAAGTGGTAAACTCTCCATGTAAAGTTGATGTCGATGTGATGTATGTGCATATCATTATGTCTAGGAGATTAATGAGATGACTAGTCCCATGTCTTTGGTGATTGTATTCCAAAGAGCTCTCACACCCCATCTTTGATGCCCTGTGTTGGCAACAACATTAAGGTAATCTCTTTGGGCACCTTGGGTATATAAGGAGAAAGGATGTGCTTGACCTCTTCAACGGGCATGGCAGGCATCTGTGGAGGATCATAGGGAATGAGGCCGATATAAGAACTCTAGTGGGTGAGTGGAGACTTGTCCATGGATAATTAAGTTGTACCCCCATAATGCAATGGAATCAAACACCTATAGTTGTGGATTTCCTCATACTTCCTTACATCTATGGTAGAGTTTTAAGCTCTTACTAGATAGGTCATGCTCTATGACAAGCTAAGGATCTTGAAAAAAATAGTTTCCTTCTTCTTCTTCTTCATGTGATGTGCCACATTCTAGAAAATCATGCTCTTCTAATGGCCCTATGGAATGATATTGGAACACATGCTCCAGATCTAAAACAAAAATTTTGGAGTGGCTGGGAAAGCTTGTGCTCTTAAAGCATAGGTGATTGATTCCCTTGGCTTTTGCAAGAATCCTATGCATTGAGTTCTCCTAGGACCTCTATGGGTTCCTGTATATATTCCCTCCGCTTAGCTAGATCTGAATCTTTGACATTTGAATAGTTCGCATGCTTTGGATAGAATAATCTCTTGTTCTCTGCTGGAAGTGTGGCTGATCGTAGACAATATTGTGCAAGCTCAATATCCCTTTTGGCTTGTACATATGGGAATGGTGGGCAATGACGTGATATATGTGGATGGCTTTGGAATCCATAAGGTGTTATTTACTATCTTAATATCCTTGAGGTGCTAGCAAAGTTTAAAATACCCACCTTTGAGAGGCTTGCATATATGTTTGCTTCTTACCTTGGGGGGTGCACTACTAAGAAACCCTATGTATCACGTGTGTTCAAGGGGTATTTAGAAAACCCCTTACCTATGAATTTTTCATGAATGAAATGACCCCTTTTTCTTTATGGACTTATGGTTTTTTTCAAAATTGATAAAAAAAACCCCTTTTGTAAACGTATTTCTGTAAATTTACCTTAAAATTTTGAATTAAAAAACCCCTTCATTTGAACTCATACGTATACTTACGTATTTTTAGGTTGTGTAATGTGAAGCTTTGGTCTCACCAAAATTGGACTACTCTTACCTAGCTTGGTGGGCTCTTAAGGTTCATATTTCAAGATTGTTACATGTGGAGAGCTTTTAGAGCCTTCTAACTAGTGTATGACTTGGTGGCTATTGAGGTGACTCATAGTCAAGGCGGCAGGGTACCCACTCATTTAGAGAAATACACTATTCCTTGGTCTCATGCATCACACATGCTTGCTCATATTGGTACCTTCAATTTTTTTTTATTGAAAATATTTTGCTGATAATGAATGCATAAATACCTTTGTGAAGGCTTTTGTTGATGATGTTGTGGAAGTATTCGTTGCAAATGATGTTGGTGTAAGGATGGCTAATTTAAAGTGCTTATATGGCTATTCTTATGATATGAATGTGAACACCTCTGAGATAAGACATTTTACACCCAACCTTTTAGGGTTTTATGGTGGTAATTCTTTTTTAAAAACAAGACCTGATCTTCTGTTTCAAACTGATGGTGGCCGCATCCTAATCCACGATGCCCACCATCGATTGCTTCACATCTATGCCTATGGTGATCTCACTATTTCCACAGAATGCGCCGTCTCTATTGTGCTAGGTTTTAGAGAAAAACTTCCTTGCATACACTTTACTTTATGATGTGCATCTCTGTTGGCTGACATGGGAATGATAACAGCTGTGTGTGAGGCATTTGAGAAGCGCGTAGTTATTTTTACGTTGAACCTCAAGCTTGTGCGATTACAAACATCAAGCCTCCTCACGTGTCACTCAGTTGTTGCTGGCCCTCTCTCTCTCTCTCTCTCTCTCTCTCGTGGTTGTAAACACATGCCCCCCCCCCCCCCCCCCCCCCCCCCCAAATGCTCACTTTCTCTCTGTCTCTCTCAATTTGAGATAATAATAATTCTCTAGTTCATATAAACAAGGAGAGATGGAGATTCAAGGCTAATAAACCCTAAAGAAGCGGTAAGAAAGAACCTAAGAAAACACTAATCAAATGTTAATAACCTACCAAATAAGGTAATGGAGAGCCTCACCATGGCTTTGATACCATGTTGAAAAATGCAGATCGAGATCTCCTAAATAAAATACATCTACCTAATTAAAATCTAATCTTATACTAATGATAATACTAATATAAGATTGATCAAAGTAAAGAAAATTCATCATGAGTGTGTGCTAATTAAGAGACACTCAAGTATAGTTAGACACCAAGATGAATTAACTTGGATACATAAAGAGACTTGAGATAAGGGCAAGCGATATATTTTCATTGCTTGAAATGACTCTCTTTTATATGAGGTGAGTACATGTTGGCTTTGCTTGTTGCTAGGTGACTTGGCACTCTAACATCATTTATTTTAACATATGATGGGTGAAACCCATTCAGAGTGTTCGATTTCGTAAATAAATCCAGCCTTTAAAAGCTTTCTGATCTCTTTCTGCACAAGTTTGGCATACTTGGGATTTATTTCTGCTGGCCTTTATTGCACATATCAGGCTCCTACAATTTGAACCTGTTTGAAGATTAGCCAAATCTATGGAAATTCCAGGCTTGGAAATGATAAAACCCATGCTATCGATAAAGAAGGTGAATTTGCTTTTCTTGTTTAAAAGTCTATGTAAATGGCTCCTTCTCTTCCAATAATTTTTAACATTTTGTTTTTACCAAGAAAGCACTATTATGCCTTGAAACATCTTCTCAACAAGCCTTAAGTGGCTAGATGAGTCTAAAGATGACTCCTTCTCTTGTAAGAATTTTATTTTGACATTTTTCTCCTACCAACAAGAAAGCACCATATCATGGCTCACCTCTCCTCCTACATCGATAGTGGTGAACATCATGCCTTGAAACATCTTCTCAACAAGCCACAAGTGGCTAGATGAGTTTAGAGATGGTTCCTTCTCTTCCAAGAATTTTATTTTGACACTTTTCTCCTACCAAGAAAGCACCATGTCATGGCTCACCTCTCCTCCTGCATCAATAGTGGTGAACCAACCACACCTATATAAGTATTGATGATGACCTTCTTAACAATGTCCCTTTTAAAATAGATGCTTCTCCTACTTGGTATATGGCAATGTGCTTGCCTTTCTCTCCATAGGTTCTCTTTCCAATAGGCAGGTCTCCTAAATGATAAAAGACTGCTACTCCTCCGGATCTATTTATATTAACTAGTAGTGGGTGGGCAATTCAACAAAGCTAGTTATGATCATGCTATACCTTCTACTAGTACATTTCACTCTAGCATATGGTGGGGTGGTGACCTACTAGAATGTTTAAAGATAACAAATCACATGCTCATAGGTTTGAAACTTTCCAAACGTGTGGACCAAAACGCTCCTTCCAGTCCCTCTCCCTACATGTCTCCCTTGCTTTGGTAACCTAGCCAATTCAAAGATAAAAAAGAACATGGTCAAAGCTTCAACACTTGCCAAAGGTGTGGTGACCTAGCATAGACAAAAAAGCATCTCGTTAGAGCTTCAATACTTGCCAAAGGTGTGGACCCACACCCTCGCCAATCCATCAACTACCTTCTACATGTCTCCCTTGAAGGCTTTGAAAGATAGATGATTGACTTTGTGGGCCTCATTAATCCTATGGATTATCCCAATAGATCTCATCCTTGTAGCTACTAACTATTCCACCAAGTGTACTCTCACATTGCCCTTAACATTCATGCAAAACTTTCATTTTTGTTTTTTCTTCCTTTAAGCTTGCATCTTAGTTTAATTAGCAATTAATCTCAATTTTTTAGTTTTAATTATGTATTGTAGGCACCAATAGATAGCAAGAAACTAGCTCTAGCTCTCTATTGAATAAAAAACAAAAAAAAAAATCAGTGGGAAAACACCTGAATCAGTAGGAATTAGGGGAAAAAACTAGGCAAAAACCACACTCTGTTGGCTGCTCTAAGAAGCGAATGGCCGTTTGCTTTACAAGCCATGACCGTTCCTTCCTGGCTAACCAAATCTAGTAAGATTTTTAGCCTGAATGTGGCAGTTGCATTAAAATTAGAATATTTGCATTAAATTGAGCATAAAGTGCATTTAATTGCATTCAATCAAGTGTGTGTAACTGAATTGTCCAAGAAATATATTGGATGGCTGTCAGACCTACAGCCTTAAATTCCCTGAAATCCCCAAGAAAATCTTAAAATTTTCTAAATTTGACAGTGCCACCACTGTCCCAAAAGTGCCACGCCCGTTTCATTCCCTCTATCACCTTATTTAGGAAGCGAACACCCATTCCTTTCTCCTTTAGTGAGCGAATGTCCATTCCATTTAGCCTTTGGAAGCGAATGCCTGTGGCATCTTTGCCACGCCCATTCCATTCTTGACCTCAGCTTCGAATGCCCATTCCTTTCCATTCTTGAGCGAACGCCCATTCCTTTCTTCATCTCAAAAGCGCACGCCCGTTCCCTCAGAAAGCGAATGTGCGTGTTATCTTTCCCTGAGAAGCATACACCTATTTCTTTCTCATTTTGAAAGCGTATGCCCGTATCACTTCAACGCGTATGGTCGTACCATTTTCCAAAAAAAAAAAGTCTTTTCTGGGGGGTTTTGCACATTAGTTCCACGTTTCAATGCACCTACAATCGTGTAGATTGGTGTGAAAGTAACCCTTTTTTCGATGAAGTGAACTCTCCTAAAGCTCATTTACATACAAGGTCAGAGCATCGGTCAATCCATAGAGTCAAACGGTGCTTGTCTTTGATAGCACCAACGAAAGCAAAGACCACCCCAGCACGGGACAAGGAACTCCTGACCTTGAGATAGGAGAGCCTGAACTTCAGTGCATGGATAGACCATCTGGTCAAGAGTAAGCTCCTACCTCTCCCACACATTCGCAGAGAAGCCTTGCTTCGAGACTCCGCAATTTTATCCTGGGAAACACACAATCGAAAGAACCGTGACCCAGGGTGAGAGGTATAGACCAACCCACAAGAGAGCAAGCCCACTCCGTCTTTAGATCCTAGAGTGGAAGTAGAGCAAAGTAAAAGCCAACAGACCTAGATTAAACCACCAATCTGGAGAGCCATGCCTGTCTCAGTTGTGGCTGATCCTTATAGGGCCCAAAGACCTGTACAAAACCTAGGGCTAGGTCCATCATCTTAAGGACCAAAAATGTCATGCCAAAGAGAAAGGGTCTACCTGTAAGATTCCTCCCCAGCCCCTCAAGATGTCCAGTTTCTTCCCCTGTAATCAATCTCCTTTTCAGAATAATAAAAGATCTTGTTTCTACCTGTTTTGGCCTAGAGAGAGAGAGAAAATATTCTAGAGAGAGATAATTAAATTTTTAGATATCTTTGGATGGAAAAATATCCCTTCTTATTAAAATAAATTTTCCCAAAACAGAAGTTTAAAAAGAAATTCCTAAGGTGCATTAGAAATAAATTATAATGTGCACAAAAGACCTTAGCCTAAGGGCCCCTGTTTTAAGAAAATTTTGGATTAAGGTCCAAACAAAGATTTGATAGGCCAGTGAGATTAATCCAAATGTAGGGAGGAGATAAATTGAAGAATAAAAGAAAACCCTCCCCAAAATGAGTAAATACTCACATAAGATGAAGAGTGGACTAAGGACCAAAGAAAAGAATTAAAAAACTGAATTTTGACACCTTAGTGTGGGGATCTCCACTCATGAAGTAGGCACCTTTTTCTCATCATTACCCCCAATTTTTAATCAATAAAATGAGATGTTTTCATCTCTCCTCTCTCCTATTTCAAATCTAGATTCAAAAAGTAAGCTGAACTGACCCAAAAATGGTAAAAAATTGACCAAACTGATCTGAAAAATTCTAGAATCAGTTTGCTTGGTTAGAGGCTCACTTTTTCCTATAAATAGAAGCCTCCCCCTTTTGTAAAAGCTTAATGGTGTTTATGTACTGTTACTCTACTCCTGTCCTGAGCCATCTACATTGATTTTTTTAATAATTCAATTGTTTTTGGCCTAATCCTCTCCAAAGTGAATTGGTGGCCATTATTGCTTCAAACAAGAGTAGAACCCTCAATCCCTCAAGCCAAAGGAGAGCCTACAAGCTCCATGTAAGCTAATTTTCTTACTTTGTTTACGAATTTTAATGAAAAATCTATGGTTTTCTTGATTTTTATGTTTTGCAAATGATTGAATTAAATTCAAATGCTATGCCTTTGATAAAAAGGCCACCCCCTTCTCTTCTTTACTTCCAACCTTTCTTAATCCTAGAAAGATTAACTAAGTGATTAATTAAACTCTTCTTATTGTTTACTCTCTTGAATTTAGAAAATTATGTAGATTAGAGTTCTATAATTCTAAATTGGGTTAATTAAGTTAAGTGAAGAAGGTTAAGTGAAGAAAGATAAAAATGAGAAATGGTCAGCCATACAAAGGAGGTTATGGTAAAATTTTTCAAAATTTTGTGAAAAAGAAAGTTTGTTTTTATGTTATTCCAAAAGAGTAATTCTCACCATTTTTGCATCTAAAAGAAATATTCTAATTACTCCATGTACATATTCACCTATGAATATGCATGGATATCACTGATATTAATTATTAAATTTGATTTCTATGCATAGAAAGATGCATAAAGGAAAATTTTTTATTATAAAAGTGTTATTCTTATTAAATTTGATTTCTATGCATAGAAAGATGCATAGAGAAATTTTTTTATTATAAAAGTGTTATTCTTATTAAATTTGATTTCTATGCATAGAAAGATGCATAAAGGAATTTTTTTATCACAAAAGTGTTATTCTTATTAAAATTGATTTCTATGCATAGAAAGATGCATAATGGATTTTTTTAATTATAAAAGTGTTATTCTTATTAAAATTGATTTCTATGCATAGAAAGATGCATGAAGGAAACTTTTTTATTATAAAAGTGTTATTTTTATTAAATTTGATTTCTATGCATAGAAAGATGCATAAAGGAAGTTTTTTAATTACAAAAGTGTTATTCTTATTAAAATTGATTTCTATGCATAGAAAGATGCATAATGGAATTTTTTATTATTATAAAAGTGTTATTCTTATTAAATTTGATTTTTATGCATAGAAAGATGCATAAAGAAATTCTTTTTATTTTAAAAGCGTTATTCCTATTAAATTTGATTTTATGCATAAATAGATGCATAAAAGGATTTTTTGAAATAAAAGTGTTATTCCCATTGAAGTTGATTTTTATGTATAAATAGATGCATAAAGAATTTTTATATCAAAATTAGAATTCTCTTAAATTCTATGAGTATTTGATAAATGAATAATTAAATACTCTAAGAGAGAAATTTCTATCGTTTTATATTCACACGGATTGTAAAAATAAAATTCAAGAAATTTATCGAGATCGAAATATTCAGATAAATGATTAATTTATTCCTCATTGGAATTCCTAACTAATTTAGAAATTAGTTAAGTGAATATTCATAGAAAGAAATTCAATAAAATAGTAACTGAATTACCAAACCTTTTTGAGAAAGATAGTTCAGGAAAAATCTTATCCGACTCGAACCTTGAATCAGACTATGACCAAGACCAAAATCTTTCGTCAGTTTTTTTCAAGGAAAAGAAAGTGTGACCAATTTAGAAAAATACACTCAAAACTCCCGCCAAATCTGAAACTAAGTTTGAGACCCTTCGAATTGATCTGTGGATCAAGGTTATAGAATTCGAGGAATTCTATTATGAAATTTTGAATTCCGATCAAGAAGTTTTGGGGATACTGATTCAAGAAACACTCCTTGTATTCAAAAGAAAATCAAACTGAAAACTTGCTTAGAAACCCTGTTTTCTTAAAGGACTGTCTTACGCCAGAATGCTGGGGAGCGAGCATTTGGTATATGTTTTTATACGGGAAGTTCAGTTTTGCAACAGCTAGCGGGGAGTGTTTAAAGGACGGCTCACGCATTTGAATCGTCCCTGTTTTTCGGGCAAGGAAAATTTTCTCGGTTTCGGTTTCGGAATGACCACCAGATTAGTGTCGTGTTCGGACATTCAAGGGCGAGGCCCCGAAAGGGAAACCGTGCCCCACGCAAGAGGAAGCTACTTCTGCCTGCTAGCAACCTGGAATCCGGTGCGCGGAGGGGTCTCATAGCTGGTATCAGAGCGCTGTTGTAAACTTACAAAATAGCAGCAGATAGTGTCTAAAATTTTAAAGTAAAACTGGGAAATAATGTTTTCACTTGTTAAGATTATGTTTGAAATGAACTTCATAAATTGAAAACTCATAAATTGAACCAGATTTTTAGATGGATACCCCAAATTTGTCTAGCATTCCTGGACTCTCCCAGAGTCAAGATATGATCGCCTTTACCTTCGAAAATCTCATCAACTCCGCTACAACCTAAGAAAGTAGAGTGAGACTCGCTCGTCACTTTGAGGATCTATACTTTCCTGCTCTAGTAGAGCGACGTCAGCATATGTGGTTCTCTGGAGGGTGAAGTATTCGTGTGAATACCAATCAACGACAGAGACTCAGACAGAATATCTCGCTAGCCATGATCTTAATAAGGCTAGGAGTTATTCATTATGTACCTTCTGTAGTTGAATTCCAGGGGATTGAGTTTCGAGAAAAGGACATTTCTTGCATTCTGGAACTTCCCCTATCCTGGGATTGACCCTGATATCTCTTAGGTGGTGGAAGGTTGGAATCACCTTCTAGAACTAAAAACCTTTTGAAAGGTGCTGGTGTTGGCTTTGGTGGGACCTTAACATCAAAGGTCTTGGAGAAATCCTTCGCCATCCGCACTGCTTCGGCCATGGAAACTAGCTTGGCGTTCTTCACCAAAATATTCAAAGGTTCGTTCAGTCCCCGAATGAACCTGGCCATCAGCTGTTCTTCACTCAGCGGTGGCGAGTAATTGAGGAGGAAAGCGAATGCTTGGTGATATACTTCAATAGTTATGCTCCCCTAGGTTAGCTCTAAGAATTTGTTCATCTTTGTTTCGAAAAAGGCGAGAGGACAGAACCTCGTCCTTAGGTGAATTTTGAGATCATTCCATGTCTCGGTATTCCGATCTAGACGGTTTATCTCATAGTGGTTTCTCCATGCCACTTTGGCTGTTTTTACTATCTTCAGCCTTGTAAGAGCCATTTTGCTCTTCTCATAGTACCCGGTGATATCAAAGTACTCTTCCATTGCTTCGATCCACTTCTCCACAGCCTCGCCCAAGTTTTCCCCTTCACCCTTGAAAGGTCGAGGATGTGAACTATGAAGAGTTTTACAAACATCCAAGTTGAGCTCTTCCTCATCGAGTTGGGGGTTATCATTTCTACCATGATGACCTCGATCCATGTTCCTACAATACGAAAAAATCTTGTTAAGTCCCTTTATTTATGATTCAAATCCGATTTTTGATTCATCGGACTCTGGGGTTTTTTAGATAGGTCGGCTCTCCACAGAATCGTGGGATAAAGATACTCGCATTATCAGATAACAATTTATTTAGAACATATCATTCATAACTGTAACACAATAATGGTCTATTAGACCGAAATTTCCATAAACAGTCCTCCATGGGGGATTTAATTTTTTTTTCAATTTTAATTTATCATCCCTTAACTTGATCCATTGGGTCAAGTGTTAATAGCAGCAATCTGTCAGCACAATCCACTAATCTCATAGTGATTTGCTGAAGTCATTAATGTCATTTCAGTTATGAACATCAACACAGGGACTCGTCCCATTCATCCTCATTGTGATTTTGCTCAGTTTATCGCTTTTCAACAAAAAATTTAGGAATCATCATTTTTCAATCAGAATCCAATTCAACTCATCAGTTCTCAATCAGAATTTTAAAATCACATCAACCACATTCGAATTCATCATTTGGATAGTATTTTTGCTTATAATTTCAAGATCTTATATTTACTAGTATATACTGCCAGTAAAGAGCTGCAGTTATACCCTCGGTATATACGGGTAGTCACGCTCCTTGGAACTATAAGGTAAATACATCATGTCTAGGCCTCAAGCAAGTCAGGGATTCCATACAATTGCAACACTTCCATCTGAAGACCCAATTATCAATTCAAGAATTTCATTCTAAATATCAATTTGTATGAGTTTCATCACACAATTCCAACCTTTTACTGCTACTTCATAAATTTATGACATTCTTGGCTTCTCGGTTGATCCTCATTAGCCACTTTGCTATGATACCAGATGTTAGATCCCTGTCACCACCACGCAACGAATTCAGGGGTGCTAGCAGCGGAAGTAGCACTTCTTGCGTGGGCCAGGGTCCCACACTCGGGGCCTCGCCCACGGATATCTGGACAAGAGATTAATCCATCGGTT
The DNA here is from genome assembly GCF_041138505.1 of Cibotium barometz. Taxonomy (NCBI): domain Eukaryota; kingdom Viridiplantae; phylum Streptophyta; class Polypodiopsida; order Cyatheales; family Cibotiaceae; genus Cibotium; species Cibotium barometz. The sequence goes on from NC_141083.1 coordinate 36,644,348, forward strand.
CTTTCAAAATTGAACTCGAAAAAAAAATCCCTTGCCCAGAAAGCACAGGCGATTCCTCCAGGATAACTTTTCTCTAACGTAGTCAAAAGCCTTAACTAACTGAGCTGATCTGACCGAACCCGTAAGTCCCATAGTCAGATCAAGGGAAAGATTGCACTTGGATCATAGAGACCAACGCTTTTTTCCTCATTGTTGAGAGGCACAGCCGCTCGTTGATTCTTTTCCATATAACAATTTTTATCTAGGATTTACTTCATCTATCGTACCAACAGAAATTTAGTCTCATTTTAGGGATCCATGAGTCCAGCCTAAACCCATCCAGTCCCATGGGTTAGCCAACCGCCCAACCACTGTAGCGATGGGATCCAATTAAGAATTTGGTTAGGTTTTGTCCCGGGTACCAGGGAAAAGAGTTCCCAGGCCCCCTAGCCGGATATTCATGCAAACTTAAAGCTAGTCACACCACTTACACACCCAATATGAAATTGCCTTTTTCACAGAATCAGCTATCTTTCAAAACAATCATTTAATGAAACCATTGTGTCACTGATCATAATCCTCAAAATCTCCAGTTAAATCTTTTTTTCCAATCATTCCTTCATCGGTGTACCTATATTCACATCACATCTATCCATCCATTCATTCTTTTATAAAAATCAACTTCAGTGGGAATAACACTTTTATAAAAATCCTTTTATACATCTATTTATGGATAAATTCAATTTTAAAGAAAATAACACTTTTGAAATAAAAATAAATTCCTTTATGCATCTTTCTATGCATAAAATCAAAATTAATGAGAATAACTCTTTTGAAATAAAAATGAATTCCTTTATGCATCCTATGCATAAAATAAAAATTAATGAGAATAACTCTTTTGAAATAAAAATGAATTCCTTTAAGCATCTTTCTATATGCATAAAATCAAAATCAATAAGAATAACTCTTTTGAAATAAAAATGAATTCCTTTATACATCTTTCTATGCATAAAATGAGAATAAATCTTTTGAAATAAAAACGAATTCTTTTATGCATCTTTCTATGCATAAAATCAAAATTAATGAGAATAACTCTTTTGAATTAAAAATGGATTCCTTTATGCATCTTTCTATGCATAGAATTTAAATCTAATGAAAATCACACTTTTATAATAAAAAAATATCCAATATGCATCTTTCTGTGCATAGAATTTAAATCTAATGAAAATCACACTTTTATAATAAAAAATATCCAATATGCATCATTCTGTGCATAGAATTTAAATCTAATGAAAATTACACTTTTATAATAAAAAATATCGAATATGCATCTTTCTGTGCATAGAATTTAAATCTAATGAAAATCACACTTTTATAATAAAAAAATATCCAATATGCATCTTTCTATGCAAAGAATTTGAATCTAATGAAAATTACACTTTTATAAAAAATATCCAATATGCATTTTTCTATGCATAGAATGAAAATAGCACTTTTAGAATACACAAAAGAAGGGGATTACTCTTTTTGAATTAAAAAATTTAAGAAAAATTTACCATAACCTCCTTTGTATGGCTGACCATTTTTCAATTTTTGCATTCTAATTCTACTTAGAATTTAACCCAAGATGAATTTAGCACTCTAATCTAATCAATTCTCATTTTTTTAAGAGCGAACAATACGAAAAGTTTAACTCTATTTAATTGATTACACATCTTGGATAAAGAAGGGCTGAATTTAATGAAGAGAAGGAGGAAGCCTTTCCATCAAGGCATAACATCCAATTTCAATTTAAAAGAAGCAAGAAATCATAAACCATAGAATAGAATTAGAAAAAAGTAGAATTTCTAACTTACATGAAGTTTTGTGAGCTATCCTTTGGCTTGATGGATTGAGGGTTCTACTCTTGCTTGGATCAAGAGTGGCCACCAATTCTTTGTAGAGGAAAATAGTCAAAAATAAGTGAATTATCAATGAATTCAATGTTTTTGGCTCTGGGGAGGAGTAGAGTAACAGTGCATAAAACACTATTAAACTTTTACAAAGGGGGAGGCTTCTATTTATAGGAAAAAGTGAGCCTCTAACCATGCAAACTGATTCTAGAATTTTCCAGATCAGTTTGGTCACTTTTTAGGTCAGTTTAGCTTACTTTTTGGTTCTAGTTGAAATAGGAGAGAGGAGAGATGAAATATATCACTACTAGAGAGTTTAAAACTCCACCACACATATGAAATAGGCACCTCCTTCATGAGGGTAATTCCCCCACACTGAGGTGTCAAAAATGCATCATTTCCTCTAAATATCTCTTCTTTTTTAACTAATAACCTTGTCCTTAGTCAACTCTTCATCTTATGTGAGTATTTACTCATTTTTGGGGAGATTTTCTTTATTTCTTCAATTTATCTCCTCCCTACATTTGGATTAATCTAATTGGCCCCTTAGAACCTTAATCTAAAATTTTCAGAAAATCTAGACTCTTAGGTTAAGGCCTTTTGTTGAACAGATTATAATTTATTTCTAATGCACCTTCTGAAATGCTTTTTGATTTATTGTTTCGGGGGAACTTATTTTAATAAGAAGAGATATTTTTCCATCCAAAAATATCTAAAAATTGAATAATCTCTCTCTAGAATATTTTCTCTCTCTAAGTCAAAATAGGTAGAAACAAGATCTGTTATTATTTTGAAAAGGGGGATTGATTACAGGGGGAGAAACTGGACAACTTGAAGGGTTGGGGGAGGAATCTTATAGAAAGATGCATAAAGGAAATTTTTTATTAATAAAAGTGTTATTCTTATTAATTATTAAATTTGATTTCTATGCATAGAAAGATACATAAAGGAAATTTTTTTATTACAAAAGTGTTATTCTTATTAAAATTGATTTCTATGCATAGAAAGAGGCATAATGGAATTTTTTTAATTATAAAAGTGTTATTCTTATTAAAATTGATTTCTATAAATAAAGGAAATCTTTTTATTATAAAAGTGTTATTCTTATTAAATTTGATTTCTATGCATAAAAAGATGCATAAAGGATTTTTTTAATTACAAAAGTGTTATTCTTATTAAAATTGATTTCTATGCATAGAAAGATGCATAATGGAATTTTTTATTATAAAAGTGTTATTCTTATTAAATTTGATTTTTATGCATAGAAAGATGCATAAAGAAATTCTTGTTATTTTAAAAGCGTTATTCCTATGAAATTTGATTTTATGCATAAAAGGATTTAAAAAAAATAAAAGTGTTATTCTCATTGAAGTCGATTTTTATGTATAAATAGATGCATAAAGAATTTTTATAACAAAATTAGAATTCTCTTAAATTCTATGTTTAAATTCTATGAGTATTTGATAATTGAATAATTAAATACTCTAAGAGAGAAATTTCTATCGTTTTATATTCACACGGATTGTAAAAAGAAAATTCAAAAAATCTATTGAGATCGAAATATTCAAATAAATGATTAATTTATTCGTAACTAATTTAGAAATTAGTTAAGTGAATATTCAAAGAAAGAAATTCAGTAAAATAGTAACTGAATTACCAAACCTTTTTGAGAAAGATAGTTCAGGAAAAATCTTATCCGACTCGAACCTTGAATCAGATTATGACCAAGACCAAACTCTTTCGTCAGTTTCGAGGAAAAGAAAGTGTGACCAGTTTAGAAAAATACACTCAAAACTCCCGCCAAAATCTGAAACTAAGTTTGAGACCCTTCGAATTGATCTGTGGATCAAAGTTATAGAATTCGAAGAATTCTGGTATAAAATTCTGAATTCCGATCAAGAAGTTTTGGGGATACTGATTCAAGAAATACTCCTTGTGTTCAAAAGAAAATCAAACTGAAAACTTGCTTAGAAACCCTGTTTTCTTAAAGGAATGTCTTACGCCAGAATGCTGGAGGGAGAATTTGGTATATGTTTTTTTAAGGGAAGTTCGATTGCAACAGCTGACGTGGGGAGTGTTCAAAGGACGGCTCACGCAACAAAGCATGCCCAGGTCTTGACCAGCCTAGGTATGGTTGAAAAATGGTGCGCTTTTGGTACGATGGGTGAGGGTCGACGAAGCGGTCCCTGAGTGAAGTGCCAGGACACCTAAGGAGGATCCTGGAGGGTTCTGACCAGGAGATGCACGGGCTCGCGGTGCCTATGACACCCATGCGTATGTCGTGGAAGATATGTATGATGGATGAAATGATTATTGTAATCTGTTACTGGATCTCATTGTTGTTGACCAGTTGGTCTCAATGGAGAGTCCAAAGTGATACTATTTTTTGAGAAACAAGAGACTGGATGAAATTTTTGAGTTATGACATCGGTAACCAATAACTGTTTGTCAATGGATTATTTTATATGTTAAAGTTTTAAAGAGTGTGTGTGCATATCTGTATTCGAAAGCAAAAGCTAAGAAAGGCATTCAATTATGGGTGGGTGAGTAATTGTTTAGTTCTACCGATTCCAGTGGTTGGGTGGTGGCTAACCCATGGGCCGGATTGGGTTAGGCTGGAATCAGTGGAGTTTTAATAATTAAATTGAAATAATAGGAATACGCTTAGAATTTGAGTAGTTAAATAAAAACCTCAAGAATTTCTCAAATGATTAGATCAATGGCTGTGCCTGACTTCGGTTAGGAAAAAAGCGTTGATTTTCTCAAATGATTAGATCAATAGCTGTGCCTGATTTCGGTAGGAAAAAAGCGTTGATTTCTTCAAACTAAGTCAGTGATAGTTTTCCTTATATCTAGTTTAATCAGGTGAAGGATAGTTTAGTCTCTTGACCCCATTAGAAAATTCGTTAAAAAAATAAAAAAGGTGGAATTGTCCCCGTTTTTCGGGCAAGGAAAAATTTCCCGGTTTCGGTTTCGGAATGACCACCAGATTAGTCTCGTGTCCGGACATTTGAGGGTGAGGCCTTGAGTGGGAAACGTTGCCCTACGCAAGGAAGCTACTTCGGCTGCTGCTAGCAACCGGGAATCTGGTGCACGGAGGGGTAGAGGGGTCTCACACTACCCAAGCCCTTCACATCAGCCTGGTCCCCTTGTACATTAGCAATACCCACCATAAGGAGTTTACCCTGGGTACCACATGGAACCACAAGGGGTACATGCTAGCTCACCTATCAAACAAAGACCTCCAATGGTATCTTATTCTCCTGGCCTCACTCCTCCACACCAACATTTCCTCAAACTACACCTGGTCCAAACCATGGCAGGGCTAACACTAAAAATGTTGACATTAGCCACCATGGATAGCCATGGAAATAGGGAGGGGGGTCACTGCAGGCATCACACCCCCAACACTAGTACAACCTGCACTTGCACCAGGATTTGAGCAGAATAAACCCGCTAACATCTCAAAACTTATCACTAAGTTTGATGGGACTGGAGATCCGATCCCACATTTGGAGATGTTGAATCAAATCTGCAAAGCCTTTGGCCATGTAGAGGATCAAGTCAAGGTGAGTGCCTTCGACCTTACTCTTGATGATAAAGTTGGCCAATGGTTTAGGTCCTTGAAAGGTAAGGAAAGGCCACCTTTGAAGCCTTGAAAGAGGCCTTCAAGGTGGGATATTCACCAAGGCACCAGATGGAGCCAGTGGAGCAGTTGCATAACGTCAGATAGAGGGAAGGAGAAACCATGAGAGACTACATTAATAGAGTTAGATATCTCCACTCACGATGTAGTGCCAGAGACAAGTTCGTTGACAAAAGATTAATAGGGATATTTCTAGAGGGACGTGATGACGTGCCCTTACACAACTCATTGTATGCATTGGGCCATACATCCTTTGAGCAATGCTGTAGGAGTGCTATGGATTTTGAGGACAATTTCAAGGGAACATGTTCCTGAGAACTTCATGAGGGAACATTTGAAGCTTCTTTTAAGACCACTAGCACCAAGTCCGAGAGGAAAGGCAAAGATTCCACGTCTTGACAACAAGTGGAGCAGTTGGCTATTGCATTAATGCAGCAAATGACCCAACAATGGAGAACCGCAAGATCGGGGAGGTCAACCCCATCTCTATCCAAAGAGGAAGCTTGTATGATGCCCGGTTTGTCAAGCTAACCATACCGGCAGCACAGAGTGTCGACATCTAAGAACTAGTCCTAACCTTTACTGCACTTATTATGTAAAATGGGGGAATCGTGAAGTCTCCAACTGCTATCATTAGAGAGCTGCCCTAGCTCGGGCTCTACCTCAGGCCTTGCCAGCCAACCCCAGGCAACCACTGGCTTTGCTAGCACCAGCGCTCCATAACGTACTTCAACCAGGTCAAGAAGTGGCCCAAAGAGGAATCCTTAAGGTACCCAAAATGCCCTTACCACCCTCGGTTCTCCCACCTCAACCCCCACTGCTGCCAAGGGTTGCACCAGTTCATCAACTAACCCTGAAGAAGGGGAAGAGGGGGAAATTCTTGAAGTTCCTATCTATGAAACCGTAGAGCCAACAAGCTTGACCTCTCAAATCTTAAGTCACTACATTGTGGAGGGAGACAAAATGTTCCCAGTGTACTTATAGCATCCCCAATGCCATGGGACAGAGACATGAATAGGATGGTTAAACGACCACCTATATAGTGCTATGATTGTGTGGGACCTCACTGAGTGGCTGAGTGTCCCAATAGGAAAATGATGGTGAGTACCTTTGTAGTGCTTCTGCCTTGACTCCATTATGTGTAGGGTGTGGTATTGACCACATGTATAAGGATTGTTCGCTGTTGTTGCTAAGACTTGGAATAATAGGAAAGGCTCATGAAGCTAATCCGAGCACCAGCATTAACTTGCTGAGTATTAGAGACAGCTTCATCCAAGTAGTCCCACTTAACGCTGTAACTAGACTGCAAAACAGGTAGAGGGCCGCAACTCATGCTGTAGAAGGCATCAACCTCATGTAACTAAGGCCAAGAAAGTTCCCTTGAACAAGCATGAGCGACTAGACGCTCAAGAAAGAAAACCACAAAGATTGGCAAGGGTGAGAGCTAGGTGGTTATTAAAAGTGGTTCAGAAGACGACATGACAACTCATGCGTCAACTTCTTCATCTGAAGAGGAATATTTACTATGCTCTACCACCCGAGCCAGAGAACCTATCGACACATGCACCAACTATCAACAAATATCACTGAATATCCTAACCCAATAGAGGAAAAAGAGAGACTCTTAGCAGCCCAAGAGTTGGTCTTGGACTACCAAGCACAAATGGAAGATGAGCCTCCTACCGCTTAACTTGAGCCATGCCCATCGGTCTCAAACCTGAGACTTGCTAGAGAAGCTCAAGTATATCCTAGAGAGCTCTCGGACCACAGCCATCCCCACAAAGGCTAACAGAAGTAGCAACTTCCACTACACAGCTACCCCCCAACAGGGAGAAAGGGTGGCTGAATATCTTAGAAATATGGGGATGACCATCTCAGGAGAATGAGTACTGAAAACCCTGTTAACATCCCGTACACTCAAAAGAGCTTAAGACAAAGCCAAACTAATCTTCCTCAAGGGATAGCCTCCGCTCTTCAAGAGACATCGCAGGTCCCTCTTCCTTCCTCTCTTCTCTGATCCAAATCCCTATCGGCACCTTGCTCCAAGGTATCCCAAGCTTATGGAATGATATGAAGGATTGGATAGAGGGATGCCTCGGGGCAGGCATGCATGAATCTACGGAGCCTAGCAGCTCTAATGAATCTGAGGAAGAGGTACTCGTTATACCCCATGAGATAACTCGCACCCCCATGATTCAAGTAAATAAGCTTAGACAGTACTTCAAAGGCAATGAACTCAATGTGGCTCAACCAATAACCTTTGATGGCCTCCAAGTCATAGCAATCTTGGATAGGGGAGCAGGAGTAAGCATTGTTACAAGACAATGTTGGGAAAAATGGGGAGTGCCTACCATGGATGACACCACATTGTTGGTCAAACTTGTTGATGGAGCCATGGTTAGACCCATTGGTCTACTAGGGATCTAAAAATTAAGATCCTTGGAACTACTTTTTACTGCCACTCTTTTGTCAGCCAGTTTCTTATGACTGCATCCTTCGTAGAGACCATTCATGAGAGAATAAAAACTGATTCATGACTGGGATATCGACCACATATACATTTGGAGAAAGGATCAAATATTTAAGATCAATCTACGCACGTGGGAGGTAAACCCCATGAGAGGCAGACCATTCGTAGAGGACTCTGTCACACAACAACGCGATCCACCAGAGTCCATATGTGCCAGATGTGTCACAAGACACTTAAAGATGAGAAGGATATTGAGGAGTGTGCACTTCTTCCAGAGCCGGAAGACTCTGAGAACTGGATGCATATCCTTGTTACCTTGTACATTTTTCCTAGACGCATTGGTACAAGGTTTGCTACTGTGGACATGCAAGAGATTACATCTCTATGCATGCTGAGTTCAGCATATCTGCCAAATGTCACCACCCAAGAACTTGAATAGGTTATTAGAGCAGAGCCATCAAAGGGCACATGCTCCCATAGAACTCATAGGCCTGAGGGATTCCCCAGGTCAAAACAATACATTTGGCAGATATGCTGAGTTCAGCTTTTCTGCCAAATGTCACCACCCAAGAACTTGAATAGGTTATTAGAGCAGAGCCATCAAAGGGCACATGCTCCCATAGAACTCATAGGCCTGAGGGATTCCCTAGGTCAAAACAATACATCCCCAGATGATTCAATTACCCACTGGCTGAAGTATGTTGGGGCGATGGAAGCACATGACCACTTCAATGAAATGTGACAAAAGGAGTTTGCCAATAGCTCCCTTATGATCCACACAACCATCCCACAACCAACACGGCCCGTAAATTCCCAACCAAAACCAGAAAAGCTTTGCCACTCATAGCGCATAGAGCATGCAACAAAAAGTTAGCACTTGCAAAAAAAGAAGCCAAAAGGCTAATAGAGCGCCAAAGCCGAAGAGACTAGGCAAGTGCACAAACACTTTAAGACCTTCCAAATGGCCGACAGATTTGTCCAATATGATTTGGCTCAAAGGTCTGATAGTGGGCAACCAGGGACCTCTTATGATGGTCTAGCCAAGGTCAACTAGCCAAGGTCAAAAAGATAAATTTGGCAGGCCCAGGTGAAGATCCAAGGCTAGTATATATTGGAGAAGACCTCTCTATAGAGGAGGAGACTGAGATCATCGCTTTGCTACAGAGTTCCAGGATTGCTTCACTTGGAAGTACATAAACATGAAAGGTGTACCTTATGAAGTAGTCCAGCACACCATTCCAATGGTTGAAGGAGCCATGCCGGTCAAACAACGGGCTTATCCGATGAACCCAAAATACTTCAAGATGGTCTGCGAAAACGAAGAGATTGACAGACTCATTGAAGCTAGTTTCATCTACAAAATCGAGCATATGGAATGGGTATCACCCTTTGTGATAGTGCCCAAAAAGAACGAAAAGTCATAGTGTGCGTAGACCTCAAAAAGGTCAATCATTATCCCTTACCGTTCATCCGTTCATAGAACATGTGCTAGAATGAGTAGCAGGGAAGGAAGCCTATAGCTTCCTTGACGGATTCTCTGGATACAATCAATGGTAAACCACCAGTGGGAGTAGATGATGATTTACGAGATGCCGATCTATTCCAACTATGTTTGATTCCTGAATGGGGTGAGGAGGTGGCACACTTCCAACGGCTTACCAGTGGATCCCTTCCTCAATAGAGACCGAGCCCATCGTCTAATCAAACAAGCAACTCCCTACCAACTCATTGTAGGCCAACTTTATATATAAGGAGGGGAAAGATAAATTCTACGACGTTGTGTCTGAGAAGATGAGTTTGTGCTCCTTCTTGAACAGGCTCACTCTACTTGTGCTGGGGATCACTTTGTAGCAGATATCACTACGTGTGAGGTCCTCACGGGGCTGGGTTATGGTGGCTTACTCTAATGGCAGACACAACAGATTACGAAGTGGGTGTGATGAGTACCATTGTACAACGATTTCCCGCTTCAAGGCCCACATGCCCCTAAACCCAATTGTGTCCTTGCAACCATTTGAGGAATGGGGTATAGATTTCATTGGACCCTTCAATCCAACAGTGAAATACACTCAAGATTGATATATAATAGCTGTACAGACTATTGCACTAAAAGTGGGTAGAAGCTCGGGTGACTAGCAAAGCTGATGGGCGATCGACTGCTAAATTCCTATATGAATGAGTCATCACACGCTTTGGTTTTCCCCTTGATCTTGTTAGTGAATGGGACACATTTCATTAATGAGGTAATCCAATTTCTCTTGCAAGATTTCCTTGTCACCCACAGAAAGTCCTCCCTCTATTACCTACAAGCGAATGGTGGCCAAGTGGAAAGCACGAATAAAATCTTGTGTGCCATTCTGACTAAAGCCATGGAGGTCAGCCAACGATTGGAAAAACAAGTTGCCACGGCTGCACTTTGGGCTTATCTAACTTCCTATAAGGCAGAAACCAATGCCACCCCTTTCAGTTTAACCTATGGTACTGATTAGATCTTTCCCATGGAGTTCTTAGTCCCCAGTTTGTGTGTCGTAGTAATAGAAAAGCTCAATGGAAATGTCTTAGGCTATCACCTATTTGAGCTTGAAAAGCTCGATGAAACACACCTTTTAGGAGTATAGAGCATGATCATTGAGAAGCTAAGGCGTAAACAATGGTTCGACAACCAGCTTAAGGAAAAAAAATGAATGAGGGCGACATGGTCCTCTTATCTAATACAAAGACACATAAAAAAAAGCTCAAGCTCAGAGGCTTAGGACCTTTCCTAGTCACTGAGATAACACCACAAGGTGCAATACCCATCAAAACGCTTGATGGTGTAGAAATGGCTGGTTATTTCAATGGTAGCAAACTCAAACATTACTATGGCCCTCTCAACTGAGGCTACCTTAAGAGCCATCCACGATAACAAACAACACAAGAAAGACCATGAGGATATGAAACAAGCTGCACAACAAGAGGCTAAAGCAAGGCAAGCCAAGCTTTCACAGAGACACATCATAGTCAATATGGCCCAAGTGGTTGACCTAGAAGAAGAATAATGGGAGGTGAAGCCAGCTCGGTTATGGTTTTAGGAATGGCCACCCCGATGAGCTTTGTCTAAAAACTAGCTCTTTGTCGATACAGGCGCTGGTTACAATTTGATGTCCCATGAAACATGGTGCTCCCTTAGGGAACCCTCATTAAAAGAAACCCCTGCCATTGTTACCACTGTAACTTCACAGCATGTTCATTGTTTAGGCATAGTCATGATTTTATTCCACATTGGAAATAATCCCTTGGAAGGGAAGTTCTATGTGATCCTACAGGAACCATGTGTGAAGAAATACTCCTTGGAAGGGGTTGGATGGGACATAACCGGTGCAACATTGACTGGGACACATGGACGGTGACCTTACAGCTAGTAACTTGGCCTCTCGCCAAGTTACCATCCTCATGCGGAAGAAGAGCCTGTACCCGTTGTTTCCCCATGCCATGAAATTCTCCCTTCACCACCCACCATTATTCCGTTACCCCACCCCAACAAATCCATCCCACTAAAAAAGAGGCTGCTCACCATTCCAACCACAGCAATGCATCTCACTCCCTCCCTACCACCATGCTCGGCAGCAACCCACTCTCACATCGCCACCTCACAAGCTACTGACCCACCGACCCAAACTAACCCAACTAACATTTCTAACCAAACTAACAAAACTCCACGGAATATGCCATCTCCTCATTGGGTACCTAAAAAGCTTCTCATAGCATAAGGCTATTATGAAGGTGAATCTACATTGTGGATCCCCCGATGATCCAACCCTTCCCTTCATCACAACAGGCACCCAAAGCCCCTTGTCCCCCAATGGCAATAGATTCACCAACCAAAAGCCCAAGGCATAGGACAAACGTAGACCTAAACATTCTCCACGGCACCCCAATCCTCAATCAAAGCCTCAACCGAGCCCAAAACCAACGCCCCGGGGTGGATCCCCACACCTCTCCTATACAAGTCCACGAGGGCAATCATCATATTTGGATCCCCAAATCTCCCCAACCCCAACTTCCACCCCGTGTCGCTCAGCAGTCCCCTATCTTTCATGTAAACCAAAGGTGACTTTTCCACCACAAAGATTGCCCAGGAAAAAGGGAAGCAGAAGCTTCACAGAGCGACACTATCACCCCCATTCTACCGCTGACAAAGTTGACTAATGATATACCCTCTACGTCAACAATGCCTCCACCTATCATTGTGACGCTGACGGAGTACTACCATGCCATTACGAACTCCTTCAGTCTCAGGCACTCCCTTGTCTCAGCCTCTAAATTCCTCAAGGAAGTACCACCCCCACCTCGCCATCACCAAATTGGACGACTTCTCACCTTGGAGAATTAGGCACGCAGTCAGTACAAGACCCACAATGGGGTAATGGCAGCATAACCTTTGGGTACAAGCCTGATTCAGGGTGCTTGACAAAAATTAAATTTTAAAAAAGCCACGGCTGTACCGACCTGCTTTTGCCACACGGGCGTTCCAAATTCACACGGCCATACTCTTTACAAGTTTTGATTTGCCACGACCGTTCCAAGTTTGCCAAGGCCGTTCCAACCCACACAGTGAAATTCCCTGACCATTCTATCCTCAACTATTTGCCATAAGCATTCAAAATTTGCCACGGCCATACCAAATTTTAATCAAAAGGCCCCGCTCGTTCCCTTCTCAACCCATTCGCGGCATGCCCGTTCTCCAAACGAAGATGGCGAACACGCGTTCCTTTTAACTTTTGGAAGTGAACACCCATTCCCTTATCCATTTCAAAAGCCCACGCCCATACCAACACCAAATTAGGAGCCCGTGCCTGTTCGGTCCTGTTTTCCAACTGCCACCATGGCCGTTTGTTCTAGATGTGATGGCCATTCACTGTAGATGCCACGGCCACATACTCTTCTGAAACCTATAAATATGGGCCCCACCCCCTCCCTCATTTCCTCACTTTCAGCTTTCCTTGTAGCCAAACCCTTGCAAAATTTTCTCTAGAGCCTTCACACCCTCACACCCTTCTTGCACCATGATTGACACCTCTCGGACTCCTCTAGGGAGGTCCTCCACCATACCTCCATTAGGAGAAAGCGATCAACAGGGGGCAGATTTGAGGAGTATGCTCACCACCCCACACAGTTATCCTATCTAGGGAAGGCCCTGATGAAGAAGGTGAATGGCCACACAGTGCACTCCCTAATGAATAATAACCACAAGGTGGAGCACAAGCTCCTATATTTCACCGGGCCATGCTACAGGGCAATAGTAGCCGACCCTACCGTTGTACAGAAGCTCGAGCAGCTAGGCCTGGAGAGATTGCCTACTCTAGAGCCATGGGGGCCAAATCTCTACAACAGCCTTTATTTCACAGAGACTTATGATGCCAATCTTCATACAGGCAAAGTTTTGGACAATGATGGCTAGATACAAGGTCCAACTCAGCATTGAGCTCATGAAAGATGCCCTGCACAGCTCCCTAACGTGGGGACCAGCTTTGTGTAAGGCTCACCAACGCCCCCAAGCTGACTAGGGGAGTACACAGAGGTGCTCAAACAAAGATGGGGTGGAGTGGGAAAATATCACACAAGAGGATCTGATCATGCCAGCCCAGGCCCTGCAGGTTTTACTTACTACTCGTTGGATAGACAGATTTAGCAGGTGCAACATACCCACATTGGCCTGTGTGCACCAAGGCCAAATGGTGAATTGGGCAGAGTACCTCTTCAAAGAGCTTCTTGTGGGTATGTTCCAACCCACAAGGGAAGCTTCTTGTGGGTATGTTCCAACCCACAAGGGAAGCTGGCAGTAGCCACACTACTTGCTAAGGTGCTCTATCATGTGGCCAGGTGGGAGGAGTTGCCCCGTACACCATATAGCGTCTCGATGCGGTGATTATGTCTTTGCCCCTATCCACCCCCTCTTCTCCCTCCTCTAGTGCCATGGATAGTAAGGTTGATGCCCTTATGAACACAACCATGGAGTTGCCCATCCTTTCCCTCCCCCCACAAAGCCCATACCAGCTCATGGACCTCCACTTTAGAAGAATCCGGCTCAACCTCCTCTAGCACAACCTCTACTTGGGCGAGCCTCTCTCTTGACAGAATTACATGTACCTCCTCACCAAGCTCCTCATTTCCAGCATCACCCTCATCCCCCATTTTTTTTTTCAAGGCCTTATCTCCTTCAACCACTCCCATGACTTCTACGAGTTTCCCTCCCACCCTCTCCAAGCCATCATCCTCAGCTGGTGTCACTTTATCAGATTCAGCTTCCCCTCTGACCTAGCCAAGGTTATAGACCTATCCATTTTAGATGATCTCTGCCCATACCCATACCCCTCATAGAGGACGACAGAGGCTTTACACTATCTACAAGCTATGGCCTGGCACGTGGTGTGAACAATGCTTACCGCTCCCTTCATGCTAATCCTCTTACCCCCTATTCTGCTGAGGGCCTACTCATTCTCTACCACAGGTGCAATGAGCATATGCAGGTGATAGCCACCACACTGGCATCTTCCAGTTCAATGATTCACATGTTGCCTTCCCCATTGAATTCTCCTCCAAAGAAGCTGAACTTGCAGAAGCCTTTTTCAGAGCCCACAGTCCAGTGGATGCCACCGAAGCAGTCCCTGCCCCCCTGACGACCAAGATGGCAGTGACGATGGCCATGATACTCTCCCACTGCCACCGCCACCCCCACCCCCACCCCCATGATCCTCCTCTCCCCCACCTCCCCTCCACCACCTGGTTCCTCTTCCCCCCATACTCGCACCATCCCCACCCCCCTCTGGCACATCAACCCCCACCATCCCCACCCCCCTCTGGCACATCCACCATCCCATGCTTCAATTCCTAACCTTCTTCTCCCCCCATTCATTTTTCCACACCACCTCCCTCACCCACCCCACGCTTAGCACCCTTCTTATCATCGCAATTGGGAATGCACACCATATTCCACAACATTATGTCAACCTCCACAAAACCCCCATCCCTCTCTTCGATGCAAGCCTCGCCACCACGGGAGCCTCCACCTTGACCACCCACCCCCATCGGTCCCCCCCCCTGACATGACAACCCTCCCCACACAACCTTGGAGAGGGCGAGATTTCGCTGCCACCACCACTGGAGAGTGAGGAGGTCAGCCCTCTGCTCAACCCTCTTAACTGGTGGGACCCCCTTGATTGCATGGAGTTCGAGTAGGTGATTTCCATCCTGCTTGGTTCACAACTCCAGGTAGAACCCACCACCACCTGCATAATGAACCGCATGGACATCCATGTCCTGCACCCTTACCTGGAAGCCAAGCATCGCCAATGGCAGCAAGAACACCCACCAAGGGAGTGCGGAGGATACCACGGGCCACCCGCTACTGCTGTGACTCCCCCCATCACATTCGAACTCATGGACGAGTAATCGGCCTGGAGGTCCCCTTTTCTTTTCAAACCCTTCATCTGGGAAACTTATTGCAATGTGCCCTGCGCACTCCGCATCAGCCTGGACTACCTCCCTATACGAAGACGGTGGGCGTGGAATGTTTTCCACAAGGAGCAGAAGCAGAACCCGAAGCTGAAGTTCAACTTTCCTTGGTTTGCTCCTCCGAGACAGTGCAGCATCACTACACGGAAGACACAATGATCCGATGCTTCAACAAATTTATCTACCGCTCTACGACCAAGTCCCAGACCTAGTCGTGATCTCGACGATTAGATTTTTCCACTTGATCATCATGTTGCTGGATTCCTTCCCAGATTGGGACCACTATCATGAAGGCGCAAGAGTTGGCCTTCGACATTAACAAAGGCCCAACCCTCAAGCAGATTTTTAGCTACTATGAGCGGATCGTGTGGATGCCCGCTTAGTGCCTGACTTTTGAAGACATGATGGAGACCACCTTCTGGACTTGCTACTATAAGGTCTTCCATATCGAGCCCCCCCTACTCCAACCTCGCATCGCAACTTCATCCGAACTACTCGATCTACTACAAATCAATTCGGCCACTCCGAGGAGGACAGGCCTGCATTAGGGAGGGGGTATGTTAACCACTCTGGTTATAACATTACCTTTAGCATGGCTACACTCTTTGTAATCTATTTTTTTTAAACCACACAATGCACTTATTGTATAAAAGACATGGATTGACCGAGCTTATGGCTTGTGTAATGCCGGTCATGAGAAATACTTGTACATAGAGCTAGAAAGACTAGGAAGACTAGTTTTAGGTCCCCAATTGTAACTGGGTGGTGACCTTTGTAACTATGAGCTCTTGTATATAAGTCATTTTATGAAATATGAAAAGGGACAATCCCATTAGTCTCATTTGAGCTTGCTTGCATGCTTGATTTGTTAGTGTATGTAAGTGGGGATTGTAATGCTCTCATTTCTCTTCTTCTCTATTCTCTCTTTGCCATCTACCAAGTCCCTTTGCATGCTTGTTGCATGAGGTGAAGGTTGGGCTCTCCATATAGCTCCCTCCATCTTGCTCACTACCTAGCCATTGAATCTCTTCTTGGGTAACACAAGAAGAGGTGGGGTGAGCCCCTAGTGGCTTCACATGGAGGAGTTAACCCTCTTAGGGTTGGCTAAGTACAACTCTCTGGACTCGACCCTTGCATGTATCTCTCTTCTCTTCTCTTTCCTTCTTGTGTGCAAGGTAGCATGTTATCCTTAACACAAAGGAAAGAAAAAGATAGATCAACCTTTTGTGCCTAATCTGTCACAACAAGTACTTCATATGTGGATGGTGATTCTAGTATCTTTGAGTAGAGCCTTAATGAGGAGCTTGGCATTCTCTCTATGGTTACTCTTGGTGTAAGGATAACCAAGGCTATTTTGAGGACACCTGGCACGGATCTAGGGGGACATGGGTCTACGAGGGTTAGGTACCCTATTGACAAGCTGAGATATGATGGATATATAGCCCATCATTATGCTTATATGGTTAAAGTGATAGAGGAGTTGGAACCAACTTGCCATTTTGAGTAGGCACTTGGAAATAAGAAATGGGAAGATGTCATGAATGAGGAGATGGCATCATTGGATGCAAATGCAACATGGGCGTTAGTGTCTTTGCCTAAGGAAAACAAGGCAATTGGATGTAAGTGGGTGTATAAAGTCAAGCATAACATTGATGGTTCCGTGAGCAGGTTTACGACAAGATTTGTTGCGAAGGGCTCTGCATAGACTTATGGCATTGACTATGAGGAGACATTCAGCCTGGTTGCAAGAATGGAAACCGTGAGAGTTGTCATTGCTATGGTTGCAGCAAAAGGTTGGCCTTTACATCAAATGGATGTAAAGAATTTTTTCTTGCATGGTGATTTGCAAGAAGTATACATGATGTAGCCACCAAGTAGAGTGATTTTCAAGAAGAAGTATACATGATGTAGCCACCAAGTAGAGTGATACACACCCAGATTTTGTATGTAGGTTACGCAAAGCCTTGTATAGCTTGAAACAGGCACCCATAGCATGGTCAAACAAGATTAGGGAGTATCTTGTTACCACTGGATTTCATATATATAATACAGATTTTTCACTTTTTGGGAAAAAGACAGATAGAGGGATCATGCTATTAGTTATCTATGTGGATGACTTGATTATAAGTGGTGATAGTGATGCTGACATACATGATGTCAGGAGGCTTTTGAAGCAAAAGTTCGGTAAGTTGCGGTATTTCTTGGGCATAGAGGTGGTGAGATCACCTCTATGGCATTTTGTTACTACAGAGATAATAATGGCTTGGACATGTTGTCCAAGTAACAAAATGCCATGAGGTGAGATCACCTCATGGCATTTTGTTACTACAGAGGCAGTAATGGCTTGGACATGTTGTCCAAGTATGGTATGATAGGTTGTAAGTCTATTTCAGTGCTATTGGAGTAGAATACAAAGCTTTCCACAGATGCACGTGAGCTTTTGGAGGACTCCACTACCTATAAGCGCATAGTGGGTAGATTGACCATTATTAGGCCATACTTGAGCTATGCTATTGGATTTGTGAGTCAGTTTATGTAGGTCCCTAGGAAGCCATACTTAGATGTGGCTAGATGGATTCTTAGGTACATAAACTCCACAGTTGATTATGGACTTTTCTATAAAGCTGGTATAGAGATATAGCTACATGAATACATAGATGTTGATTGGGTTGGTAGTGTTAAAGACAAGAGATCTACCAGTAGTTTTATGTTCTCATTTGGGAGTGTTACTGTGAGTTGGAACAGTAAGAAGCAGCCACCAACAATTGCCTTGTCGAGTACAGAGGCAGAGTACAAGGGTGCTTGTGAGGTAGCTTGGTTTCATAAGCTACTTGGTGATATGAGTGAGCCCATGGATAGGGCAGTTGTCATTTATTGTGACAACATGAGCAACGTACAATTGGCTAGTAACCCAATATACCATGCTAAAACAAAGCACATTGAGGTGCACTATCACTTTGTGATGATAGCATGGTTGCTGAGATTATGGTTGATGTGCCGCCAGTGGGATGACAGGCTGTGTGTGAAAGCCACTTTGGAGTACTAGAGTTATGGCATAGTTACAGCACCAGCTCATATAGTCGAGTTCACACTATGAACTTACCATTTTTATATTATTATAGGAGAGTACTTTCCCTTTATGTATGCACACTTATCTTTTAGTTAAATGGATATAGAGAAAAGAAGAAGATTGAAGAAAATTCACCCATCCATATCTCTTGTGTCTTGATGTCTCGTGTGTGTGTGTGTGTTTGTTTGTTGTTGCAAGGAACTCAAGCTCTCTCTCTCCCCCGCATTCTCTTTTAAACACAACCCCTTCTAGTTAGTCTTTGGGCTCGAAGCCATCTCCCCATGGATTCCCTACGTGGGTTCCCACTTGAGTAAGCTACTACTAAACATAACGCCTTCTAGTTAGCCTTTGGGCCATTCACCCCCCCGAAGAGAGAAAAAATGTGATAAAGTACATCAAGCCCCTACGTTCTTGTCATCCCCACCCTTGCCGCCCTTTCATCCTCACTTCACTCTATAGCCTCTCCTCCCCTACCTCCCTCCTTACTGCCACACCACCTTTGGTAGCCACCTAGAGGACACTAAGAAGCCACCTATAGGGACACTAGTAACATTAAGTAGCCACTTGCAGGACACTCCACCCACCCACTACATCTTCCTCTAAACTTGCCTTCCTTGTGTCCTCCTCCTATTCTGCTTCTTCCTTTGGCTATTATGCTAAAGGTGATCCACCTTATGTGCATGTTCTAACTTCTTGGCCTCCCTATCACTCCCATGCAATCCCTCTCAAGGCTCTAAGCATTATAGCTTTCTCATATATCTCCAAGATCCATCCTCCCCTTCATGGCCCTCAATTCTCCACTGTCTTCTCACCCATGGACCTCTCCACCTTAGGTCTCACCATCCTTGCTTCCTTTCCTCGTGTCCCCCCCCCACCAAACTTTGTCCTCTATTCTTTCCTCCTTTACAACTTTCCCTTATTTGGACCCCATCTCCACTTCTGTATCTTAGCCTACAGAGCTTTCCATCATCATTGTCCCCTCACACCTATCTGCTATTGGTCTTCTCTCTCATCCACCCTACACTACGAGAAGCATCACATCAAACAAACCACAAGTCACTCACAACCCCTAAACATCACATCAAACATACCATTAGTGTTTCCACTCCTAGGTTTGGGGAGTGTTGTTGTTCCATGGTGTTGAGAAATATGATGCCATTGGAGCACACTAGTAGAAGGTTGGGAGTGAGTAAGGTACATGGCCATCTAGAAAGTTGTCACATCATCAAAGGTAACTTATTCCACATGTGCTGTCAAGCAACTTAGTAGCCACCTCATATAAAAGGGGCACTTCCAAGCAATGCAAACACATCAACTCATCTCGAGCAATATCAAGTCCATTTGGTTTCATATCTTGTTCATCTCTTTTTAGTTATTCTCTACTCTTGATGGTGTTATTTTAATCATGTTTAGCATGTGCTTTAATCCACCTTAGTTTTAGCCTAGCCTTGATCCATGTTTCTCAACATGGTATTACAGCTCAGCTGGCCAGACTTAGCAAGGTGAATAGGTTAGGTCGTGCATTAGGATTATAACTTCCTCTCTCTTTTAGTCTTGAAAGGGGTGCCACCAAATTGAAACACTTCTGGAGCTATTACTACTGGCTCTCTCGCTTTGTATGTGTGGCGAGACCTTCTTTCTTTTTCTCTTGATGAAATCATAGTGTTTAGGATCGAGACCTAACGCAATACTTTCATTTTATGATTCTTCTATTCTTTTCCTCTTCAAATCATAGAGCTTGTTTGTATGGATGGAGTCTTCCTTATCTTAATTGAGATGCTAATTCCAGGATAATCTTCCTTCACCATGGGCAAGTGCAGAGCTGAGGCCATCGCAACATCCCCCGTTTTGGAATTAGCTTGTTAGAAAATGTCCAGAGTTCCAGCCCCCAACTATGTCTCCTCAAATGAGCAGATCACGAAGCTTGTAGCCCGCTTCCACAAGCAGAGGAAACGGAGAAGGATGGGCCTGAGAAGTTTAAAATGGTGGATGATAGCCGTGACCCACAGCCATCGTCTCACATAGCAAGCTCTATCATCTCCCAGCCAGTCTGGGTCGTGGCACAGATAAGATTTTATCTTTTTTTTTTTGTGGTTCAAAAGAACTGGTAATATATATATATATATATATATATATATATATATATATATATATTCTTCTAGAGCTTGTTCCCATGGAAGATATTGAAAGCTTGTGGATGTTGATAAGTTGTGATCCTTGCACACCAATGCCTTGGACAATACATGCTTCAATGATTTTAACATGGTGGTCGTCATCATTCACGATTATGCTCCAAGCCAGGGTTGCATGGAAGAGAAGAAGGAAGAGGATGGCATGCCTTGGTGCTGCCCGTGTACTTAATTTGTAATCACATTTTTTGCATTAGAAATAAGTGTGACCCGCATACATATTGCATGCATATTTCAATGTTTTGTATTGGAATTAGACACTAGCCATATAGGCTAAGACCTTCCTCTAAAATATTGCATTTGTGTTCGTCGCATTTATTGGGTCCTAGACACTATCACAGAGTCTCAAGAATTTCATCATAAGATAACCCGTTCTATGTCATAATGTCACATTAGTGTACAAGAAAAAGAACCAAAGGAACAATGAAGATGACAATGCCAAAATGGAAAAGAAGAAAATAATTCAAGGAGAAAAAGCCAAGAGCAAAAGACCATGAGCCAAAGCAGAAGCACTAAGCGATGTGCTACCAATCACTACCCTAACCTAAATTAAATGATGTAAGCCACCAAATGAGTAGGAAAATTAATATGTTTTGAGCAAGCTTTACCACCTAAGAGTAGCCCTAGAGAGCAGCTAGGGGAAATAATGCAAATGTCAAACAGTCGACTACTAGAGAGTAGCCAAAGTAGCACCATGGGGGAGTGAAAATCAACCCGACCATCTCTAAAATAACCTTTGAGCTAGAGAGTAACCAAGCCTTGGAAAAGAGCCTCTGAGCTACCCAACCAAGTTAGAAATAAGGGAGGGGTGATGATATTCGTAAATCTCACTTCCAACCACCTTGCAGTAGCCTAAGAAATATGGCACTAAGGGGGGAGTGTTGAGAAATATGGTGCCATTGGAGCACACTAGAAGGTTGGGAGTGAGTAAGGTACACCGCCATCTAGCAAGTTGTCTCATCATCAAGGCTAACTTATCCCACATGAGCTCTCAAGAAACTTAGTAGCCACCTCATATAAAATGGACACTTCCAAGAAATGTAAATACATCAACTCATCTCAAGCAATATCGAGTAAGTCCATTTGGTTGCATATCTTGTTCATCTCTTGTAGTTATTTTCTACTCTTACTCATGTTATTTTAATCATGTTTAGCATTTGCTTTTAATCCACCTTAGGTTAAGCTTAGCCTTGATCCATGTTTCTCAACACATGGCTTTTCACACAGACCCCTATAGTAGACCTTACTACGTGGCACACTAGGGTTTGTTACACTAATATATGTCATGGGTTCACTCTATGACAATATGCCTTCAAGAGGAGTTGCTACTTGACTAGGGAGGCATGTAACTACACTGGCTCATTCTACTACACAATTATGACAAGACACTATGCTTATCATGTATGGCAAGATGTAACATGGGTGATTGAAAAAGCATGTTTATGATTGATTGATTAGTGCCTAATCACAATCTTAAACCCATCACAACAAAGTGCTTCTTCTTCATGCTCATACACTATAGAGAGAGATGACCTAATAAATCTACCACGTATTCCTAACATGAAGTATATACAATATTAAATATAAATACCTGTTAAATTTGCAGCAATGTGATGAGCTATGGTGGATCAAATGTAAGAATGAACATAATTAGTAAATGATTAGATGATTAAGATGTGATTAGTGAGCAATTAATCTAATAGCTTAATGCAGGCATGGATACTCAAAAACCAACAATTTCTCATTAGGCCAATGCCTCAATTTATAGGTTGTACATCCACAAGATGCCAAGCATCTAATCTCACTGATTTCTTCTTGATTTTGTGCCACCTCCCCTACATTTGGGGGCACCTTTTTCTATAATCTTTCCACACCCCTATATTCACTCATGATACCCTTGATTCTCTCATCACTAGATTCCTCTCACCTTTTCACTACTACCCACTTAATTACAGACTCCCTTTTATAGTCTCTTGCTAAGGGCTTGTTTCCGCACACACCCATTCACTTGCATATTTCAACACCTTCCCTCAAGTTAATAACTCTAGCACACCTGGACCCTATACCAAGTTTCCCTCTTACTTGGTAGCCCGCAACCAATGCCTTAAGTCCCTAACTCATAGTCATTGACACTCTCTCTCTCTATGTGTCCAAGGCTACTACAAGTGCCCGTGACCTTGACTAAAGTGCTCACACATACATCCACCACGTGGCCTACATCATCGGTGGCTCAGAGGTGGTTTTACTCTATTAGGGCAAGTTACATTGGGTTGTGGGGTTTCTCTCTCAGAAAAGATGTCCTGACTTCTCTTCCTTAGTCTCCATGAAGTTTGCCGATGTCGATCCTTATTCATTTGGTTTGCTGTAGAAGTCTCTAGCCATGTGTCTTGGCTTCCCACCACAGTTGTGACATGTGAAGGTCCTTCCTCCTCCCTTGCCTCTTCCTCGTCCTCCTGAGAGTCCTCCTCGGGTGTAGAATGCTCTCTCCTCTACAGTTGTTGGGTCCAACCCTTTCTTCTCTTTGACCTTATTCTCTTGCTCTAGTAGAGCTCCTTCTATCTCATGTAGCTTCAATTCTGGTACATTCTTTAAGGTTGAGACAATGTTCTCATAATCTCCTTTGTCCACACTCTTTGGAAGCACTACTAGTGCCTCATCATCCTCTATCTTCTTATTACCAATGGCTGCCAGTTGTGTTGCTTAATGCTTTTGTATTCGTTTAAGTGTGTGGTTAGAGGTTCATTTTCCTTCATATCAAGTTTGTAGAATTGCATTAGCAGATTTATCTTTGAATTTTTTGCTTGAGTGGCAAATAATTTATTAAGTTCATCCCATGCATCCTTAGCTTGTTGTATCCTTGCAAAATGGTGAATAATTTCATCATTTAAGATGAGTGCAATGAGTCCTAATGCTTTCTCATTCCTGATCTTCCACTCATTCTATCCATGATCCTCTAGAC
>NC_141083.1:36675546-36930546 GCF_041138505.1 Cibotium barometz
TTAAAAAAAGAAACTAAAATGATAGCTAGCATAATGCAACTATGCATAATGGGGTGCTTATTACCATACTCCATAGGTAGCTAGCATAATCTAGAGCTAGTTAGCATAGAAGAAATTAAATAATAAATCTAGTTAGCATACTATATTGGTAAAAGTTCTAGCTATCATACTGCAGTGCTAGTTAGCATATTAGACGTCTTTTTAGTATATAAAAAAGAAATTACAATGCTAGTTAGCATACTATATTGGTAAAAGTTCTAGCTTTCATACTACAGTGCTAGTTAGCATACCAAACGTCTTGTTAGTATATAAAAAAGAAACTACAATGCTAGCTAGCATAATGTAGCTATGCACAATGGGATGTGTTAGCATTCTTAGTAGGTAGTTAGCATCGAAGAAATAAAATAATAAAGCTATTAGCATACTATATTGGTAAGTGTTCTAGCTAGCATACTATAGTACTAGTTAGGATACCAGACTTCTAGTTAGTAGAGAACCACAAATCTAGTCTACATAATGCAGCTATGAATACTAGGGTGCTAATTAGCAAACTTGATATCTAGTTAGCATAATAGAGACCTAGTAAGAATAGAAGAAAAAACAAAAAAGCTAGTTAACATACAATAGAGGTAAGAGTTCTAGCTAGCATACTACAGTACTAGTTAGGTCATAAAAGAAAGAAACTACAATGCTACTCTACATAATGCAGATATATGTTTACTGGGGTGCTAGTTAGCATAATTGTTAGCTAGTTAGCATACTAAAGAGTGTTAATATTCAAACTAGAGAGTGCTAGATATCGTGTGGGAGCAATAGTTAGCATATCAGAGTGCTAGTTATTAGGAAACATACAATTAGCAAACACTTACCATATTTTGGTGATATTGGAACCCTTTGTCTGGTAGCCTTAAATAACTAACTAGAGGGTATCATTTGCCTACATCTTGTAGCCCTGCATCCAGTCCCTAGAGCGAGCATGCAGTTGCAAAGCATAGAAAGTGATACATGTGCCAAGATGGCATGACCATGGTAACAAGCTGATCAACCTCAAGTGATAAGACATAACCAACACATTTACCAGTGGCACAACCCTTCTGTTGTGGCTACAATGGATACTTTATTTGGGGTGACTTCTCCTACAGATGGTGCAACTATGCCCATAGCCAAATGATACAAGGAGGTGCCAATGCCTGGGTCTAATGATTGGATCTTGCTCTTCATTTGCAACACCAGTTGGAACTTATATTCATGTTCCTGAACTTCACTTTCCTTCACCTCCACTTCAATCTATAAAACAAAAGTAGTTGTGAATATACTAAACATAAGGTGCTGCTATTATGCTAACTAGCAGAACAGTAACCTGAAGCATGGTAACATTGATGTCCTTGTCCATGTGCAGATCTTCTGTCTCTCAGAAGCCCCAAGTGTTTCAAGAGTGGATTTCATGGGTGGTGTCAATGAACACCTCGAGCTCCAATTGCCTCTCTTTGACACAACATCGATGTTCTTTGGTAGGGATAGTAATTCCTCCTGTGCTTCTTTCAGCCTCTTTCCTTAGAGTCGTGTAGCTAGGCTTACCCTCTCACTACTGGCCTTTACTATCTTTGAAGCCTCTAACTCCTGTTGTTGCAAACTTCTTAGGTCCTCGTGGGCCTTGCTCAAGAGCTCCCTCACATGAAGGACAACTGCCTTCATTCTCTCCAGGTCATTAGGGTCTGCAAATGATGGGTATGGCCTTGTGTAGTGATCAAGGCCTACTCCCTTCTTCTTGAACAGATCATGAGGTGTTTGATGAGAGAGGGGTGTGGCTTTCACAGTATTTGTTGTGGTGGTATCCACCATGCCATCAAATGGTACAGACTCCTCATCACCCAAGTCCTCAAACAACTCCTCTTTTGGTGTTGGCAAGTCCTCATTATGCATCCTCCATTTCTTGACATGGCTGTCATACTACCCCTTTTCTTGTAGGTCCTGGAAATACTACACACCAAACTCTGCCCAGTTGAAAAACATGGCTGACCCACTCTCAATAGATATAGGGCTAATATCCTTCACATATCTCTTTGCAACTGCTACAGTGATCTCCATGTTTGTGGAAGGGCACTTTGGGTAGACTTTGTAATGAAACAACATTAGCTACTCATATAGGCATCACTACAAACTTTGCTACATTTGATGCGATAGCGACTGGGATCCTTAGCATGTCTAAAAATGCTAAACCACTTGGAGCTAGCCAACTTCTCCCACCTCAATAGTTTAGGATCAGAACCTTACATGGCAAGGCCATATTCTCTATTGAACTCAGGCATGGAATGACAAAATTTTCTTTGCCTTGGATAAACCATCTTGGGAGCTTTCCACCAACCTACATACATGCAACAAATGAAATTAAAAGATGAAAAGAGAGGGAGAGAATGAAGAGGGGAGAATACATAGAGAGAGATGGGGATGGAGAGAGAGAGAGAGAGAGAGAGAGAGAGAGAGAGAGAGAGATCTTACTAGGGCCTCCTAAAGAGCTCCTTCTCTTCCATGAGGGAGACCTCATCAATGACTACTGACTCTAATGAAGAGATCTTGCTGCTGTCGATCAACTTCACTCTTTTTTGCCATGGTGGAGATCCAGAGTTAGCTCTTTGAGGCTTTGAGTGGGAGATTTTTTGCCCGAGCCCCTGCACTACACCTGTTTCTCTCTTTGGTGCTGTGGTGGGGGTAGAGAGGCTGACTCCGAACCCGTGCCCTCCTTTGGCGAGTACTTTGAGACAGTATCCTTTGCATTCTTTCCCCTAACAGATTCTACACATTGATGCTGCTTAGGCTTGTTCTTGGCCCCCACCATTGTCTCCCCCACTCCCCTTCTCTTACTTGTAGCCCTCACTGTCTTTATGACTCCACAACTATTCTGAAATGCTTATCGAAAAGATTCTTTAGACTAATCTCAAATTCAAATACGAATGCATGTCAAATCCTAAAATTTTAGCACACCTTTGCATGAGTACAAGCAGTCAAATCCTAAATTTTAGCACACCTTTGCATGAGTACTAAACTTGTGTCAAATGCATGATTACAATTTGTAATATCAAAGCAAAGAATATATATTTGCATTACAATGTACTGACCTCTCATATATTCTTTTTCATATGCTAGCAAGCTATACTATTTGGTACATGCTAACACCATAAAAAGCATAGCACATTAACGCGCTTACACCCAATGCTTATTGCATTATTGCATTATACATAATGCATTAAGCATATGCATTATACATATGCTTAATGCATTATTTCATTATGCATAATACGTAATGCATTAAGCGTAATGCATTAAGCATATGCTTAATGAGTTATGTATTCTGCATAATGCAATAATGCATCAAGCATTGATGTAAGCACGTTAATGTGCTTAATGCATTAATGTTTAATGCATTTTTCATTAATGCTTACTGCACTACGCTTTAATGCATTAATGCTTAATTCATTGTGCTTAGTGCATTATACCTAATTCATTAAGCATACGCTTAATGCATTAGGCCTAATGCATTAAGCGTATGCTTAATGAATTAGGTATAATGCACTAAGCACAATGAATTAAGCATATGCTTAATGCATTTTGCCTAATGCAGTAAGCATATTGCATTAATGCTTAATGCATTATACATTATGCATTAAGCATATGCTTAATGCATTATACATTATTAATAGCTTATGCATTAAGCATTATTAATACATAAGCATTATGCATTATTAATAGCTTATGCATTATGCATAATGCATTAAGTATATGCTTAATGCATTATGCTTATGTATTAAGCATATGTAATAATGCATTAAAAATATGTATTAATGCTGAATAGATTATTGCATTATACATAATGTATGAAGCATATGCTTAATGCATTACACATGAATTAGAATAATACATTATGCATTAATGCTTAATAGTTTATGCATAATGCAGGTGAAAGCATGTATATGTGGCCTGGAAAGGAATGTCAAGTAGATCAATTTTTGGCGCTTTAAAGTAGGCTTTGAAAAGTTCTAAAAAGTCTAAATTTTACAAATTCAAGCTGTTGGTCACGCTAGTAATTGCATGGCAATTTGACAAAGGTTAGTTGCCACACATGAATGCAACTTGCTGAAAATAGACCTAGCGTGGCCCTGCTCTCTCACTCTCTATGTTTAGCAATAGTTAGACTGACACACTTGAATGAAAGTAGACTTGTCTCTCTCTCTTTCTTTCTGTGAGTGAGCTATGCTATAGGTCTCTCTTCCCATGTGAATGAAGGTCTCTCTCTCTTTCTTTCTATGAGCGAGCTATGCTACAGGTCTCTCTTGGCACCTCTGTGTGTGTGTGTGTGTGTGTGTGTGTGTGTGTAAGCGAGCTATGCTACATGTTTAGATTCTTCCCACATTAATGAAGGTGCAAATTGAAGAAATGGTTAGCAGCTCAATTCAATAGTACTTTATCATTACTAGAAGCATCATCATGCAGGTATGAAACTTTATACTTTCTTACTTTAAGAAGTAGCATAAGCACCACATGACAGTTCTTCAGCACTATTGAATTGCCCTTCATCACTGCTAGAAAGTACTAAAAAATGGTCTTCATGTTGCAGGAAAAGTAATGCTAAAAAGTACAACACTACTAAAAAGTACAACACTATGAAAGTCCTTGAAAGTACTACAACAATGGTGCAAATTGAAGAAATGGCTAGCAGCTCGATTCAATAGTACTTTATCATTGCTAGAAGCATCATCATGTAGGTATAAAACTTTGTATTTGCTTACTCTAAGAAGTAGCATAATCACCACATGACATAGCATTTCAGCACTACTCTCAGAAGCACTTCATCATCACTGCTAGAAAGTACTAAAAAATGGTCTTCATGTTGCAAAAAAAGTACTGTTGAAAAGTACAACACTACTGAAGTCCTTGAAAGTACTACAACAATGGTGCAAATTGAAGAAATGGCTAGCAGCTCAATTCAATAGTGCTTTATCATTGCTAGAAGAATCACTATACAGGTATGAAACTTTATACTTACTTACTTTGAGAAGTAGCATAATCACCACACGATAGTTCTTCCGCACTACTGAAAAGCACTTTATCACTTCTAGAAAGTACTAAAAAATGGTCTTCATGTTGCAGGAAAAGTACTGCTAAAAAGTACAACACTATTGAGGTCCTTCAAAGTACTATAATAACAGTACAAATTGAAGAAATGGCTAGCAGCTCAATATCCTTGAATATAGAAGCTAAAATTGAAGCTAATATGAATAATAGGAAATCACTAAGAGAATATCGGGTCTTCAAAAGAAAAAGCAACGAGCAAGAATGATGAACATGGTGACTGAAAGAAATACTATGGTGGTAGATGAACAAAAGAAATGGAAGATATACCAATCTATGGTACAACACTTTGATAAATTAACAATGGGGATGGATGAAAGTACCAGAAATGAAATCTTTCAGCAACTTCTTTGACATCCTTATTTCAAGAGCATGTAGTCTAGCTAAAAATCAAAGAAATTGGAATTGGCTATTCTAAAAAACGTCTGCAATACTTTAAATCATGTTAAGGTACCAAGATCTGCAAATAAGCTTTTCATGAAGAAATTAGCTCTCTTGATGTTGGTGAATGGTGAAAGTAGGGAGTAAATTACTGACATGAGCATTCCACAAGTTGCCAAGCTTATGGGGATCCACTACTACGAATTCCTATGAGGAATAAATTAATCAATTTATCTAAATTTATGACTTCGATGGATTTTCTGAATTTTCTCTCATTACCATCCGAGTGAATATGAAACGATAGAATTTTCTCTCATAGTGTATTTACTTATTCATTTATCGATTATTCATGAAAATTAAACATAGAATCAAAGAGAACTTTAGTTTTGATATAAAAATTATTTATGCCTCTTTTTTATGCATAAAATCCAACTTCAATGGATATAACACTTTTATATAAAAGAAAATCCTTTTATGCATCTATTTATGCATAGTAATTTAATCTAATGAAAATCACACTTTTATAAAATAAAAATATCCAATATGCATCTTTCTATGCATAGAATTTAAATCTAATGAAAATCACACTTTTATAATAATAAAAATATCCAATATGCATCTTTCTATGCATAGAATTTAAATCTAATGAAAATCACTCTTTTATAATAATAAAAAATTCTTTTATGCATCACTTTATGCATAAAAAAATATTGGTGAAAGTAACACTTTTATAATAAAAAAATTCTTTTATGCATCACTTTATGCATAAAAATCAATATTGATGAAAGTAACACTTTTATAATTTCAAAAAATTCTTTTATGCATCACTTTATGCATAAAAATCAATATTGATGAAAGTAACACTTTTATAATAAAAATAATTTCTTTTATGCATCACTTTATGCATAAAAATCAATATTGATGAAAGTAACACTTTTATAATAATAAAAAATTTCTTTTATGCATCACTTTATGCATAAAAATCAATATTGATGAAAGTAACACTTTTATAATTTGAAAAAATTCTTTTATACATCTTTCCATGCATAGAAATTAAATCTAATGAAAATCACACTTTTATAATAATAAAAAAATATCCAATATGCATCTTTCTATGCATGGAATTTAAATCTAATGAAAATAACGCTTTTATAATAAAAATATTTTCAATATACATCTTTCTATGCATAGAATGAAAATAACACTTTTAGAATACACAAATGGAGGGGATTACTCTTTTTGAATAACAAAAAGATAAAACTTATTTCTACAAAATTTAAGAAAATTTTGCCATAACCTCCTTTGTATGGCTGACCATTTTTCAATTTTTACATTCTAAATCTACTTAGAATTTACCCCAAGATGAATTTAGCACTCTAATCTAATCAATTCTCATTTTTTTATTAGGAGAAAACTATACGAAAAGTTTAACTCTATTTAATTGATTACACATCTTGGATAAAGAAGGGCAGAATTCAATGAAGAGAAGGGGGAAGCCTTTCCGTCAAGGCATAACATCCAATTTCAAGACATAACATCCAATTTCAATTTAAAAGAAGCAAGAAATCATAAAACCATAGAATAGAATTAGAAAAAAGTAGAATTTCCAACTTACATGGAGTTTTGTGAGCTATCCTTTGGCTTGAGGGATTGAGGGTTCTCCTCTTGCTTGGATCAAGAGTGGCCACCAATTCTTTGTAGAGGAAATAGTCAAAAACAAGTGAATTATCAATAAATTCAATGTTTTTGGCTTATTGGGAAGAGTAGAGTAACAGTGCATAAAACACTATTAAGCTTCTACAAAGGGGAAGGTTTCTATTTATAGGAAAAAGTGAGCCTCTAACCAAGCAAACTGATTCTAGAATTTTCTAGATCAGTTTGGTCAATTTTTGACCATTTTTTGGTCAGTTTAGCTTACTTTTTGTTGGAACTAGACTTGAATCAGGAGAGAGGAGAGATGCAATATCTCATTATTTGAGAATTTAAAACTCCACCACACATGTGAAATAGGTGCCTCCTTCATGAGGGGGAATCCCCACTCTCTGAGGTGTCAAAAATTCATTTTTTTAGTATTTCCTTTGGTCCTTAGTCCACTCTTCATCTTATGTGAGTATTTACTCATTTTTGGGGGGTTTTTCTTTATTTCTTCAATTTATCTCCTCACTACATTTGCATTAATCTGATTGGCCCCTCAGAATCTTAATCTAAAATTTTCAAAAAATCTGGACTCTTAGGCGAAGGCCTTTTGAATAGATTATAAGACCCTTAGGCTAAGACTAAGGCCTTTTGAACAGATTATAATTTATTTCTAATACACCTTCTGAAATTCTTTTTGAACTTCTGTTTCATGGGAGTTTATTTTATAATAAGAAGAGATATTTTTTCCATCCAAAAATATCTAAAAACTGAATAACCTCTCTCTAGAACATTTTCTCTCTCTAAACCAAAATAGGTAGAAACAAGATCTTGGGATTGATTACAGGGGAAGATATTGGACATCTTGAGGGCTAGGGAGGAATCTTACATTCTCTCCCACTTGAAAAACGCGAGATGTCCTCATCTCGCAAACTGGGGGTAATCTCGCAAATAGTTCGACTTCTTTCTCCCAAGTGGCATCTTCAAAAGGATAGAACTTCCATTTGACCAATAATTCTCTCAGAATTCTGTTCCTGAGAACCTTCTCTCGAACATCAAGGATTTCGTTAGGTTGGAGTTCCATCTGCCCTTGGGTTGAAGAAGTTAGATTTCATCAAGTACATGATTCAAGCTCGGTTTAATCTTTTTTAAGTAGGCTAACATGAAATACATTATGTACTTTGAGATGAGGAGGCAGAAGAAGCTCGTAGGCTAAGTCACCTACTTTCTTTGTAATTAGATATGGCCCACAATACCTGGGGGATAACTTCTTGTACTTCCCAAGAGATAGAGAACTTTTGGGGCGTACTCGAATGAAGACCATATCTGCTTCTTTGAATTTTCTATCTGTCCTCTTCTTATCTGCATACTACTTCTGTCTATCCTCGGCAGCTTTTATATCTTTGCGAATTGACTGCATCTGTTGCTCCATGTCATCAAGCATCTGTCTGGACATCTCAACCCTAATCAATGGGTCGGACCAAGTTAATGGAGTTAAGTAATCTTGTCCATATAGAGCTTTGAAAGGGCTCATCCCGATACTTCGGTGATAAGAAGCATTGTAAGCGAACTCGACTAGGTGCAGATAGCTTAGCCACTTCTTGGGTTCCCTGCCCCCCACAGCATGACCGAAGTATATCTTTGATTACTTGGTTTAACCTTTAGGCATTTTTACTCTCTCGGCTTTGACTTTCTGACATGTCAGACATTGACGTACATGATTAAGTACATCCTTTTTTAGACCAGGCCAAAAAAAGCTTTTCTTTACAGACATGTAGGTCTTAATGAAACCTAGATGTCCTGCGATAAGGCTGTCATGGGCTTCATTCAAAATTTGACCCTTAGTCCCCTCATTTGCAATTATAATATATAATTCCATCATCCAGGGTGTACCCTTGAACTCAGTTCAACTCCTATGGAGTTTTGAGTGCTTTCTTGCATAAGTAGGGTAGCAATAGGGCCAAAGAATCTATCTTGCATGATCTTATCTTTTGCCTCATTAATCAATGGATTTGACACCACTATAATTTCAAGCAAGGAGGCTTTTCTGCTCAGGGCATCTGCTACCACATTTTCTTTACCTGGACACGGTACTTGATTCTAAAATCAAATTCCTGCATGGTCTGCATCCACCTTCTTTGGGACATGTTGAGATCCTTCTAAGTGAAGATCCACTTCAAGATCTGATGATCTGTCATCAAAGTAAATCTTTGACCCAATAGGTAATGTCTCCATAACTTCAGGGCATAGACTACTGAAAGTAGTTCCAGGTCGTGGACAGCATAATTTCTCTCATGCGTTCTGAGTTTTCGGGATTCATAGGCCACTCCATTACCTTCCTGCATGAGTGCACCTCCCATGACCTTCCTACATGAGTGCACCTCCCATGACCTTCCTACATGAGTGAACCTCCCATGGCAAAACCACTGGCATCAGTTATTACTACCTCAAAGGGTAGAGAGAAATCTGGCAACTTCAGAATGGGATTGGTTACCAAGGCGGTCTCAAAAGCACTTTGGCACACCTGGTAGACCATTGAAATGGGGTATTCTTCTTGAGAAGATTAGTTAGGGGGGAAGCTGTGAGAGCATACTTTGGTATAAAAATTCTATACCAACCAGTCAATCCCAAGAATACCCTGACTTCTTTCACCGTCTTTGGTTCAGGCCAATCTATGAGACTGCTTGGACTTTTGCGCAATCTAGAGAAATTCTATCTTTGGATACCAGAAAGCCCAAGTATTCAATATGGTTAACAGAGAAAATGCATTTGCTCTTTTTTGCAAAGAGTTGGTGCTTCCTTAGAATCTCAAGAACTTTTTGAACATGAGTTTCATGATCAGCTGCATTCTTTGAGTAAATCGGAATATCATCAAAGAAAACAAGAACAAAATCATCGAAGTATTCCCTGAGAATGTCCTGCATTAGGCGATTGAATGTAGCTGGGGAATTTTTCAATCCAAATGGCATGACAGTGAATTCATAATGCCCATAGCAAGTATTGATGGATGTCTTCAGGATATCTTGATCATTAATCCTGATCTGGTAATACCCTGATTTGAGATCTATCTTTGTGAAGATCGGGGCTCCATTTAGCCTGTCCAGAAGCTCATCAATTCTAGGGATAGGATATTTATTCTTAACTGTCAGCTGGTTGAGACCTCTGTAATCCACACAGAGTCTTAACGTTCCATCCTTCTTTTTCTGATTTTTTACCTTTCAAATGTGCTTATGGAATCCACGTGCAATAAGTAAACTACAAAGCTTGGATATTTGTTTACAAGAGAAGTTTAATTGCTTATAATGTCTTAAGATTACTTTTTATTTATGGAAGTATCCTTTCTAGCAAAAGACATAATCTCTCAAAACAACTAGGAAGAAATGTATTACATATCGCAATGTAATTGCAATTACATTGTGGTAGAAAAACACATGGTTGTCTATGATCTCCCAAAATGACTAGGAAGAAGTGCATTGCATTGCAATTCAATGACTAGGAAGAAATTCATTGCATCATTGTAAGTTTACTTTGCACCCTTCCTGGCTTGATAGAATATATAATTTTGTTTTTGAGAAAAACATGGACATGGAGACTTACAAGGATATCATTGAGCCATATGGTATGAAGACCAAGTAGTATGTTTAAACAAGAATGAAATTTGCCATTCTCTTGGACAAAATGTTTCTATGCAAGATTCAATATTGTTTACATCATAGAGTTGACATCGCTTGGTTATCAGTTCTAGATCCACCTCTTCTTTTACCAAGAGAAAGATGAAGAGATTTTGAAGTGACACATTAGCATACACAAGCCACATATTTGGCAAGAACTTGGTCAAAGTATACATGAGTATCCAAATATATATTTTTTCACTTTTAAAAAGCTGATGAAAGGTGGTCATCCTTTTTTCATGGTTTTTTGTAGCATGTTTGAGTGTACATGCACATATATTGTGTGTATGCATGTGCATGTGAGTGAGTGGTGACTGTGAGTGAGTGAGTGTGTGTGTGTGTGTGTGTGGTGTGCATAGATACATCCATGCATGTGTGTGTGTGTGTGTGCGCGTGCATGTGTGTGTGTGTGTGTGTGAGAGAGAGAGAGAGAGAGAGAGGTGCAAATTGTGATATAATAATTATATCGACATGTCCTCGGTTCCCTCCCTCTCCTTTTTACACTCCACTTTTGATAAGGTGAAGTAAAATTCATTCTCATGTGATTGGCATGCACAATTTATAATTGGCATTAATACATGATATGCTACATCATAAGAGATAAAGCGCACATGAGTTGCAATAAGACAATTAGTTGCATCCAAAACATGCTTCGAGGTACATGGAGGTGCGGATTGACTCACTAAGGATGTGTCATTTGTCAACAAAAGAGGCTTAGTTTCTTGAAACAAGATGAGTCCTGACAAGTTGTAAAGATGAAAGTTGCTAGTATAAGGGCTTTCGTATTGAATAATACAAAAGGCAAAGGAGGTCATGATAAGAAGGTAGGATCAAAAGGGAGGGAGGTCATGATAAGAAGGTAGGATCAAAAGGGGGGAGGTCATGTGGTGGCAAGTGATCCAAAATCAGGAAGAAGATCCAATGGCCTGATGATTGAAAAATGGGGTTAACATATTAAAAGCATTGGGTTGGGCAAGGGGCCATGGGAATGCAATTATTTGTCATATATTCAATTCAATGGAGAATCCAAAGTTTGTCATCAAGCATACATTGGGTTCTTCGAGAAGGCGGCATATTTTAGCTACAAGAACATAAGCTCTCTTGGTTGGATCATTCATATAATTTGAATAGAGGAGACTTGCTTGTTTACATTAGGCCATAATCCCATACATTAGGAGACTTGTTTGTTTACATTAGGTCATAATCCCATACATTAACCCCAATTTTGACAAATAATCATGAGCTGTTTGCTAGTCTTAATTAGTGTTGGACTTCTTCTCATCAACCTATGCTCTCAATCTTCTCATAATTTTAATTTGGCTGTGTTGGCTGCTCCTTCCGAGGACCTTATTGTTGCCTTGCCAAATCAACCCAAAGATGTGCCTTTCAAACAATACTCTGGCTATGTTACTGTGGATGCTCAAGCCGGCCGGGCTTTGTTCTACTACTTTGCAGAGTCCGAGTACCACAGCCAAAACAAGCCTTTGACTTTATGGCTCAATGGAGGTGCCGCCCCACTATGGTCCAATTAAGACATTAATCAATCCAATTAATGTATCTAGTAGTCCGTGCTTGATCATTAAGCTGATAATAATCTCTCTTTGGATTTGTAAAAATTAATCATATTCTCAGCTAGGATTATAAGATTAAGCTTAGATTTGATCTCCCCAAGTTGGTTTTTAGAAGTTTTTTTGTAAGTATTAAGATTGCATCAATATCTCTGGCGCAGGCTTTCTGTGATCATTCCAAAAATTAAATTTAAGCTTTAACAGAGATTATCCTAAGCGAATATGATTTCTTTTTGGAGATCATTTGTATATTAGACAGCATTATATAACAAAGGTAAGATTTAATTGCTTAATGTACGTAATAATTTGTTATGGGGACGTGCAGGGCCTGGGTGCTCATCTGTGGGAGTCGGAGCATTGACGGAAATCGGCCCGTTCCAACCTCGCGGCAACTCTCTCATAAGAAATAAATACTCTTGGAACAGATGTAATTACATATGTACAATTATGTACAGTAATCCAGCCATAATAGTTATGCACAGTAATTATATATGTACAGTAATTGTATGTGTACAATTACTGTACAGTAATCCAGCCATAATAGTTATGCACAGTAATTATATATGTACAGTAATTGTATATGTACAATTATGTACAGTAATCTAGCCATAGGATATGTACAATTATGCACAGTAATCTAGCCATAGTATATGTACAATTATGCACAGTAATCTAGCCATAATATACTAATATACATACTGTATAACTCAATGCATCTAGATTTTTAGAAAAATAATAATCATGAATTAAATCCGTTTAATTGCTTCACAGATTCAAATCTTCTGTTTGTGGAGTCTCCTGCTGGCGTTGGATTTTCCTACTCCAATAACACAGATGACTACCTAGGCCTCAATGACACCATAGCAGGTGGTTATCAGCAGCTAATCATGACTGTTTAGAACCACATCAATTTATTATAATTACTCTTGCTCTCGCATTATAGATCTTAATGCCAATGTTTCCCATTTAATTTACTGCTTAATATTTCAGCCAAAGACAATCTGGCTTTTGTGCTCAACTGGCTCGAAAAGTTCCCAGAGTATAAAGGCAGGAGTTTCTACATCACTGGGGAAAGCTATGCAGGTGGTACCTTAATAATCATATTAATATGCACCATGTAGGCGCAAATCTAATAATTGATCTACCTTTAATCAAGCGTGAGAGCTAATCTATAAGCTATGTGTGGTATGCAGGGCATTATATTCCACAACTATCTGCACTTATAATGAGCTACATGAAGCAGCATGGCAATTCCATTCTCAACCTAAAAGCCATTGCAGTAAGTATTTTAAATTGGAAGCATTCAAATGCAATGTTCTTTAATCATTGGAAGCATTCAAATGCAATGTTCTTTAATCTGCTTTGCTTTGTTGCTCGCTAGCTGCTCGGTTTTTCTCTTCCTAAATTAAATAGCTCCGTGTCAGGAAAAAACTGTCCTTTAGTGTAATTTTTACGGCTCAAATTGAAAAAAAAACAAAAACAAAAACGATTGAAAATTTACCTAGCCTTGAATTTAAAAATTCAAATCTTAATCTATACATTTTTTTCAATAAAAATTGGTTGAGTTTGAAGGTCATCCTTTTTTTCACTGGTTTTATAAAAAAAAGTTTATTTCTAACATCGAGCTTGAGATCTATCAAGGCCTATATGTGTGTATGTGGGGAGTTGATACAGCGGTTGAGATCTATCGAGGGCTGTATGTGTGGGGAGTTGATATATGGCTGGAGATCTATCAAGGGCTGAAGATCTATCGAGGGCTGAATGTGTATGTGTGTGGGAGGGTTTGAGATCTAACAAGGGCTGTATGTGTATGTGTGCGGGGAGTTGATATAGGGCTTGAGATCTATCCACCATTAATGACCGTGTGTGTGGGTGTGGAGTTGATAAAGGGCTGGAGATCTAACAAGGGCTGTATGTGTATGTGTGTGGGGAGTTGATATAGGGCTTGAGATCTATCCATTGAGGATGGTGTGTGTGTGTGTGGAGTTGATATAGGGCTAGAGATCTAACAAGGGCTGTATGTGTGTGTGGGGAGTTGATATAGGGCTTGAGATCTATCCATTAAGGATCGCGTGTATGTGTGTGAGAGAGAGAGAAGAAGAAGAAGAAGATATAGGGCTAGAGATCTAACAAGGGCTGTATGTGTATGTGGGGAGTTGATATAGGGCTTGAGATCTATCCATTAAGGATCGCGTGTATGTGCGTGAGAGAGAGAGAAGAAGAAGAAAAAGAAGCAGCTCTTTTAACGTCGTAGGAACAATCCCAAGAGACCAAATATGATCTATCGGACGGGGGAGAGGGGGCAAGGAATTGTGAATATGGTGACGGGGTAGCTGGAATGATGATGATGATGAAATGTTGCGGTGTGGCCGTAGATTGGCAACCCGGCACTGGAGTGGGTGGCGGATGAGGAGGCTGTGACGGACTACTATTGGTCGCATGGGATGAATGAGGACGCGGCCACAGCAGCTGTGACAGTGTCGTGCGACTGGGCGACGTACCTGCAAGACTACGTGGAGGAGAGGGTGCCCAAGGTGTGCACAGACGCCCTCAACGTCTCCTCCACAGAAATCGGCAGCTTCGTCAACCTTTACGACGTCATCATCGACGTTTGCTCCAACCTACAAACCACCACCTTGCATAACATGCGTGTAAGCTGCCTTTACCCCATCTCTCTCTCTCTCTCTCTCTCTCTAGAAATAAAAAAATAAACCAAAATATAAAAAAAAAAATCAAATCAAATAAATGAATATCAATCTTGCATCTTACAATTAAAAATACACTTCTTTTTTTTGTTTTACAATGTGAGAGAGGATACTCAATTACATGGTATCGCTTTTTAAAATGCACAGTTTTCTTGTTTTAAAATGCAAGAGAGGGTACTCAATAACATGGCATCACTTTCCACTTTGGGAGTAGGTAGATCCAAACCTTGTAGCTCCCATTCTACAGAGGCAAAGGCGCTACCCAGTACTTGAAAACAGCATTTTTTCCAACCCTAAAATTACAGGCAATGCTTAGGCTTAATCAAGATTTGGACTTGAAAATCACTAGAAATCATTCAAATGCTGGGATTTATAACTAAAATGTCAAAATTTCATCCCTTAAAATTAAGGACAATGTCGAATTCCTTGTTAATTTCAGTCAAGAAAATTACGCTACAAACTAGGTTATGTGAGCACTGGCGCTACCCCTAAGATAAACCCGAGGAATCACATTATCATTTAGTTAGAGTGCCCTCCTGGCTTTATACTAGGGAGGGCTCAAAGTTGGCCATCGTTTTACTTTTTCCTTTGATAATATATATGGGCTAAGTTTTATCCTTCTATCATATATATGGGCTAAGTGTGGTGAACTAATTGAAAAAAAAACAAATAAAATACTTTCTAGTTTTCATATAAAATATGTCTACACCCACATTCCATGTATATATATATATATATTTGAATAAAAAAACCAATAAAATACTTTCTAGTTTTCAACTTGCACAAATATAAAATGTCATGCAATTAAGTGCATCGACAAGTTCCAAACTTGCTGATTTCTTATAATCGTTTTATATATAAGTATATAAAGAAATCAAATGTTTTTTCAACACATATCAAAAAAAAAGTTTGAAAACATGAAAATGATTTTCATAGTTTTATTTTTTTAACACAAATATCAAAAAAACAAAGTTTGAAAGCATGAAAATAATTAGTTTCAAGGATATATTATGGAGACTGAGCTCTGAAGGGAATTTTTGATATTTTCAATCTAAGATTGTGATCTCTAATCAGGCGATAATGTGTATAAGCATGGTCTCTTTGTTCCGATTACAGCAAGCTGTGAAAAATATGCCACAAATAGACCTTGGTGTGGACGTCTGCATCAACAACGAGGTGTCTCAATACTTGAATAAGCCGGAGGTTCAAAAGGCGCTTCATGCTAACACAACGTTTTTGAATTACAGTTGGTCGCAATGCTCAAGGTAATAATGACTAATTAATCAATCACAAAACAAGCGAATGTTTGTGACAGAATCTGTATTGCAGCAATAATTGGTTTGCTAATACAGAGGCATTGCCGGTAAATTATAATTACAGCCATATCAAGTATGATCCAGTCGAGTTATACAGGCATGGGACTGTGTCAGTTCTCAGAGATCTCATTGCCAGCGGTCTTCGTGTTTTCATTTACAGGTTATATAAGCAAACTGCACGATCATTAACACCATTTTTTCCTGGTTCAAAACAAGGGTGCTGGTGGGGCGCACCTTTTCAATGTTGAAAACTTATCAGGATTTGCTTATACTTGCAGTGGCGATCAAGACAGTGTCATACCGCTTACAGGTACACGCACACTGATCAACAATATAGCAAGGGACTTGAAGTTGAGCACAAGTGTACCATACACAGCCTGGTACAACAAGGGTCAGGTACATCAAAACATTCCCATCAATTGTTCTTTGTGCTCTTAGAATGCTATGAAAATTGAGAAAATATTCTGAATTTAGAATGCTATGAGTTACCTTTACTTACCATAATTATGTTGTGATTAGTTCAAGTGAAAAAATTCCCCTTTGTACCATATGCATTTAGTTCAAAAGGATTGGGTTTCGAATGTTTTGCACTTTGATTTCATGTTTGTGTTAGGGTGTCCTAGGGTGTGTTAGGGGGTGTTATGTTGTAATTAGTTTAAGTGAAAATTTTCCCTATATGCATTTAGTTCAAAAGGAATGGGTTCCCAATGTTCTGCACTTTGATTTAATGTTTCTGGTAGGGTGTCTTAGGGTGTGTATTCACATGTGAGAAGAAACCCATATAAATCTGTGTATTATAATATACTTGAGAACGTTTATGTTAGGATGTTAGAAGAAACCCATATAAATGTGTGCATTAATATTTGAGAATGTTTCTGTTAACGATGTGTATTAATGTTTATGTTAGGATGTTAGAAAAAACCCATATAAATGTGTGTATTAATAATTGAGAATGTTTATGTTAGGATGTGTATTAATATTTGAGAAGAATCACTTGATTCAGGTTGCTGGATGGACTCAAGTCTATGATGATTTGTTGAGCTATGCAACAATTAGGGGTGCTTCCCACATGGTACCCCAATCCCAACCTTCACGAGCTCTCACTATGTTCCATACATTCATCGCCGGAAAAACTCTCCCTTTGCAACACCCCATATCTAGTTAACACTGACCTTCTTTTTTCTTAAAAATAATGGGTGGTTGCAAAGCCTATCAAGAATTCATTTCTTATTACCTATTATCTATCAATTCAAAGAATTGTCTTATAAAAAAATACTCTAAACACATGATACACTACTTTTAAAATAACCAAGAGCTAGAAAGAAGTAATAATCTTATTCTTTTCATGGTTATAATAGAGTTACTTT
Organism: Cibotium barometz; assembly: GCF_041138505.1. Classification (NCBI taxonomy): domain Eukaryota; kingdom Viridiplantae; phylum Streptophyta; class Polypodiopsida; order Cyatheales; family Cibotiaceae; genus Cibotium; species Cibotium barometz. The sequence goes on from NC_141083.1 coordinate 36,693,317, forward strand.
TTGAAAAAATGAAGCACAAGAAGAAAATTTTAAGATTTTAGCTTTACTTTGAAAACATCTAAACTGTTTAAGTACACTATAAATATGATCTATAGTTCTCTTAAATGCATGTATACTTTTTGAAAAAATGAAGAAGAAGAAGAAAATCCTAATATTTTAGCTTTACTTTGAAAATATCTAAAGTGTTTGAGTACATTATAAATATGATCTGTAATTCAGAATCTCTTAAATGCATGTATACAAATAATTGGCATTAAACTTTCACCTCGTAAAGACGTAATTTTTCTTCAAAGCAAGGCTATTTAAATATTTCAGAGTCTTTTTGGCATTTTTAATAACCATGAACTTGATAGGTACATGTTTTTTTTTCCCAAAACTCTTACTGTGTGTAGATGCATGCTATAGACAAGCACACTCAAGTATACTTTTTGAGTTTCGTAATTCTATCTACCTTAATAATTGTAAAATAAGCCTTGAGACATCTAAGCTTTGGTGTTTGTGCTATATATCTTCAACAAGGTGTCCTGGCAAGTCTACTTCGGTGTTTGTGCCTCTTTTATATACATAATCATAGAGCTTGTCACACTGAGGCACACAACCAATACAACAAGGTGTCCTGGCAAGTCTACTTAGGTGTTTGTGCCTCTTCTATATACATAATCATAGAGCTTGTCACACTGAGGCACAAAACCAATACAACTCCACCTTTGTGATTCTTTCATGTAATGCTTTTTATACCTGCACCTGCTGTGGGGTCAAATTTTCTTCATCAATCTCTAGCTCCTTTTCATCACATATGATGAAGTTCGAATATCCTTTCCTTATAAGGAAATTGGTCACCTGAACTTCCATGCTTGGAAGTTATCTTTCTCTAGCTTCTTGCTCACAATTTGTGATAGACTGTGAGACATCTTTACCTGCAACCACTTAGCAAACAGTGCTTGTAAAAAACATTACATACTTGTGAAACAAATCTATAATCTTTAACACTGCGATGTTGTAAACCTATTATAATGCTAGTCTCACAGACACAAACATTTGCCAATAGCTGCAACACTTAGATTCTTTGCACAGATTTTCTTGCAAACTAAATTTCTATTGCAAATTTGCATTGAGCTAGAAATTGGCATATGTAGTCAAAATCCACACTTTCACAGAGTGTTTGTGCCGCGAAAAACTTATAGAGCCAAAACCCAGGCTCAAAAATGCACTCGAATCATACTGAAACATGTAAAAATCTAGATAAGATAGTTAACTGCACATAATATGGTCTTCTTCCTTCACCTAGGAGGATGCCTTAATCTGAGACAATAACTTTCCTGTCTGCCTATAGCCCTCACACAGCTATACCGAAGGAGTTGCTCCAAAATTAAAGAGGGAAAAAGATGAAAATATCTTTACTAGTATACCACTTCCTTGCTTGCCTTGTTCTTGCCTCTATCTTGTAGCCTCCTTATCTCTCACGCATAGACCAAAGCTCTGATACCACACTGAGACTATGGGGGAGAGGGAGAGCTTAAGTTCCTTACTGCAAGTAAACACATATACACAAGAGAGAGAGAAAGACTAAGAGAGATATAGATAGTTGAATTATCTTTTATCTTCTTATCTTCTCTATAACCATTAACATAAAGAGATAAGAGCACGTACTATAAGGGAAAGTACTCTCCTACTACAACATACACAATGGTCGATCCATAGAGTGAATCCCAACTATATAAGCTGGCATTATAACTATGCCATACTCTAGTAATCCAAATGTGGCTATCACACAGCCTGATATCATCCACTAGAGCAGTATATCGACCATAATCTCACCAAACATGCCAGTGGCATAACACTACAAGATATGGGGAGCATGGCCATGCAACATAGTTGCATGAAGAGGATAGAGAGTGGAGAGAGGGGACCCGAGAAGGTGCACAGGGTGTACACAATTTCACTACGTGGCTATGCAAATGGCTAATACATGATTATAGGCATGACTATGGTCATGTGTGTAGGCATGACTATGGTCATGTGTGTAGCCACATGTATAGTCATGAGTATAGGCCTGTATTGGGAAAAAATCTAGAAATTCCAAAGAGCATTCCTGAATGCTCAAAATATCCCAATATCACAAAAGAAGAAGCACAAAATGTGATTCCAATATCACAAAAGAAGAAGCACAAAATGTGATTCCAATATCACAAAAGAAGAAGCACAAAATGTGATCTAATATCACAAAAGAAAAATCACAAAATGTATTGTAATACAATCAAATATGGACTAAATCAAGACTAGCAAATCGAGAAATTGTTTAATGAATTAGGGTGAGCATGGCCCAATATCTCTCGCATCTTCTATCAAATGAATACATGCTAATTGGTCTATCTCAAGATTCTTATGTCCCATTGCAATTTCAACAAAAACATCTATCCCACTAGCAGTGGATTCATTATTTTCGGATTCAATTCCTTCCTCATTATCTTGAACAGGGACACCTTCATCTTGATTAATTGGTGGTATCTCGCATTCTTCATCTTGTACTTGACTCTCTGCATGTTCATTTTTCACTGCCACTTTGTCCATGAGCTCTTCAACATCCCTATCTTGAAAAATAATATTTGAATGAGGAGCGAATTGCATGACATACCACCATTTCTTGTCATTTATATCGTGAAACACAACCTTGTAAGAAGAAACACATTGAGTGTAAATTAAACATTCATAAAAAGGATGATATAATAAAAGCTTATGGTTAGAATTTACTTGTTCACAATGGTGAGGTAGCACAAATGTGTTCCTCTCTATTTGCCAAAACTTTGTGGAATCAATCGCCATAAATCCATTTGGATGCCTTTTTCATGGTTTCTTGAGCACCTCCACACACATCCTTGAACCACTTCATATCCAATATAAAAATTTGGAATGTTTTGAATCCACCCTTTAGGATGTTTTAATCATGCCACAATAATCAACCCCATTTCTCCATTTTCTTGCCGATAACCCCACAATCTTGGGTTCTCTTTGTATCTATACGTTGATTGTGGAAATGCCTTCCTTTGGACCACATGGCATTATATACCTTATACTACCACCAACACCAAATGAAATATATTTATGATATTAAATAACCATATTATGAGAATCCTCTACTTGAATAAAAAAAAGTGAAAGTTGAGACACACTTACATGAGGCTCGCATCCTCTTGCTTACTCCCACTCTTCTTCTGCCACCATCTCTCCATGTTCTTCAACCTTTTCAATTTCTTCATAAAGCCAATCAATAGTAAAATCTTTTAGAAGTGATGAAATCTCTAGAAGAAATGACAAGCCTCTCAAAAACATTCTAAATGCTCTTCTCTCCTCATTTTGGTTTTTTCTTACCTCTTCACACCTTGCCACCCATCTCTTCACAACTTCACTAGAATACAAAGTGTATTCCCCTTCTTCATCATTGATGTGTCCATTCTCCTTTCTTGCTCTTCATTTGCCTTGTGGTACATGGGACAACATGCGCTCATCTTCCTCATTACTCCATAATCATGGCATTTTGGGATGCACTCGAGAGAGATACTCTTAAATGTGGGCACATGCTTCTTGCACTAAGTAACCCTCTCCCATGCTTCCTTCTGGCCTAGCTCTTTGCCTAACAAAATCCTTCAAGGTCTTCATGAAACACTCAAGGAATAACATCCACCAAGCATGCACAACATCGCACATCGACACTTCATCTATCAGGTGTACCACAAGATGTAATTGACTCGTGAGGATAGTTCTTGAGAGGTTTTCCTCTATCATGCATAGTGCCTCCACTGCCATTACTCGGGCTACATCAATAGTGGATGGATGGATCTTGTTGAAACTTATGTACCTAAGATGGAGTTGAGTCCATTTAATTAGCATGACATGTCTTACAAACTAGAGCAACAATAAAATAAAGCCATGCTAGAATTTTAGTTTCTCATACCTCACCACTACCCCCATTTTGTAGATGGCCTCGTGCACTTTTTGATCTCCACACCTGCTTATGAATATGGGAAAAAAGAACAATGTAATACAAAACGTTGCAATCAATGTTATATAATTACAATGAAAGACCATATATAAGTAAATTGAACATACCTAAAACATATTGTGACAATCATGTGTTTTTAGACCATACAATTGAGTTTCTTTTTTCTTCTTTGTTTTTGTGAATGCCCCCTTTAACGAATGCATGACACCACTAGGGGTACAAAAAGAGGCAATTTGATCCTTCACTCTATTCCTCACATTCTTTGTCAAGATCCAAGGTGCTTTAGGTAAAATTACCTTCCCATTCTCTTGAACTATTGGCTAGGTGGTGGGAAGGCGTTTAATCAATCTCAAGTCCTCCCAAACCACTAAATAACATCTCTTGCCAATTATGTGGTCCCAAATATTTGATGCTACATTTTTTATGAAGATGATTGATTCTTAGCTTTGTCCAATATAGGAGATGAAAGAAGAATAAATACCTTGTCATTTTTCGAGTGGTGGCATATGGAATGATCCTCTCCACAATACTTCCCAATATCCTACTCTTAGAGGATGTGGGGGGAATCATTTTGTAGATGGAAAAAACTTCTTATGATCAAATGAAAACAATCGGTGGTGATGGTCTTCATATGCGACCTTCTTAAGATGCATAGGCCATGATGCGACAAGCGACGGTCCACAAATCAGACAAGCATTGTGATTGGATGTTTTCAGTCCTAATTATGCATAATTGTTATATGTACATTATGTGTGCTATGTTATATACACATTATGTGTGCATATACTAGGAGGCTAACCCACATTAGACTTGTGAGCATGGGAGCATGGGAACAAGCTCTAGTGGAGCATGGGTTAGGACTAACCTTAAGGTTTAAGGTTAGGGTCAGGCATCCAAGGGTCACACATGAGAAATGGAAAGTCAAGAGTCACTTGAGGGCCCTCCTATATAATAGGGGCATGGGGCACACTCAAGGGAGCTTGGGGGCTTGGAGGTTTGGGCTCCATGAGGCCAAGGCTATGTTATGCTCTCTTTGTAGAGGTTCATATCTACTCACCTACCATTTCACACTATAGCTATATGCTATTGGATTGTGTTATACCTCTTGATGGTATGGGACATCAAGGTAGAGGTATGATGTATTTCATTCATTATTCATGTGTGCATCCCTTGGGCTCGGGGGTGGTTGGGTGGTTGAGTTTATGCCTGATTTATGCATGTTTTATGCATAACAATTATCTAGAGAGATCTTAGGGTTTTAACAGTGGTATCAGAGCAATCTCTATTTAATTGTTGATTTTTTTTAGTAAATTTTAATATTTACTAATAAAATGTTATTTTTTGTTGATTTGTGTTGATGAAATGCACATGGATCATCGTTATGGTGATTGGAACGTGTGGTACTTCAATTCAATGGACGAATCGACGTTGCGGGGGAATACCGTGAGTTAATGCTATTTTTCTCTATTTTTTATGATTAAAATCGAGCATTAATGGAATTTTTTACAAAAATACCATATGGTTTATGGTGGACATTTTTGTAGGATGGATTCCCTGAATTTCTAGAATTTTTTAGAAATTTTTCCTAATTTTTTAGGAATTTTTTGAGCATTTTTATGATTAAAAATATATTTTTATACATTTTTTGCGGTTTTTTTCGCGAGAATGCGATCAAATTTCTGTCAATTTGCTACTGAAATTCAGTAGGGGACAGCGTGTTGATGCATAAATTGCTCTCCCGTGTGTGTGGGACTCTCTCCGCCTCTCAAATCTGATTTTTCTTTCTCTTTTCCAGGTGAAAAATCTCTTTAAAATGATTTTCAAGCATAAATCATAATTAATTATAATTATGATTAAAAGAAAGTTTGATTAAAAAAGCTTAATTGAAGATTAAGCTAATCTCTCTGTTTAAGAGAGAGAGAGAGAAGAGATTGGAGGAGAGTTTGATTTGGAGAGGAAAGGGAGGAGAGAGGGGAGAAGAGAGAGTCTCTCACTCTCTCATTCTCTCCATGCGCAGGCCACGGGAGGGGGGGGGCTGCGCAGCAGCCGCCGCCGGCGAAAAAACGCCCCCCCCCCTAAAAAATCAAAATCCTATAAGCTAAAAAAAAAGCTTATTTTTTTTTCATTTTTTTAAAAAAAAATGAGTTTTTTATTTAAAAAAAAGAGCTTTTTGATATTTTTCAAGGAAAAAGCTTGGAAAAAAAAGCCTGAAAAATTCAGAAAATTTGGAATTTGAGGTAAAAAAATCTCTGAAAAATTCCTGGAATTTTCTTATTGAAAAATTTTGGCTTTTCATCTTCCGGAAAACCTTTGGCTTTCCGTTTTCCCGAAACCTTTTGGCTTTCCGAATTCCGGAAAAACTTTTGACCTTTCACATTCCGATTTTTTTTTGTCTTTTCATTTTCCCAAAACTTTTGGCTTTCCGTATTCCGGGAAAACCGTTGGAATTCCGAAATTTTTTGACCGTTCGTATTCTAAATGCATTCGGGGTTGATTAAAAATTTCAAAAAATTCCTGAAAATTAGTGGAACATTAGACAAAGGTTATTTTAAATTTTGGAAAAATGTGGGGTTGGTGTTTGGCATGTGGTGTGTCCATTCGGGCACCCGTGACCATTCAAATTCCTTTAAAATTATATTTTTTGACCCAGAAAATTAGAAAAATCCATTAAAATTAAAAATTTTCATTGGATTTGAGAATTGTCGGGCGAAATTGGAAATTTCGTGAACGATGGGATTCTCAGGGAAAATTAGGAAATTTTTAGAAATTATTTTTAGAAATCCTAAAAATTGGTATTTTTTAAATATCAATGGTATTTTGGCAAATTTAATTGCTAAAAAATTTCTGGAAAAATATAGGTTTGGAATGCCATGAGATAGGTTTGGTGGAATTCAAAATTATTATATTTTGAGGCCCTATAAATTTGGAAAAATTAGAAAAAAATCATGATAATTCTTTTTCTCGAGAATTTAATATTTTCGAGGGTTATTTAATGTTGAAGTACGTTTCCTCGTGCTGACATTAGATAGATGTGGGTTATTCGCATATTATTAATACGATTATACCTTGTATTAATGGATATTTATGTTTGGATTAATTCTAAACGATGTATTCATGATTTTTTACCATTGTTTAGCCATTCTTTTTGGACATGTTCCTTAATTTCTTTTGATGGCTATAATTTTCGTTCAAAGTGTGTTTCACCTTTGACACTTTTCCATGATAATTTATTTTGCACTTATTAAAGTGTGGTTTGTGCTTAATTTCTTAAGCCTCTATCATGGGTTAGTTGATCGGTTTGTTTTGGTGGATTATTTTTGGATCTTTTCCAAGTTTTAAATGGACTCATCAGGTTCTGCCTAGATCACTTGTGTTTAGGGGTTTTTTATTGAGTGTTACACACATGTGTTTCACTTACTTACTTTGGAATTTTATTTGAACAACACAACGTTCATATACTCCGGATTGATGAGTTGGCCACCAATTTTAATGCTTCTTTTGGCATGATTTATGTCCATTAGATGGTATGCATTGATTTTTATGATCAACTATGTTATTTATGGATTGAAGGAGCTTCTATGCTTTTATCCATGGTGTTATAAGGATCTTTTGATCTTTTGAATATTTACATGTGCTTTGAAGGTAGCATTTGCCTTCGTTTTTTGCACGTAATTTTGGAGTATATTTTTTGTACTCTTGTACATATTCCAACTCGGATACCTAGTTGCTTATATATCTAGGTGAGTTATTTTTCTACCCTAACTTTATGGTGTTTTGGGTAGTTATCATTAGAAAGGCGCCAATAATTCAATTTCTTTTCTAATGATGTACTCAGAAGGATTTATTCCTTGATGTAGTCTCAAGTATATAGAGACAGGTTTAGTATGTGAAAGTCTGGATAAGGCCATCTTATTCCTTTTATACAGGATTTTATTCATATTTTCCTAGACGGCATACTAGGGAGTTTCAAATTGTTAAGGTATGTATGGGTGGTATCATGGTGGTATGGGACGCTAGTGATCCCTCACATATATTATCTTATGGGATAATTTGGGCTCAAGATTGTTGCTTTGCTTACATCACTTAGCATGTTGACCTCAACATTCAAAGACAATCTTATTTTCTAAATTCACTAGAAGTTATATTGTGGGCATTCTCTAGATAAATTTCTTTTATCTATAGCCTGCATGTTTTGATGAGGGTAATCTCATCGGCATTTTCACTTGTTGAAATCTCTTTCTTTAGAGTTCAAACAAGTTTATCTTGTTGTGTTCGGATAAGGAAATTTGGATTCTTCCTTTGTTGGCATTTCTTTCTCTAGTTCCGTACTTTAGGTGATTTACACAATCAACCTGATAGGTTTACGGATGGACATATGTGACTCATCGAGACGTTGATGACTCTATGTTGATATGGGTAACTCGAGACGTCGATTATTCCATATGCAGATGTGGGTATGTCGGGGCGCCGATGAATCCCTGGTTTCTGCTGTTATAATGCCATGCTTTCCTACTTTATTCCGAAAGATTTACAACGAAAAAGTTACTTTGAATGTGAATTGCTCTGATCATCCGCAATAGTCTGATGGGCAAACAGAGTGTATGAATCAGATTATAGTGTATATGCTTTGTGCATATGTCTCTAGAAAATCATCATATTGGGAAATATCTTCCAATGATGGAATTTGCCTATAACAGTTCTAAATTTACGGCTATTATTTTAGTCCGTGCATACTTATGTATGGGTATCAACTCAGGGCACCTATTGATGTCAGTCTTAAGGACATCGAGCTTGATGCATCGAGGGATTTCTTGCGAGATATGCAGGAAATTCTGACCGAAGCTCGGGATTCTATCAGGAGTGCTCATGATAGGGCACGGTTTTATGCTGATAGAGAACGCTCATCTCGGTCTTTTGAACCAGGAGCATTGGTTTATTTTAATGTTCCTAAAGATTTTCAGACTTTGTCAATGGGAAAATGCTCGAATTTATCTCCTAGATATTGTGGTCCATTTCGAGTTATATATCGGATTGGCACGGTTGCGTATGAACTAAAACTATCTCCAATTGTTAGAGTTCATCCAGTCTTTCATATTGATAGATTGAAAGGGAAACTGGGAGGTGAGGATGACATAGTTACTCCTCAAGAACTCGTTGAAGTCGATGAATTATCCTATGTTCCACATGAACTTGATAAGGTACATGAATTCAGGGAAAGGAAACTTTGTAGTTGACTTATCCTTGAGGTTAAAATTAGGTGGAAAGATAGGGAAATTGAAGATTCGACTTGGGAGTCGGTTGAGATTGTTCAGCGCAGTTCTCCTTCTTTTCATTGCAAGAGTGCAATGTTTTGAGAGAGGGGAAGTATGTTATATGTACATTATGTGTGCTATGTTATATACACATTATGTGTGCATATACTAGGAGGCTAACCCACATTAGACTTGTGAGCATGGGAGCATGGGAACAAGCTCTAGTGGAGCATGGGTTAGGACTAACCTTAAGGTTTAAGGTTAGGGTCAGGCATCCAAGGGTCACACATGAGAAATGGAAAGTCAAGAGTCACTTGAGGGCCCTCCTATATAATAGGGGCATGGGGCACACTCAAGGGATCTTGGGGGCTTGGAGGTTTGGGCTCCATGAGGCCAAGGCTATGTTATGCTCTCTTTGTAGAGGTTCATATCTACTCACCTACCATTTCACACTATAGCTATATGCTATTGGATTGTGTTATACCTCTTGATGGTATGGGACATCAAGGTAGAGGTATGATGTATTTCATTCATTATTCATGTGTGCATCCCTTGGGCTCGGGGGTAGTTGGGTGGTTGAGTTTATGCCTGATTTATGCATGTTTTATGCATAACAATTATCTAGAGAGATCTTAGGGTTTTAACAATAATGCACAAATAAAATATATTTAGAGCCAGCTCAAATTCTATAATTAAAATCACAGGAAGGCAATTGAGAATAGAAAACATATTGGAGAACTCTCCATATTCAAGAAAATCATGCATTGTCCACATTAAAATTGCCTTCACCTCCATGCTGCATTGTGTAAGCACTCGAAACAGATTATGCACTTAGATGCTACGTCATAGTGTCTCAAGCTCCTTGATTAAAGGTTTAAGATACACATCCATGTTCTTAATCTTGTGCTTGTCGGGTACAAGGAGAGATAGCATCACATGACCCTTTTTTATTGACTTCCAAGGAGGGAGATTGTAGTTCACTACTACCACTGGTCATGTGGTCCCCATGATGTCGATTTGAGACCAAATGGATTTAATCCATCCATATTAATCCAATTTGTAAGTGATGTGGCTTGTCCTTAAATTTCAATAACTTCCTCATTCTACAACGTGTCTCCTCCTCCTTGTCCTAAAAAACATGGACTACCTTATGAATAACTAAATCATGTCCATAAGAACTTTCGATATTGAATATATACACTCATTGAACTCTCCAAATGCAGTGCATCTTTGAATTGGCCATAATTGTTCACCTAAATGAGACTTCTCCTTGCATGAGAGAGGAAGAAGAGAATAAAAGAGAGAAGATGCAAGGGTCAGTTAGGGAACATGCACTTATCCAACCCTAAGAGGGTAACTCCTCGATGTGAAGCCGCTAGGGGCTCACTCCACCATCATTTGTGTCACCCAAGTGGAGCTTTCCTTGAGCTAGGTAGGAAGCAATGAGAGAAGGAGCTATGGAGAGCTCTACTCCTATCTCAATGCCATCATGTATGTAATAGGGAGAGGAAGAGAGAGAAGAAGAAGAAGAAGAAAGGGGAAGCAAGGAAGCATCATTTACAAGCAATCACAATCAAGCAAGCAAGCATGCATCAACACACAAGCTTACCACCATAGCCCCACAAAAGAGCAAGAGGCAAGAAGAAGAAGACTTAATTGTGATAATGAGATTGTATCCTTTTCATATTTCATAAGTTACTTATATACATGAGCTCTCTTTTTACAATGGTCGGCTGCTCATTAACAACTAGGGATGCAAAACTGGTTCTCTAGCTCTATGTACACCAAGGCTTTGTTGCTCATGGGTGGCTGGTGTTATGCACGTCGTAAGCTTAGGCATCCCATATCTTTTTACATGAAGCGCTTAGCAGGGTTTTCATAAAAATAAGTTACATGAAGTGTACTGATACTTTGAGTAATGTTAACCATTATGGTTAACATAGCCCCTCCCTAATTTAGGTATGTCTTCCGAACTGGCAAGAAAGCTCAATGGCGGTAGTAGAGCGAGTAGGTGCAGACAAAACATACCACGATTTCGGGAAGCAAGGGGGATCGATGGAAAGCTTCATAGCTTTTCTAGAAGGTGGTCTCCATCATATCTTCACCATCATATCTTCAAAGGTTTAAAGGCACTAGGAGAGAATCCACTGTATGCATTCATAGTAACCCTTGAGTGTGGGGCCTTTGTTAATGTCGAAGGTGAGGCCTTGGGATCCTTCATGATAGTGGTGCTGCCAAGTGAGGAATTCCACCAAGAGTGTGATGATGAGGTTGAGATAGCGGACCGTGGAGATGATGGTGAGATCGGGAACTTATGTGAAGGCATGCATTTGGGCAAGCATGCTTTCTTCAATGCATGGGCTTCGGGATGTAGGGGGGTTGAACAAAGGAAAGTTGAATTAGAGATTTGGGTTCCGCTATTGTTTGATGCAGAAGAGGTCCCAAACCCATCAACAACGGAGGATGGGGAGATAGGTAGGGTTGATCCAAAGATGGCATGGGGCTTTGTAGTATTTCGCCCATATATGAGGCTTAAGGAGAAAGGGATGCCTCCAAATTGGCTACCCACCCATGAGATCAAACGTGAGGGCCCAAGCATGGAGTTGGACTGGATGTAGCCACCGCGTTGTCGGTGCGGGTGCTATCATTTCTAGGCATCCTGCTTGTTGGCGTCGATATGTAGAGCCAAAGGACACGAACATCCATGCAGTCAGTGATCTTTGTTAATGGTGCTTGGAGCTAGCAGGTTAACAAGATGCAGATAGCTTGCTTAATGGAAGAATCCACCTCCTCTCACTTCTGGGGGGCTGGGAAGGAATCTCACCTTCTGTCAAGGGCTAGCAGAAGGTAATTCAAAGGGTTAGGGTTCTTGAGGTGGAGTTTTTAATGTAGAGGGGGTGGTGCCGAGCGAGGCATCTAGGAGTGGAGTTGGGCGCGCCAATGAAGAAGGATGGTCCTTAGGGAGTAATGGTAGGCCCAATCCTAGATGGAGGGAGGAAGGTGGTGTTGGTGAAGGGGGTGGTGAGGGAACATGAGGAGGAGTGGTATGTGGTGAGGGAAAGAGGGAAAGGTTGGTGGAGGGGAAAGAGGTTGAAGGGGGGAAGCTGATGCCTGCTGAGAGAATTTTGGCATGGAGGGTGGTGGGGGGTTCAAGAGTACATTCATGGGCACCAGCTGGGCAGGTTGGGTGGCTATTGAGATGTGGAACCTGGGGGGGTGGGAGCGGGGGTGGTGCCGAGCGAGGCATCTAGGAGTGGAGTTGGGTGCGCCAATGAAGAAGGATGGTCCTTAGGAAGAAATGGCAGGCCCAATCCTAGATGGAGGGAGAAAGGTGGTGTTGGTGAAGGGGGTGGTGAGGGAACATGAGGAGGAGTGGTATGTGGTGAGGGAAAGAGGGAAAGGTTGGCGGCGGTGAAAGAGGTTGAAGGGGGGAAGCTAATGCCTGAGAGAATTTTGGCATGGAGGGTGGGGGGTTCAAGAGTATATTCATGGGCACCAACTGGTGGGTGGCTATTGAGATGTGGAACCTGTGGGGGGGGCATGGGAGTGGGGGCCATGAGGAGGTTGTTGAGACCAAGGTTGGGGGGTAGGGGGGCATCTCTACATGTGGGGGGGATCATTGCCTTCATCATCATCATCTCACTATCATTGGTAGGATCTCCCATAGGGGCAGTGAGGCTAGGAGTTTGGAGAAGAATAAGGCTTTGGCTTGGCCTGCCTTTTCGAGAGTGAAGTCCTATGGAAAGGCGATGTGTGAGTCATCGAAATGGACGATGGTGGTGGCAAGTCCAAATGGTGGTAAATTTGGGTGTAGAGCACAAGGAGGCCGTATGGGGAGTAGGGTTCAAGGTCATGGATGGAGGTAAAGAGAATGTGGGGGGGGAGAGAGAGAGAGAGAGCTTGAGTTCTTTGTAAGAAACCACACACACACACACACACACACACACACACACACACACAAAAGAGTGCACGACACAAGAGAGATGTATGGCTGAATTTTCTTCTATCTTCTTCTCTTCTCTACAACTTATAAAGTGGTTGGTCTATAGTATGAACCTGACTCTATGAGTTGGCGCTATAACTATGCCATAAATTTACTACTCCAAAGTGGTTGTCACACAGCTTGTCATACATTGTTGCATATCAACCATAATTGCACCAACCATGTGAGTGACATAAGTGCGGAAGCTATCACCAAGGCGGTTCATCAATGTCTGCCCGCCATAGCACTAGTTGAGCTTGATATCTCAACACTCCCTCTCGAGCTTAACTCCACACACTACACTCCAAGTAATCTCCTAAACCTATGGAGCTTCTCTGTGCCCAATGCCTTCATGAAGATATCAACCACCTGATCCTCTGTTGACATATATTAGATCTACATCACCTGCTAAGAACCTTCTCCCTCATAAAGTGATAGTGCACCTCAATGTGCTTTGTTCTAGAATGGTATATTGGGTTACTAGCCAACTGTATGCTACTCATGTTGTCACAATAAATGACAACTGGAAAAACCAAGCTACCTCACAAGGAGCCATAGCAGCACCCTTGTATTCTGCCTCTGTACTCGACAAGGCAAATGTTGGCTACTTCTTACTACTCCAACTCAAAGCAACACTCCCAAATGAGAACATAAAACCACTGCTAGATCTCCTGTATACAAAACTACCAGCCCAATCAGCATCTGTATACCCATGTAGCTGTATCTCTATACTAGCCTCATAGAAAAGTACATAATTAACTCTATACTATCTCTATACTAGCCTCATAGAAAAGTACATAATTAACTCTAGACTTTATGTACCTGAGAATCCATCTAGCCACATCCAAGTGTGGCTTCCTAGGTGCCTGCATAAACTAACTCACAAGTCCAAAATCATAACTCAAGTTTGGCCTAGTAATGGTCATGTAGATCAAGCTCCCTACTATGCGCCTGTATGTAGTGGGGTCCTTCAAAATCTCACCTATATCTGGGGAAAGCTTTGTGTTCTACTCTAATGACACTAAAATAGGCTTACAATGTGTCATACCATACTTGGACAACATGTCCAAGTCATATTGCCTTTGCAATAACAAAATTCCATGAGGTGATCTCACCACCTCTATGCCTAAAAAATATCGTAGCTCACCCAAATCATTCATCTCAAAATTTTGCTTCAAAATCCTCCTGATATCATGTATGCCAACATCACTATCAGGAGCGATAATCAAGTCATCCACATAGGTGACTAATAGCATAATCCCTCTATGTGTCTTTTTCACATAAAGTGAAAAATCTACATTGGATATCTCAAATCCAATGGGAATAAGATACTCCCCAATCTTGTTTGACCATGCACCTTCACACCTAGTGCATACTAGCTACTCATCTCATCAAAGACATCCCCTACTTACTCGTATCTCATGAGTGGTAGGATTATAACATCTAGATAACCTTTCTTCTCCATAGCATAACCAATAAAGATGCATTTCTTTGACTTTGGATCCAGCTTTTTTCTCACTTCATCAGGAACATGCACATATACAATACACCCAAACACTATGAGACATATCCGGTTTTATGCCTATAAACTTTTGTTCAGGTGTCATACTAATGAATAGATGCAATGGGTGTCCTGTTCATAATGTACACAACAGTTGTTACTTCTCTTGACGAAAAATAATGTGGCATCTTCTTTTCAGCCCCATCAAGGCACGTGCCACTTCTGCAATGTGCCTGTTTTCGTTTCTACAATACCATTCTATTCTGGAGTGTATCTGCATATGTAACTGTCTCTTGATTCCCCGCTTCCTCAAGAAATCATTGAACTCATTCGAGAAGTATTCTCACCCATCATCTGATCTCGGGCATTTTATTTGCATTCATTTTTCCTTCTTGACCAAGGTTTTAAATCTCTAAAAGTTAGCAAACACCTCACTTTTCTCCTTCATGAGGTAGACCCACACTTTCCTAGTGTGATCATCAATGAATGTAACATAATACCTGCAAAAACCAGCAATTGTTGCAGTCTTGGTCGGTCCCTATACATCTGAATGTATGACATCTAATGGCCTTGCACTGACATGCTTTTCATGTGAAAAAGTTGGTTTGGACCCTTCTTACCAAGCTGGCATGCTTCACATACTTTGTTCATACCATCAACCTTAAACTTTGGAACCTGCAACAATATTTTGGGACTACATAGACTTCAGTCGTTATACATTCACATAACCAATGCGCTTGTGCCATATGTCAATATCTGTAAAATGACACCTGTTCCATGCACAAACATGGATGCCTTTACCTCAGGCATGTTCACATCCAAAGTAAACATCCTGCCATTTCTCTTACCCAAGTGACACTGATTTTTGAAGTCTTCCATAAAACATCCTTGGGGATTAAACCTCACTTGTAGACCTTGCTCAACCATCTGTCCAACAGAAACGAGGTTCTTTGTAATATTTAGAACATGAAGTACATCTACCAAGTACTTCATTTTTTCATCCTACATAGACAATGGCACTTTACCAACATGTGTAATGGGATGCACAGTATTATCACACCCGTTTCTACATAAACTGATTTTTTCATTTTATACGTCTCTAAACCACTTAGCATGACTAGTCATGTGGTTAGAGGTGCCATAATCCACAAACCATGTATCTTGAAATTCTGACACATCTCCTGTTATGGAACTGAGCATGTGCTGCATCTCAAACAGCTGCTCACTTCTGTCATTGCCTCACTAGATGATGCATAGTTGCCTTCCTATTTACTAGATGATGCATAGTTGCCTTCTACTGCAACTTTCCACTTTTAATATCATTGTACTTTTTATAGCAGTCCTTTGTCATTGCCTCCCTATTTACTAGATGATGCATAGTTGCCTTCAACTGCAACTTTCCACTTTTAATATCATTGTACTTTTTATAGCAGTCCTTTGACATATGCCCTAGTTTGGCACAATAATAGCACTCTATGCTATTTGCATTATGATTTCTTTGCCAGCTACCTCGGCCTATTTGGCTCCCTCTTCCTCTAGACTGGCCTCTTCCACCTGTGTATGATTGTTGTTGTGAATCATTGGACTATTGTTGTCCAGGATTCTGATTTCCTTGTTAGCCACCACCTTGGCCTCAACCACGACCTCTACCATTGCCTCTACTTGAATTGGAGTAGAAGACATGTTCTGATATGTTCTTGCTTTGTGAAGAAGAGTCCTCACACCTAAAGGCTTTTCTTCTATGATCAGCATATAGACACCAAGTCCCGAAAGTTGGGAGTATTCTCCCAACTTTTCTTCTATGATCAGCATATAGACACCAAGTCCCGAAAGTTGGGAATATTCTCCCAGACTGCAATGGAGGTCTTGAATGGATTCTTTGCCAAGACCATTCAAATAGACTGCAATGGAGGTCTTGAATGGATTCTTTGCCAAGCCCATTCAAATAGACAGTACTTACCAAGTCATCATCTTCCACTGATACATTGATAGACCCAAGGGATTCAATAATGCCCTTGATCTTTAAAGCATACTCATTGATTGACATGCTTTTCTTTTCCACAATATGGAGCTCTTGCTTTAGCTGTAATTTCCTTGCCTTTATGTTGGTCTGGAACATCTGCACCAAATTCTGCCACGCAACTACTAGAGTGTTGGCATCTTGTATGTGTCCTATCATCGTGTCTGTGACACTAATGGAAAGCCAATACATGACTTTCCTTGCACCCTGGTTCCAATCCTTGGATGGCTTCATTCTCTTCAGACAACTTTGGAGGCTCCTCATTGTCTCCTTTGACATAGTCCCAAAATCCTTTACCCACATAAGGAAATTGGTCATTCTAAACTTCCAGGCATGGAAGTTGTTCTTTTCCATCTTCTCTTTGACAAAATGATTGATTAATCTGTCTCACCAGACATGATTGATTAATCTGTCTCACCAAACATGCTTTCCTGTAACAATCAAAAACTGCATAGACAGTTTCTGTATGCATAGACAGTTTCTGTATGCAACCTATAATCTTTTGTGACTATATGGCCAGTGGTACTTTAGCACAACCTGTAGGTCACCAGATTTGACCAAAGTACATGTACATACACCTAACGTCAACAATACATGTGCAAACAATGTTTGCACTCCCAAAATGCACTCCTGCACTGCAATAACTTGATTTTGACCAGAGATAGTTCTCAACCAAAACTTCCCTAAACTATTAAAAAAACCTTGCAGTGACAAAACAGATACCAAGACTCACCCGAAACACGATTTTGTGGCTGAAAAACTTTATTCAAAATTATTACATACCACACAGGCACCTCCAAGCCTATGAAGATAACTCCTCAATCAGAGATGTGTAGATCCTAGAGATACTGAGGGGGTGTTGTACCTAAACCAAGAAGGGAAAGAGATGGTATTTCTCTTACTCGTGTACGGCTTCCTTGCTTGCTTGTTCTTGCCTCTTGCTTGCCTCCTTCGCTCTCTCACACGAACCGGAGCTCTAATACCATAAAGAGAATGTGGGGGGGAGAGAGAGATCTTGAGTTCTTTGTAAGCAACCACACACACACACACACACACACACACACACAAAAGAGTGAAAGACACAAGAGAGATGGATGGCTGAATTTTTTTCTATCTTCTTCTATTCTCTACAACATACAAATTGGTCGGTCTATGGTGTGAACCGAATTATATGAGCTGGCGCTATAACTATGCCATAACTCTAGTACTCCAAAGTGACTGTTATTATATAGCATGTCATCCATTGGTAGCATATCAACCATAATCGTACCAATCGCGCCATTGACATAAGTGCAAAAGCTATCACCCAGGCGGGTCATCGATGTCCACCGTTTTGTAGCACTAGAAGTTGAGGTCGATATCTCAATAGGAGGGCCTTATAGTCTATGTAGACAATTGTGTAGCCTTGCCGGTTTAGGTAGGCAAGGGTGGTAAAAGATTTAGAAGAGGTGTAGGAGTACGAACAGAGGCCAGTGGTGGGTATGGTGAGTTCAATGGAGACGTTGATGTCAATGGCTTGCTTGTACTCTAGGATGTTGGCCCGATTGCAAAGGTTTGCACATTGAGAGGATAAATGGGGAGGGTGCAGAGGATGGTGGGGTTGTTGCTTTCTTGAAGGAAATTTTGTTTTGGAAGAAGAGGGAAGTTAATGGAGAGGGAGGAATTTTGGTGATGAGGTAGGAGAGGGTAGAGGTGGTGAGAGGGTCCTCGAGAAAGATGTTGTACTAGAGGAGATTGAGCTGGAGGGCGAGAAGTTGAGCTTCAAGATCTGGGTGGGGTTTTGGGGTGGGAAGGAGAGGCTAGGTAGCTTGGTGGTGATGTGGATGTCTACCTCGGAGTTGTGTATTGTGCTTGACTCGCACGTTCCTCATTTGTGCATTCTTTTGCTTTGATGTCGATGAGAAGATTTGTTTGTGGCCATCATGGGCAGTTTTGGTGCATGTCATGGGCTTCTCGCCATAGGTGAGGGAGCAGGTATCATGGGCCACCTTGGCATCCACTTGAGCTTCTTATTGGGCAAGGGAGCAGGCGTCATGGGCCGCGTAGCGGGAGCTTTCCATTGGGCAAGGGAACATGCATTGTGGGCTGCCGTGGCATCCTCTTAAGATTCCCACTAGGCAAGGGAGAAGGCATCGTGGGCCGCCTTGGCGTCCTCTTGAGCCATGTGGAGCTGGGCTTATAGATGAGTCACGGTGGTGTATGGAGCTTCTATGAGGCTTCACTCTCGATCCTTCAGTGAGGCTTGCAGTTGGATATTGGCCAGGAGGGCAGCTTGGAGGTCCTGCTAGCTCTGGATCAAATCAAATGGGAGTTACTCCAAAGTGTTTTTAAACACTAAGAGTATTATTAAACACTAATGGTGAATCTAATCACCAAAATAAGTGTCATTAGATGTGAAAAATGTGCTCTTAAGTACTAATTATGTTTGTTAAACACTAATGGTGATCTTAATCACCCAACAAAATGTTCTTTAACACTAATGAAGCTAATCCCCATCAAAATTAGTAATTGGGCACAAACCCTAAGTGTTAAACCATAAAAATTACTACTTTAATCTCCTATTTATGCAACATTCTTGACTTGATTAGGGTTGTTGCACTCTTATAAGCCTTTCTCTTTCTAATTAAGTCTAAATATCATAAATTTTTGGTTTTTTCTTCTCCATAAATCAGCCCATTACTTTCTAATAACCTCCTTCAATACCCAATGTGAAAGGACAACACTTAAATCAAGAAGTTCTCGGGAGAGGGCTTCCACACTTGGCAAGTCCTTGTCAAGTACAAGATGATGTCCAAAGGCTTTTGGCCATTCATCTCCGGCACTAAGGTTATTGATCGAACAAAGGCTGAAGATATTGAAGATGATGAGAGGGCACAAGCCATCATCATGCTTCATCTTGATAAGGATCTCATTCACCATGTGGACCAGCTTCCGAGTGCAAAGGAGAAATGGGATGAGCTTGATAAGCTCTATGGAGCTCGTGGTAAGAATTCCAAGATCTCACTTAAAATTGAATTTTTCAGCTTGGAACTCAAAGAGAGAGAAGGCATTGGAGCCTTCATCTCTCACTTGAAGGGCCTTATGGCTCAACTTGCATCAGTGAATGCAAGAATGGATGAAGATGATGCAGTGGTTGTTTTGCTAAAAGCAGTCAAGAAGGTGTACCCCACCTTGGTCACCCTGATGAAGAACATACCTAATCCCACCCCCGAAGGCGTCATTCAATCTTGTCTTGATGAAGAAAAGAGGCCAAAGAGAGGAGCTGAATCTTCAAATGCAACCACTTCATCGACTATCGAACAAGCTTTGTCACATCAAGTGGTCAAAGTAAGATGTGCCCATTGCAAAAAGGTGGGTCACTTGGCAAATAATTGTTGGATCAAATATCCCAACAAAATGAAATGTAACAAGTGTAAACAAATGGGACATATCACTTCTAAATGTCCTAATAAAGAGTCAAAGGCAAACTTTATATCAGCCTCTACCTCTGCTGAGAAATTGTTTTAAATCTCAATGTAATCACACCTATATTCCAAACCTTGTACGCCTAATGTTATAAAGGCATCATATGTCCAATACCACATATTCCATTCTTTCATAGTTGGTATTGAGGGGGGGTATTAAGAGACTAAGGTTAAGTAGAAGGGGAAGAGAAGGATGTGACTATGAATGGACTTAAGGTCCACTACCTCATCTATTTAAAGGTGGAGCTAGGAGGCATTTTGTATTAAGCAAGGCCTAGTTGTATTCATAAAACAACTTAATAAGCAAGATAGTTTTCTTGTATTTTGTGAGTCTGTCACCTCCACACACTTGATCTAGCATGAGCACCACGTTTTCTCAACAATCTTTATAAAGGAATCCCACCAATTCAGTGGTCGGGTGGTTGGCTAACCCATGGGCTGGATCGGAGGATTCCTGAGGGGTGAAAGCAAGGGTTGGTGGTACAAGAAAAGGGCCAATTTTTTTCCACCTTTTTGGTACTTTGGGGGGGAATTTGAGGGTAAAAGGTTTGTATTTAGGAACTATTTTTAAGATCTTTGAGAATCTTTTGTGCAGTACCACCCCGTGAGAGTAGTGGTGTCATTAGTGGTGGTAGTGGTTTCAATTTTTTATGGTTTCAAATTTTTATTATTTTTGCTCATTTCTGTTTGAACTAAGCGGGCGTCGTCTGGTCGTACCATCTCTCTCTCTCTCTCTCTCTCTCTCTCTCTCTCTCTCTCTCTCTCTCTCTCTCTCTCTCTCTCTCTCTCTCTCTCTCTCCCCCTGCATTTGATTGTAGCAGAGCTGCTCTGCTCTAGAGCAGTCGTCTAGCCATGAGGACCCCAAAGGCCAAGGGAGCTGCTGCCAGCAGAGCGTCACCTTCAACATGCAAACCGAAAGCGAAGGCAAAGGAGGGCATGGAACCCAACCCTAATTGCTCGGATAGCAACCAATGCACATTGCTGAGTGATAAGGTGGTTTTCTGGCTTGCGTACAATCGTTTGCCCTTTTTTTGCCCTTCCCCAATTCACCGCTTTTCTTTCGACAGCCAGGGATTCGAGCTACACAGCCAGGGCCGGGATTCTCCTAGCGCTTGCAATTTATTGCAGGATTCTCGCATTCACTGCTTTTTTTTAATGGAAACCGAAATATTTACTTCCCGCCAGGCAAGCAATCATTCCTTATGTACCTGGAAGGGAATGCCGAACCAATCCGAAGGATGCTCGCAATCCAGTGCTTTGCACCGGGGTAGCAAGGTGGGTGGGGCTTTTTTGGCGGACCTCACTCCTCTTCGACAACGATGAATCAAAATCTATCAGCAAGTCAAGACGTGGTACGCTATTCATTGGCATATGCATGTGCTAAGTAAATGGTGCATGTTAACTCCCTGCACTGACATTTGAAGTTAAATGAACAGTACTATATTTGGGAGCATCACCTTCAACATGCAAACCGAAAGCGAAGGCAAAGGAGGGCATGGTGCCTCCTGGCAATAGCAACAAGAAGGGTGCTTCCACCACACCCTCCCAACAAACAAAGCCGGAGCACATAGCCAGTCCCAACACAAGGACAAGTGCAAAACAGTGCAAGGTTGACTCCGAACGGACCTCACTCCTCTTCGACAACGATGAATCAAAATCTACCAGCAAGTCAAGACGTGGTACGCTATTCATTGGCATATGCATGTGCTAAGTAAATGGTGCATGTTCACTCCCTGCACTGACATTTGAAGTTAAATGAACAGTACTATATTTGGTACTTTGCAGTAGCAAATTTGGTACTTTGCAGTAGCAAATTTGGTACTCTTTGAGTACCACAATTGGTTCTGTAGGGCATCACCTCACATTAGACATAATGTCGGGCACCACATTTAATCTATAGGAGTCAGCAATTCTCTGATTTGTTTTGAACACATTTTAGGTAAGAACAAAATGGAGGAGTACCCTCAACAAACCAGGTTCTGTTACACGGCACAGGACCTGCATGAAGAGTACGGTCTCAGTCTTGAGGGCAAACTCTTCAAGGACTTGACTGATGAGGACATGCCACCCGACCAATGGTTAACTGTATTCAAGTTCAAGTACCAAAAGAACAGCAAGATCTATTTAAACCATTTGCAGCCACAACTGGTGGAAGACTGCAGACTTCTATTCTCCAAAGTTTATCAGAGGCCCCCTTCATGTGGTGAATTGACCAACAAATTTGCTACGTGCTACGCTTTTGAGAAATGCCATGCAGCGAAAAAAGACCCAGCAGGGCATAAAGTAGCATGGGCCCGGTTTGGGGAAGGAGTGTTGTAGATGATATCATCTAGGAGTGGCGGGCTTGAGCGTAAAATTGAGGCATGGAGGAGGCAAAATGCTTCCTCTCCTGGCAGTGTCCTGCATTCAGATAAGAAGACCCGGATGACTCAAAGTGGTAGTAATATCTGCACATAACCAGATAATGCTTGCAGAGGGGTAATTGCTAACTACCTACCTGATTTAGAGGCATTGCTGCAAAGATTGGCAGACCCAGTGTCACATCCAGCATGGTCAAACCTCAGAAGCCTGAAGGCCTCTATTCAAGCAAACAAGGACCAGCTACTACTGGTATATGAAGGTAGAAAGGACGTGGTGAAGAGTTTGATGGAAGACATCGATACCCTGGAAGCACGCATTATTCAGCTTCAGCAACAAATCCCTGTTCCGGATGAAGAGATCAGAGAGGTGGAGGCTAAGCTGGGAGCAAGTCGGCGCTTGTTGCGACGACACGGGGTTTTCGAAAATATCCAAAAGCTCCAAGCGGAGGTTGAACAGCAGGAGGTATTGTATTTCTGGCCTATTGCATTGTGTTTGACTGTTGATAGTGTTTAATTTGCACATGGTTTGGCAATTTGGCATGTTTCACTTCTTGATTGGTTTATCTGCTGACATTTTTGGTGGTTTTGGAACTTCTTGAACTGTTTTGGTACTTTCTTTACTTGTTTTGGTATTTTTTATAACACTTGGTGTTGTGCTGCTGCCTTTCTTGGTACTTAATGGTGCTTCTTTATTTCATTTGGTACTCTATTGAACTATTTTTATGCTGTTTTGGTACTTTCAGGTTACTAAGTTTAGTCTAATAGGGCACCTTTGGTTGTCTTGGATAATTGGTTGCACCCATGACTGGTACTTTTGGTACTTTGCTGTTCATTTGAAACTCTTCTGACCTATTATGATACTGCTTTGGTACTTTCTAGCTACAAGTTTTAGAGTCTTTAAGGTATTGCAGTTACATCTTGGGTTCAATGTTGGCACTAACTTTGGTACTTTTTGTGCTTCTTTGCTTCATGTGGTACTCTTTTGAAGTGTTTTGGTACTGAAGTTGAGCTTTTATTTGGTCTTATATGGTAGTGCTAATTATGTCTTGGGTGCTATCTAGGTATTATCTTTGGTATTTTTTGTTTTCTTTGATTCGTTTGGTACTTTTTGCACTATTTTGGTACTAGTTTGGAATTTCACTGTGACAAGTTTTTGGGTCTTTTGGGTATTTTTGGGAGTCTTGTGTGTTTTTGGTACTTAATTGTACCAAATTATTGCTGTTTACAACTGTTTTGGCATAATTTACATGTTTTGGTACTGTTTAGTTCCCTTTTGGTACTTTTTTGAGACTGATTTCTTAACCTTTTGGTACTGTTTTGGTTTGTCATTGGTTTGTCTTGGTACTGTTTTGTTACCTATTTTGGTACTATTTTGCTACTTTTTGGTTTTGTTTTGGTACTGTTTTGTTTCTTGTTTGGCGCTATTTTGCTACTGTTTGCTACTATTTTGGTACTGATTTGCTACCTTTTTAGCACTGTCTGTAACCTATTTGGTACTATTTTAGTAGTATTTGGTACTATTCTGCTACTATTTAATATTATTTTGGTACTGCTTTGCTACATTTTTGGTATTGTTTTGGTAGTTTTTGGTACTTCATGTACCAATTTTGTGTTGTTTAAAACTATTTTGGTACAATCCAACCTTTTTTAGTACTGTTCTGGTAGTTTTTGGTACTTCATGTACCAATTTAGTGTTGTTTAAAACTATTTTGGTACAATCCGACCCTTTTTAGTACTGTTTTTATTCTGCTTGGGTTTGTCTTGGGAGTTGTTGAAACTTCATTGTACCCATTTAGTGCTGTTTAGAACTGTTATGGTACAATTTACCTGTTTTGGTACCTATTCTGGTTCAGTTTTTGTACTACTTGTGTACTTCCTTGCTAATTGTTTGTTTTGGTGGATAAGTAGATAGAGTATGTCTGTTTTGCAGATGGAGTATGTGAAGCTCCACAATGAATGCTTGGAGACCCAAGACCATCAAGAATTTGTACATAAGTTGTGTGCTGAAGTAAAGAGGGGGATGAAATATACATTGACTCCAAGGCCTCATGTTGTGGACCCTGCCAACACAATTCATGTGTTTGGTACTTGTGTTGCCTGTGGGGAGGCTTTGGAGGCTTCTTACGTGGTTGGTACCTTCATGCTTCCCTGCAGGCATCAGTACCATCCATTGTGTTTTGCAGCTGTGTTGAGAACAAGAGATATGTGCGTGAAGGCACGTTGCAACACCACAATCCCTTCGGAGGCAAAGGCCTGGGTGTCAGGGAGGTCATTATTGAAGAGTAAGTGGGGTGTGTGTGTTGGACACTGTATGTTTATATTGTTTGAACTGATGATCTAATCTTGTCTTTCATCTTTGTGCATATGTAGGTAGAGAATCTTTCGGTGCGGACACCCATGACACCACCCCAAAGGATAGGAAGGATCTCCCTGGTCACAGTAAGTCAGATGCCTCTTACATGTTTAAAGAAGATCCTTACAAGTCAATGTAGAAAATATTGCAAGACCTTGATGCCAACACAAGGGAAGGGAAAGGGGCTAAGCCTGCTGTAGACTCAAGCATTGGGGAAGATCGACTAAAAGCGGAAGTGCAGGAGAGAGACAAAGACGAAAAGGGACCGGAGGAGAAAGAACAGGGGGGGAGTGATCTGATTGAGGAGGTTGCTGACCAAGGCGAGAAGAACAATGAAGAGATGCCGGCTGTTGAGGAGGTGACAGTTGAAGTTCTCTCAGAGGCAGAGGTTTTGGCTACGGCATCAACATCTGCAAAGGACAAGGCAGGTAGAAAGAGGAGGAAGAACGGAAATAGGGCAGCGGAAGCTACTCAAAGTGCACAGGAGGCTGCAGGTGCAGAGGAGCCCAAAGACACTGAGGAGACTAAAAGCAATGAGGAGGCCAGAGCGGCGGGGGAAGCTACTGAAAGTGCTGAGGAGGCTAAAGGTGCAGAGGGGGCTGAAGGTGTAGAGGAGGCTAAAAGCGCGAAGGAGGCCAAAGAGCCGGGGGAAGCTACTGAAAGTGCAGAGCAGGTTAAAGGTGCAGAGGAGGGTGAAGGTGTAGAGTTGCCTAAAGGCACGAAGGATATAAAAGGTGTGGGGAAGGACAGAGCTACGGAGGAGACACCTGATGCAACGCCCTTAGAAACAGGTGATAGCAATGATTCAGCCACCCTCTTCGAGCTCTTCGCTATGAGTAGAAAGCGCCCCGTTGGTGGTGGTCTCAAGCCGTAAGGCTGCAAAAATTAGCTGATGTTACAGCATTTTGTACTTGCTTTTGGACTAATTTGAAATACCAGCCCATTTTGCTTTTGTCGATGCGTTTTGTGTCATGCCGCTCTACTCTTGAAAGGTGTCAATGTGTTTGTAAACTGTCATGTCCTACTGTCACTGTTTTGTAACCTTTTATTGGTGCCCAATGTCTAACTTTGCTTTTGCGAAAAGGCTGTGTTCTTCTACTCAGATAGTTTACTGGTACTACAACAGGGGACCATTGGTGGCTACATGAACAACCACCGGATACATCAATGCCGATACATGTAATGGCATGCAATAGGCGCCTTGTTGTTTTGGATGTCAATGGAGTGCTACTGAAGGATTATGTTGAAGCACCCAAGGATTTGTGGCAGCTCCCATTCCCAGATGGAGTTAGGCCCCGAGGTGTGCAAGTGTCTCAATACAAATATTGTGTCGTCAGACCTGATGCGGAGGACTTCATCATCAACTTGAGGAAGCGATGCGACGTGATGCTCTAGTCATGTAGCCAAAGGAAGAACCTGATGGCCATAATGAATGCTTGCTTCCCTCGGTTGATGAAGATGAAAGGCCTCTTTTTAGGTATTTATCCCTAAACTTTCACAACTGGTTTTATTGATTTTGATACTGTTTGGCTAGCTTTGCTACTGTTCTGTACACAATCTGGTACTATTTGGTAGTTTGGTACTTTTGGCACTGCGAACACAATTTGGTACTTTTTGGAACTTTGGTACTCTGGTGCTATGCTGCTTTGGACTATGTTTGTTCATGTGTACACAATTTGGCACTGTTTTGTACATAATTTGGTACTCTTTGGTTATCTTTGGTACTTTGGTACTCTGATGCTATGGTAGTTTGAAATTGTGTTTTTTATTTTGTACACAATTTGGTACTGTTTGTGCTTTGATACTATGGTACTTGGTTCTGTGCTTGGTAACATTTGTGTACACAATTTTATAATGTTTGGTACTTTGGTTATTTGGTACTTTGGTACTGTGTTGTACCAAGTTTGGTACCTTTTCATCACTGTTATGTACTGTTTGTTAGCTTTGGTACTCTTATTTGTGCTGCTATTCTAATTGCTTGGTTTACCTGTTTTACAGATATTTTTGACCAGTCTCATTGTGAGAGGTGGGCTACCAAACTCAGAGATGTGCCAGTCCTTGCGAAGGAGTTCGATAACAAGCCTATTTTTCTGAAGCTCCTAAGAACAGTGTGGCGCAAGTATCCACAATTCAATGAAACGAACACCCTCCTTGTGGACGACACGAGATACAAGTCCTTGAAGAATGATTACGACTCGTGCTGCTGCATCCAGTCATATGAGCCTAAGTATTATGACCTCGACAAGCCGAAGTATCTTATGCATGTCATTTTCCCGTGGATCTCCGAGTGGCTAGCTGATAAGTTCCCCACTGCTTACAGCCACCGGAATCCCTTGTTTGATGTTGAGGATGACATTTCCTCGTTCGTTGTCAACTACTTTGTATCTATGGAGGGGTATTCGTACCGCTTTGACCCCCCTGATGTGTAAAAGATTCTGTATACTTGTACATTGCCTTTGGCATTTAATGATAATTATCTTTTTGTACATATACTTTTTTTGGCTACTGCTTTTGTACTTTTCTGTTACTACTTGGTGAAAACAAAAAGGAACAGTACCAAAATTTGGTACTGCAAAAACACAGCAGAGCTAAAAACAATAAAGCACAGTACCAAATTGATAACACAGCAATAGCATTAGACAGTACTGATCACAAGTAAGATTCTAATCAAGAGAATTAGACAGTACTGATCACAAGCAAGATTCTATTCAAGAGAATTACAACTGTTGCCAATGGTTAGAATTGTAGTTGGGGTAAACACTGTATGGCTCCCGTCCTGGTCACTTCCGTCTTCGTATGGCATACTGTTGTAGATATTTTCATATATCTCTGAGGATAGTTTAAAGTGGTGATGGAGGCCAGGGATAGCCTCCATGGGGAACCGTATGGCTCTAACAAGATGCGAGTAGATCATCACCGGTGGTGTCTGATCTAATAGCGTATAGGTATCAACTTTGCCCTCAACCTGGGCATAGTACAAGCCCTCAACTAGCAATCCACCTCTTACGATCTTGTTATGCCAAAGGTCCTTCAGTACTCTTGGTGCTACATAAACGGTTTTTGTGCACTTAAGAAGATAGAAGTCCTCCTTCTCCTCGGCTACGTTCACTGCAAAGTTATCCCCAATGGACAATAATTGGCTCAACACCTCAGGGTCTCCTTCATACATAGGCATGCTTAAATCCTCACTCACATGGGAGGAAAACAAATCATTGTAGTTCTCATCATCGTCGTCCTCATCACTATTTGTAGGTTGTACTGACTCGGTCAATGGCTCGATGGAGACATATTTCCATTCTTCAATGTGCTGTTTATTATTGCATCTCCTCCACTGCCCATTCACACATGGATCACAGAAGCATGACAGCGTACAAAAATGCACATCACATGGATTGTGCGTTGAGTAGCCGTCAACACAATGGAATGAGCGAGAGCCTGCAATTGGTTTACAGTCCCACAACGGAAAACGCAGCACATCATTTGGTGAAACCAACCAGAACACCCTCCTTGTGCTGGCACTTCCACCTTCCGTTGTTGTCGGTTGAAACCTCGCGTTCAAAAAATTGACCACATCAGCCGCACACTTCATGGGCCAGCCATCGGGTTTTAGCTCTTCGTGCGTCAGGGTCCTCTTGATAATAGCACCTACACCATCATGCTCTCCTTTTCCATGCCCTGAAGCAAAGAAGTTATGCATCATAAGCAATCCTGTCAACTGATAATACCTGGCTACGAAATAGTGAAGCGGCACCAT
This sequence comes from Cibotium barometz, assembly GCF_041138505.1. Classification (NCBI taxonomy): domain Eukaryota; kingdom Viridiplantae; phylum Streptophyta; class Polypodiopsida; order Cyatheales; family Cibotiaceae; genus Cibotium; species Cibotium barometz. The sequence goes on from NC_141083.1 coordinate 36,722,003, forward strand.
CTGACCATACCCAATGATAACGCAAACAGTGTCCTTGCTGTTTCATCCAGTTGTCATGCAGCATAAAACAATGCTGAACAAAGAGCGTGTCGTGGAGCTTATCATCTAATATGTAAAAATGCACAGTCTTCTCAATAGCTCCTACTGAATTTCTGATATAAGATATGTGTACCAGTATTGTTACCTGTGTTGACCACCAATGCATGGACTGGATCTCATTTTGCACTTTAAAGCTGTAATTCTCTGCAAAATCAACAACAGATACCACAACATCTCTGGGAAACTTAAGCAAGCAGTCTTTGAATTGTTGGGCCTGCCACCTAAACATAAAGTTGTGCTTAACGAAGCTTTTCAGATGATCTGAAAAGAGATGAATGAAAGTTGCACTTTTCATCCTTTCCACGACCAAGTCCTTTCGCTTCTTCTCTTTTCCATCACCATTAACCTATCCAGTGCCCACATCCTGGAATATCTTAACAGTCACCTCCTTGCTATCTGTTGCAATCTTGGCTGGGCAGAATGACAACTTTCGTACACCGCATTTGGGGCACTCTCCAAGCAAGCATCTCTTTGCATGATATTCACCCTCCTTAGGGCGAGGGCACAATATAAAATCCAACAAGTTACTTATGTGTTGAAAAACAACCTGGTTTGCAAAACATTGGCCTGCCTCACTACGTGTACCACAAATGGAGCATGTACATGGATGTTCTTTGTCGTGATGCCCAAACTTGTTCTGGCGCATTTGATTGAAAGCATCCTTGAAGTATACCATCTGGATATGGTAAATACAGTAGTAAGTATAGCGCTCTTTCAATCTTCAGACAAAAAAGGCTTGAGTGTCTCAAAGGACCTAAGTGACAACTTCACTGCAGGATAACATGCTCTTGAATCTTTTGTAGAGCTCCACCTTTAAACGAAAAATGAACCACGTTAGAGCTCAGAATACTATCAAACAAGAGTAAAGCACCAAAGCTATTTACAGTACAAAATTTGGTACTGTAAACCACCAACTCATTCTAAAGTACCAAATTTGGAACTGTAGTGCCAGATAACAGACTATAGTGCCAAATTTGATGCAGAAAAGCACCATATTAGGCTCTATTTATTACCAGGCACACCATAGTACCCAATTGGATACTTTTCTACATTAAGAATGGTACCAAATTGAATCATAGTAACAAATTGGGTGCTTTTGTGAATACAAAAAAGCACCAAATTTGGTTCTATGTACCAAGCTGGACCCATAGTACCCAATTTGGTACATATTACCAAAATGGATCCATAGTGGCAAATTGGGTACTTTTTTGGATACAGAAAAGCTTTAAAATTGGTACTATGCATCCAGTTTGGTACTTTTCTGTATTCACTAAAAGCACCCAATCTGTTTCCAAAACACAATTTGGTATAATACTACCAAGTGTGAGTGGTGCCCAAAAACACCAAATTGGATTTATGGAACCCCTTAGGTACTATGCAGGCACACTTAAAGCACCCTGCATAGTACCAAAATTGATCCATAGTACCAAATTGGCTATTTCTCTGTATACTTCACAGTACCATATCATTCTTAGGGGTTGAGGTATGGTCCTGGCTTCTCTATTAATTGTTAGTAGTGATCTATTTGATTGATTTACTAGTTAAAGTTTGTATTCTTTTAAACAATAGCATATGCCTTAAATAAAGAATGCCTTATCGCAATCTCAAGTTGAAATGCAAACATCTTTGTGAAAAGGATTGTTTTATTAAGAAGGTAACATGGATTCTAGTCCTATGGTTTAGTTGAGTAAATGGATTGTTATCTTAGTTAAATTAAGGTATAGGTACAACTTCTCCCTGCCTTGATGCTACCTCGTTCTTGTGCTTGTGTAGCCGGATGGCGGAGATGTTAGTAAGGCTCGAAGTTGGCCCATGGTATCCCTTATACCATTGGGAGCATGAGGTTTACCGATTGAGGCGAGTGATTGTGATGCTGCCTAGTTCTGAGGGCCCAGGCTAGTGCGGTGAATTAGCCCACCCTAGTACGCAGACATCCCTCTGATGAGGGGTGGGAGAATCGAGCGATGGAGCTTGAGAGGGAGACAGGCTTGCTTGAGTCCTTGCCCCAGCGGGGCCGACGATGAGTTGTATGGTCCCGTATAGGGTTTTACCCAGCATGTAGAGGCTCAAAGGCCGAATTCTAGATCATCGGTAGTATAAAGGAAAAGAATAAGAGAGCAGATTTGGCTTGTATGGAATTGATTCATGTATAAACTTTTTTTTTAAAAATCTTGTCTTTGGCATTATTGTACTGTGGAAAAAGGCTGTTTTAATAAACCTTGTGAAAAGGACCTTAATTAAGGAACCTGTTTATTTATGTCAAACAGTGTGGTAGGATTAATTAGAAAACAAATTGACGCGTGAGTAGGGTGGAAAGTGGGAGGATGGAATGCCCCGACGGCACCATCCTAGACGGGTGGACCCGATTAGTCGGGTAGCTTTCCAACATATTAAGTGAAAGCCCTACGTTAGATAAATATAGATTCTCAGGCAATTATATTCTAGAAGACTAGGCTAGCGGCTGTGCCTTACATGGATGAGGAAAAAAGCATTGTCTCTAGGAATCAAGACTAGTAGTTGCCCAAATTATGATTAATTACCCTATGGGTGATTTGATTTTTAGAAGACCACGCTCCCCTTGTGGGATAGAACTAGGTCTTACCTTTATGAATCGTATCCTTGAATCTCTGCATGGTCAAGGTGTCGATGAGTAGAAAATTTTCTCCAAGATAAGACTTAGTGGACTATCTTAAGTGTTTCCCCTATTTTTGGAAGAGGGAAACCTTACAAGTGGTATCAGAGCCGATCTTAGTTCCTAGGATTTGTTTTTCAAAGGTTAACTGTCAAGGGATTCAAACAAGTGGTTGTTTATCATATGAGGTCGAATCAAACATCTCTACTGGCCATAGAAGTGATTTGAATATCCTCACATGTTGAGACAATCATCCTATGAAATTGTGCTTGTATCTTGGGGGTGCACACGCAAGATATTTGTACAATAAATTTGAGAAATAAGATTGGGGAGGAAACCTTTTGAGAAAAAACATAGGGTGATCAAATTAAGAAACTAGTGAGAGAGTGAATGACTAGAAGGATAGACCGAAACTTTGTTTAGAGAAATTTTTCAGGATATATCTCATTAATTTGCATATTATAAATTATTAAGATTATAACTCCATTAAGGTTTGAATAGTTGACATGTGAATGCCATCTATTGGATGCTTTACACACTAGGATAATCATCTAAGATTTTGAACCCATCTCAGACAAACATGGGTCTCGGATGTGTAAATGAGTTTTGTAAGGTTTTATACTTATCCTTCTTTTTTTCGCGAGAATTATATCATCAATTGCTAATATTTTTGTCTTCCATATATTTTGCCAGATGGAGGCGAGAAGTGTAGGTTACCAAGGAGAGAAAATCCACTTGTCCGAAGATTGTTTTAAAGCCATGTTCAGGTGTGTTAAGATTGTCATCATTTTATTGGGTTGTAATGCTAGATTTATATTTATATGCCAAGTTTGGTGCTTTAGGAGCTTCTATATGGATATATATGGCAAGCATGATGTGTTTATATATAAGGTTGGGAAGTTGAGGACTGTGAGGTCAACTCATAAATATGAACAATATCTATGGATATTATGGGTGCGCGCGTATACACAGACACATATTTACATGTGTATGTGACATGCACACATGCATTCATATGCACACACACACATACACATATCTTCCAGTTGTAGCATGTATGGTTTCAATGGATTACACATACACATACACATACCTATGTGTAAGATTCCTCCCCAACCTCTCAAGAGGTCCAGCATCTTCCCTTGTAATCAAATCCCTCTTCAGAAATATAAAAACCTTGTTTCTATCCTTTTTGGCCTAGAGAGAAAATCTTCTAGAGAGTGGTAATTCAATTTTTAAATATTTTTGGATAGAAAAATATCTCATCTTAGAAGTGAAAACCGATGTTTTGGATGCCAAGGTTTTGGTTATCAACTGAAAGACTGCCCGACTCCTGCCATGTCAAGGGGACAGGGAAGTCAAGGACCCTGAATTCAGAGACCAACCCCTTCATACCAGTCCAATCAAGGTCCGTCTCGTCCAAGCTAGGGAAACCCCAAAAGAGCTCCAGCTCAGCCATCTACCTCTATCCAGAGTAACCTCAGAACTCCTTCCCAGAACTGGGGCAACCAAAGAGAAAGAGTTCCACCTCAGACTGCAGTAGCCCAAGCAGTCACAATTTCAGATGTAGTAGAAGAGGAAAGAGGACAGATCTTTGCTGCAATTGAAAACCAAGGACCTAACCATCAGTTCTCAATTATCCATACTCCAACAGAATACCAGGGTAAGCCTTTTAAGCTTGTGATTGATTCAGGCAATTCTCATTCATTCATTTCCCTTGGATGCTTGCGTAAGCTAGTCTTAGAATAGAAATTAGGGAAACCTATGCAAGTTGAATTGGCCAGTGGGAAGACTCTTTTCACTCACCCATGAGACAGATCTTATCCAGTTCAATCTAGGTGGTAATGTAACTGATTGTCAGTTCAAAGTCTTACCTCTAGGAGTTTTTGACGGGATCCTTGGAATGGATTGGCTCCACAAAAATCAAGCTGACATACACTGTCACAATGGAACCATTTCCTTCCATGACCTTCACGAGAACAAAGTTCAAGGAACTGGAGTTTTCGGATCCCCAGACCTTCAATAAGTAAAAGCTTCCAAGTTGCTGAAAGGACTTAGAAAAGAAGAAGCAAATTTATGCTGTCAAAATGAACCCAGTAGACTCAAAGCTTAAGGCTAAAGAACCTGAATGGTTAAATGATTATGATGATTTACTCCCAGCAAAATTAACTGAGATGCCTCCAATTCGGGAAGTAGATCATGTGATAGAATTAATCCTCGGAGCTCAGCCAGTAGCCCTATGCACGTACAAAATGCCAATTCTTGAAGCCATCGAACTCAAGGAATAGCTTAGATAGCTGTTAGAACAAGGGTTTGTAAGACCCAGTGTTTCACCTTGGGGTGCACCAGTTCTCTTTCAGAAAAAGAAAGATGGAACGCTTAGACTCCGTGTGTGGACTACAGAGGTCTAAATCAACTCACAGTTAAGAATAAGTATCATATCCCAAGAATTGATGAGCTTCTAGACAGGCTAAATGGAGCCTAGATCTTCACAAAGATAGATCTCAAATTTGGGTATTACCAGATCAGGATCAATGATCAAGATATACCAAAAAAAGCCATCAATACTCGCTATGGGCATTATGAATTTACTGTCATGCCATTTGGATTAACTAATGTCCCAGCTACATTCAATCCCCTAATGCAGGACATCCTCAGCGAATACTTGGATGATTTTGTTCTAGTTTTCTTTGATGACATTTTGATTTACTCAAAGAATGCAGCTGACCCATGAGACTCGTGTCCAAAAAGTTCTTGAGAATCTAAGGAAGCACCAACTCTTTGCCAAAAAGAGCAAATGCACTTTCTCTGCCGACCACGTTGAATACTTGGGCTTTCTGATATCCAAAGATGGAATTTCTCCAGATTTCGCAAAAGTCCAGGTAGTCATAGATTGGCTTGAACCAAAGATAGTGAAAGAAGTCAGAGGATTCTTGGGATTGACTGGTTGGTATAGAATTTTTATACCAAAATATGCTCTCATAGTTTCCCCCTGACTAATCTTCTCAAGAAGAATATCCCGTTTCAATGGTCTGCCAGGTGCTAGAGTGCTTTTGATAAGCTGAAGACCACCTTGGTAACCAGTCCCGTTCTGAAGCTGCCAGATTTCTCTCTACCCTTTGAGGTAGTAACGGCGGATGCAAGTGGTTTTGCCCTGGGAGGTGCACTCATGCAGGAAGGTCATGCAGTGGTCTATGAATCCTGAAAGCTCAGAACGCATGAGAGGAATTATGCTGTCCATGACCTAGAATTACTTTCAGTAGTCTATGCCTTAAAGTTGTGGAGACATTACCTACTGGGAAAAAGATTCACTTTGATTGACAGATCATCAGAGCTTAAAGTGGATCTTTACTCAGAAGGACCTCAACATGCGCCAAAGAAGGTGGATGCAGACCTTACAAGAATTTGATTTTGAAATCAAGTACCGCCCAGGAAAAGAAAATGTGGTAGCAGATGCCCTCAAAGCAGAAAAGCCTCCTTGCTTGCAATTATTGTAGTATCAAATCCTTTGATCATTTAAGCAAGAGAGAAGATCATGCAGGATAGATTCTTTGGCCCTATTGCCACCCTACTTATGCAGGAAATAAAAACTCCTCAGGAGTTGAACAGAGTTCAAGGGTACAGCCTGGATGATGGCATTATGTATTATAATCGCAAGCTATGCATCCCCAATGATGAGGGAACCAAGGATCAAATTCTGAATGAAGCCCATGATAACCTTATATTAGCAGGACATCCAGGTTTCATCAAAACCTACATGTCTGTAAAGAAAAGCTTCTTTTGGCCTGGTCTGAAAAAGGATGTACTGAATCATGTACGTTAATGTCTGACATGCCGAAAAGTCAAAGCTGAAAGAGTAAAAATGCCTGAGAAGTTACATCCATTGGACATCCCCCAGATGAAGTGGGAATGTATCAGTATGGATTTTATTACTGGATTACCTTCAGTGCAATCAAGTTACATCTCCATTTTCGTGGTAGTTGATAGACTAACCAAAGTTGTCCATTTGATCCCAGTAAAAGAAACCTACACTGTAGTGGATGTGGCTAGAGTGCTTCTCAAAGAAATCTTCAGATTGCATGGCCTACCTAGGAGAATAGTAAGTGATCGAGATCCCAAATTTACTTCAAGGTTTTGGACTGCATTTTTCGAAGCAGTGGGTGGATCTCAGCACAGCTTATCACCCTAAGACCGATGGTCAAACTGAAAGGGTAGACTAAGTAATCAAAGATATACCGTGGGCAGGGAACCCAAGAAGTGGCTAAGCTATCTGCACCTAGTCGAGTTTGCCTACAATGCTTCTTATCACCGAAGTATCGGGATGAGCCCTTTTAAAGCTCTGTATGGACAAGATTGCTTAACTCCATTAACTTGGTTCGACCCATTGATTAGGGTCGAGATGTCCAGACAGATGCTTGACGACATGAAGCAGCAGATGCAGTCCATTCGTAAAGATATTAAAGCTGCCCAGGATTGACAGAAATGGTATGCAAATAAGAAGAGGACAGACAGAAAGTTTGAAGAAGCAGATATGGTCTTCATTAGAGTACGCCCAAAAGAAGTTCTCTATCTCTTGGGAAGTACAAGAAGTTATCCCCCCAGATATTGTGGACCATATCTGATTACAAAGAAAGTCGGTGACTTAGCCTACGAACTTCTTCTGCCTCCTTATTTCAAAGTTTATAATGTATTTCATGTAAGCCTTCTAAAGAAATATGTGCCAAGCCCAAATCATGTACTTGATGATGAAATCCTAACCTCTTCAACCCAAGGGCAAATGGAACTCCAACCTGAAGAAATTCTTGATGTTCGAGCAAAAATTCTCAGAAACAGAATTCTCAGAGAATTATTGGTAAAATGAAAGTTCTATCCTTTTGAGAAGATGCCACCTGGGAGAATGAAGCCGATCTCTTACGGGATTACCCCCAGTTTGCAAGATGAGGGCATCTCACGTTTTTCAAGTGGGAGAGAATGTAAGATTCCTCCCCAACCTTTCAAGAGGTCCAGCATCTTCCCCTGTAATCAAATCCCTCTTCAGAAATATAAAAGATCTTATTTCTACCAGTTTTGGCCTAGAGAGAAAATCTTCTAAAGAGTGGTAATTCAATTTTTAAATATTTTTGGATAGAAAAATATCTCATCTTATTAAAATAAGCTCCCCTGAAACAGAAGTTCAAAAAGATTTTCAGAAGGTGCATTAGAAATTAAGTATAATCTGTTCAAGAGGCATTATCCTGGGAGTCAAGATTTTTTTTAAAATTTTAAATTAAGATTCCTATGGACCAATAAGATTCATCCAAATGTAGGGAGGAGATAAATAGAAGAATAAAAGGAAAATCCCCCAAAAATGAGTATATACTCACATAAGATGAAGAGTTGACTAAGGACAAGGTTAATAGTTAAAAAAGAGAGATATTTAGGTAAAATGATGCATTTTTGACACCTCAATATGGGGGAATTCCCCTCATGAAGGAGGCCCCTATTTCACATGCTTGAATGAGTTTTAAACTCCCAAATAATGAGATATTTTTATCTCTCCTCTCTCTTGTTTCAACTAGATCCAAAAAGTGGACTAAACTGATCCAAAAATGGTCAAAATTTGACCAAACTGATCTGGAAAATTCTGAAATCAGTTGGCTTGGTTAGAAGCTCACTTTTTCCTATAAATAGAAGCCTTCCCCTTTGTTGAAACTTAATAGTGTTTTGCATTGTTACCCTGCCTCTCCCAAGTGCCAAAAACTGTGAATTTTACTCATAATTCATTAGTTTTTGACCTTCCCTCTTCTAAAAGATTGGTGGCCACTTATTTCAAACAAGAGTAGAACCCTCAAACCATCAAGCCAAAGGAAAGCTCTCAAATTCCTTCATAAGTTGGAGATTCTTCTCTTTTCTATTTCTTTTATGGTTTTTTATGATTTTTGTCTTCTCTAAAATGAAATGATGTTATGCCTCATTGAAAAAAGGCATTCCCCTCTCTTCTTTAGTAAATCCAACCATTCTTTATCCTAGATGATTGATTATTGGATAAAATCAAGTTTTTCATAATGTTTCTCTTAAATAAGTACAAAATGTATACATTAGAATGATTTAAATACTCTTGGTAAACTTCTAATTAAATTTAGAGAGTTAAAAATTAAAAAATGATCAGCCATACAAAGGAGGTTATGGCAAAATTTTTTGAAAATTTGTGAAATAAATTTTATCTTTTGTTAATCAAAAAGATAATCCCCATTATTAGAGTATTCTAAAAGTGTCATTTTCATTCATGCATAGAAAGATGCATATTGATTAATTTTTATAAAAGTGTTACTTTTATCATTATTGATTTCTATGCATAAAAGTATGCATAAAAGAATATTTTTTGATTATAAAAGTGTTACTTTTATCATTATTGATTTCTATGCATAAAGGTAAGCATAAAAGAATATTTCTTTATTATAAAAGTGTTACTTTTATCATTATTGATTTCTATGCATAAAAGTATGCATAAAAGAATATTTTTTTAATTATAAAAGTGTTACTTTTATCATTATTGATTTCTATGCATAAAAGTATGCATAAAAGAATATTTTTTTATTATAAAAGTGTTACTTTTATCATTATTGATTTCTATGCATAAAAGTATGCATAAAAGAATATTTTTTTATTAAAAGTGTTACTTTTATCATTATTGATTTCTATGCATAAAAGAATATTTTTTTAAATAAAAGTGTTACTTTTATCATTATTGATTTCTATGCATAAAAGTATGCATAAAAGAATTTTTTATTATTATAAAAGTGTTACTTTTATCATTATTAATTTATATGCAAAAAGGTATGCATAAAAGAATTTTTTTTTAATTATCAAAGTGTTACTTTTATCATTATTGATTTCTATGCATAAAAGTATGCATAAAAGAATATTTTTTTATTATAAAAGTGTTACTTTTATCATTATTGATTTCTATGCATAAAAGTATGCATAAAAGAATATTTTTTTTAATTATAAAAGTGTTATTTTTATCATTATTTATTTCTATGCATAAAGGTATGGGTAAAAGAATATTTTTTTAATTATAAAAGTGTTACCTTTATCATTATTAATTACTATGCATGAAAGTATGCATAAAAGAATATTTTTTATTATAAAAGTGTTATTTTATCATTATTGATTTCTATGCATAAAGGTATGCTTAAAAGAATACTTTTTTATTATAAAAGTGTTACTTTTATCATTATTGATTTCTATGCATAAAAGTATGCATAAAATAATATTTTTTTAATTATAAAAGTGTTACTTTTATCATTATTGAATTCTATGCATAAACATATGCATAAAAGATAATTTTTTAAATTAAAAGTGTGATTTTCATCATAAATGATTTTTATGCATAAACATATGCATAAAAGATATTTTTTTATATTCAAAGTGTGATTTTCATCATAAATGATTTTTATGCATAAATGGATGCATAAAAGAAATTTTTTCATATTAAAAGAGTGATTTTTATTATAAATGATTTGTATGTATAAGCATATGCATAAAAGATATTTTTATATTAAAAGTGTGATTTTCATCATAAATGATTTTTATGCATAAAAGAAATTCTTTTCATAAAAGAGTGATTTTCATCATAAATGATTTTTATGATGATAAAAGTGTGACTTTCATCAGAATTAGATTTTATGCATATAGAATGATTATATTTAAATAAGGGTTCTCTTAATCCTTTGTTTAATTTTTGCAAAAATTGGAAAAATGAATAAGTAGATAATCTGTGAGAAGAAATGCTACCGTTTCATATTCACTAAGATGGTAATCCGAAAATTCAATTAAACTATTGAAGTTGGAGATCGAGATAAATGATTATTTTATTCCTCATAAAAAATTCATGTTTTTAGAAATCTGTAAGCAAATATTCGTCGAACGAAATTTAGAAAAAGAGAAATTGAAATAGTACCTTTTGAGAAAGATAGTCTAGGAAGAACCTTTTCAGACCCAAACTCTGATTCAGACTATTGACCAAGACCTAATTCCTTCATCAATTTTAATCAATGACGATGTGCCCAGTTCAGGCAAAATGTACTCAAATCCCCCACCGAATCTGAAACTAAGTTAAGACTTTTGATTTTGATCTGAGGATCAAGTTAACAGAATTCGAGGAATTCTGTTTGGAATTCAGACCTGGATCTAGAAGTATAAAGATACAGATTTAAGATTATTCATGGTTTTCAAACAAAATCAAAACTAAAAACTTGCATAGAAACCCTGTTTTCTTAAAGGACTGTCTTACGCCAGAATGCTGGGAGGGAGCATTTGGCATATATGTTTATCTAAGGGAAGTTCGGTTGCAACAGCTGGCGGGGAGTGTTTGAGGGATAGCTCACGTGGCAAAAACCTGCCCAGGTCTTGACCAGCCTGGTATGGTGTGCTTCCGGTACGATGGGCGAGGACCGACGAAGCGATCCCTGAGTGAAGTACTAGGACACCTAAGGAGGATCCTGGAGGGTTTTGACCAGGCAATGCATGGGCTCGCGGTGCTTAGGACACCCATACGTATGTCAAGGAAGATATATATATGTATATTGACGAAGTCATTATTGTAATCTGTTACTGGATCTCGTTGTGCTGACCAGCTGGTCCCAACAACAGAGAGTCCAGAGTGGTACTGTTTTTGTGAAACAAGGGATTGAATGGAAATTTTGAATTATGAAATCTGTGATCATATCTGTTTTATCAATGGATTATTTTTGTATTAAAGTTTTAAAGAGGAGTGTGTGCGTATCTGTTTTAAAAAGGAGTGTGTGCGTATCTGTTTTAAAGTTTTAAAGAGGAGTGTGTGCGTATCTGTTTTCTAAAGCTAAAGTTAAGAAAGGCAATTCCATTATGGGTGAGTGAGTACTTGTTTGGTTCCACCGATTCCAGTGGTAGGGTGGTGGCTAACCCATGGGCCAGGTAAGGCTAGAATCAGTGGAGTTTTAATAATCAAACTGAAAAATCTTAGGATTACGCTAGGATTCGAGTAGTTAATTAATTCCCTGATAAATTTCTCAATCGAGTGGATCAACGGCTGTGCCTGATCTTGATTAGGAAAAAAACGTTGAAATTACTCAGATGATCAAATTATATTAGTGATAGTTTCCTTCTATCTGGTTTATTCAGGTGAAGGATAGTTTAGAATTGATTTCGTTAGAAAAATTCGTTAAGAAAACTCAAAAAGGTGGAATCGTCCCCGCTTTTCGGGCATGGGAAATTTTCCCGGTTTCAATTTTTGGAGTGACCACCAGCCTAGTCTCGTGCCCGAACATTCGTGGGCAAGGACCTGAGTGAGAAACCTTGCCCCGCCCATGAGGGGGCTACTTCCGCTGTGTCAGCTACTAGCGGGAGTCCGGTGCACGGAGGGGGCAGAGGGATCTGACACCTACGTGTACATACATACGTACATACATACATACATACATACATCTTTATGTGTAACTCGATGTGCCTAGCTTCTATTTTCGCTAGGCCCTATTCGAAAGAGGAAAGGAAGGGTGACTTTACACATATTTCTTTTGCTTGTAACTACATGCAAAATGCTTCCTTGAAAACATTATCTTTTTTAATGGTGTTCCTACCTCCTACCCGTCGGAGACGAGTTGCCACACTAGTTACTTAGAATAACACAAATTTAAAATTTCATTTAAAAAGTTATAATAATATTTTCTTTTTAAGTATTATTTCCATTCAAGTTATGTGTATTAAGCTATAAACTTTCCATGTATTAAATACATATCTTATATTGTTTAGATTTAAAGTATTTTTGCAAGCCCAGCCATGGTTATTATGAAGCCAATCTGGTTTCTTTGGATCCTCATTCTTCTCCTTGAATTTTGGAATATCGCCAAACAAGGACTTGCATTATATATATATATATATATATATATATATATATATATAATATATATATATAATGATACGCGATACAATATAACTAGGGACCTACTTGACTTACAGTTTGTAGTTTAGTGATATATGTAAACATCAAATAATATTTTCAAGTTTCGGTTAGTGTCAGGAAGTATCTTTTTTTTTTAAATTTGCATGAAAGTTCTTCCTAATATTTTGTCTCATATATCACTCCACATAGAGCCACTCAATCTCGTCACTCAAATCTTGTCTTCAAGAAATTCAAGAATTATATTGACAAGAAGGTTTGTATTGATGGATGTAGTGCAAAAAAGTATCATAAACTTAAATAACTTGCATTAGATATTAAAAAATGCTGAAAATAACAAACTTATCTCGAGACCTACCCTTAAAAAATCCCATTGTACTTTGAGACACAAATCTACCCTTTGAAGAGAAATATCAATTTGTGACATGACCAAAGATGGAAATCTTTGTATGAATGCCTCTTTGTGTTTTCTAGTTGTCTATTTAATGTAGTGTCTACATAAACTCATCCTTTGAGGTTTGTTTCACTTCGTCTTATTTTTCTCCTCTCTTGTCTAATGTTTTGTATTTCCTTAAAATTATTTTCCTAAATCCATGGTAGTTTAATTCATAAATATAGTTTTAGATTTAAAGAAACATGTAAATTGAATAAACCTTAAAGGTATAATAAAACCTTTATTGAAATGCAATTTTTTAAACGTCATGTTTACTAGTTTTGGTTGATCTTCTCAGGGTGAATGTGTATGCTCTTTTCTTGATTTCAGTATATATTTTTCAATTAATTTTGAGCTTCTTTATCATTATCGAGTATTCGAATCGAATTTGAGGTCTCTAGTTTATCTATCCAAAGATAAAAAATTATGAATGCAAAACTCAAAGAATCATTTATGAACTAAGTTATCTTAAAATTTCCATTTAATACCATAAAAAGATTAGATAAATAGTCAAAATCTAGTAAATTGTAGTAGTGTAAACTAAAGGAAGTATAAGAACAAGCTTCATTTTGAAACTATAAGCATTTGAACCGATTCATTCTTTGTGATGAAAACAACAGAAATGTACACTTTTGGTGGTAGAGGTTGTACAAGCAAAGTACCATTTAAGAAAAAATTAGGTGAGAAAAATTATCATCTTTCCTTGTATCCTTTGATTCTTCACTTTGTGGCCATATATTATTTTGTAAGCATGAATTAATAATAACAAAAGGAAGAGAAAAGGTAGGTATATGATTTAGTTTTAGTAGAATAAATTAATGAGTGTGAAGCATCAAGAAATCACTAAGCATGATTGTGATTCATGGTAGGATAAGAAAAATGTAATTTTTTAAACAATTATAGCATCACTATAAGCACCAATATAACCGTCATGCCTCTATTCACGACAAAAAAAATAACAAAAAATTAATCTATAACATTGTGAAAAAAAGATAAGTTTGCCCAAATTTACCAAATGATGAGTCACAAAGTGGGAGAGAATAATATCAACACTCTTGATCACTATCTTTAAATTTTCACTCGTCTCACACATTTTGATTATTGTTGGCCCTTATTTTCATCCTCAATCCTCACATTTCTATCATTTTAAGGCTTGATATTTCCATTACTCTCTAGTTGTACATGGCCCCGGTTTTTATAGTGAGATGATTCTGAAACACAACAAAGGTAACACAAGTGAAATGTTGTTTAGAAAAACCAATAGGTTACATGTTTTTCGGACTTTCCAAGTAGGACCTCCATAAATAATAATCCATTCTTATTTGTGCACCCTTTCAAAGAGAGTAAACCTTGTTGTAACAAAAACTCATATTTATCCTGTCGTCGTCGTGTAGGGAGATGGTCCACTACTTCAATCTATATACATATATTCAAATAAACATTAGTTTTAATTTATTAAAGGATAATCTTTTTTCTTAAAAGATTAAAATTTGAGGTAGTATACTCACAAAGAGTGCAGGGATGTCTATTCCTCCTTCGCATCCTCCTTCGCATATAATATCTTGCTGCACACGCTATTTGCCATGTACCCCTGCATTAAACATAGGGGCCATCTACCCATAAGCATTAAACATAGGGGCCATCTACCCATAAGCATGTTGTTTGCCATGTACCCCTACATAAACATACCTGGGCCATCTACCCATAAGCACATTGTTTATCCATTTATAAGAGTCACGTAGAGAGATAAGAACTACCCATCTATCTAGTAAGAGAGATAAGAACTTATTGACACTTTTTTGTCATCTACCCATCTATCTAATAAGAGAGCACCGATATACTTGTGGAAGAGCAAGAAAGGAAGGAGATGAAGAGTAACCAAACAAGACTTTATGCATAAAGTCTATGCATAGTACTTTACTTTTTATAGTTAAGCTACTTTTGTATCCATTGCTCTAATTTACATGCTCTAAGTTAAGGCCTAACGAAACATGCTTTGGCAAGGCTAAGGTAAGTTGTTGAATTGAACATATTTAGCACTGATGTGTCGAGGACTAGCCTAAGGTGATAGAAGTAGAAATCATTACAATAACAAACATTGGATACAAAGTCTTTATTCCCAGGATAACATTTATGCCTACTATGCTTCAATTGCCTTTTGGCATGAGTTCTTGTCAAGTTAGCTTTTGATATGTCAATAAATAAGTCCCAAGGACAAACATTGAGTGTATTGGAACATTGAGTGTATTCACACATGGACGTTGCTATGTCATGTGTTAGATCATCCGATGGAGTGAAAGTGTGTGTAAAGCATATTGTGGAATATGCAAGCGGCACAG
This sequence comes from Cibotium barometz, assembly GCF_041138505.1. Classification (NCBI taxonomy): domain Eukaryota; kingdom Viridiplantae; phylum Streptophyta; class Polypodiopsida; order Cyatheales; family Cibotiaceae; genus Cibotium; species Cibotium barometz. The sequence continues at coordinate 36,737,425 of NC_141083.1, forward strand.
AAGATTCAAATGAAGTCTTCATAACCAATGTTGTCTACAAGGAGGTTTTGCAAATGGCATGCCGAAGAATGCAAATGTAAATGGTAGCTTACAAATGTTAGAGACTACATTTATACATATCTTTATACAATGAATTAAGCATCTGAATGGAGAATGTTTGCAAAGATGTGACATATACAATCTTTGTTTGCTTCTAGATTGCTTTTATATACAATGCCATTATATTATTCCTTGCTTGGCTCAAGCTATTGAGCACACACACACACACACACACACACATGTATATGTGTATATACATATATATACACACACACATGTATATGTGTATATACATATATATGTATATGTATATATATGTGTGTCTGTGTATACGCACGCACCCATAATATCCATAGATATTGTTCACTCTCATACATATATGTATACATATATTTACGAGTTGACTTCATGGTCCTCAACTTGCCAACCTTATATATAAACACATCATGCTTGCCATATATATCCATATAGAAGCTCCTAAAGCACCAAACTTGGCATATAAATATACATCTAGCATTACAACCCAATAAAATGATGACAATCTTAACACACCTGAACACGGCTTTAAAACAATCTTCGGACAACTGGATTATCTCTTATTGGTAACCTATACTCATCGCCTCCATCTGGCAAAATATATGCAAGACAAAAACATTAGCATTGAAGACATAATTCTCACGAAAAAAAGAAGGATAAGGATAAAACCTTACAAAACTCATTTGGTGGATCAATATTTGAGGCGAACAGCTTTTGAATAGGCTTGTAAACATAGCAAATCGAAAAATTTTGTATTGTCCAGTGCCTATGCACCGAAAATCTAACTTATCAGGATTTTCATAGTCCACAAACATTACACGTACATGAAGTTGATCCGCTTACAATTTGTAGTTCAGTGATATATGTAAACATCAAATAATATTTTCAAGTTTCTGTTAGTGTCAGGGGTAGTGTCAGGGGGGAGGAACTATCATTTTAAAAAGAAAATTGCATGAAAGACCTTCCTATATTTTGTCTCATATATCACTCCACATAGAGCCACTCAATCTCATATCTCGTCTTCAAGAAATCAAGAATCATATTGACAAGAAGATTCATATTGATGGATGTAGTGCAAAAAAGTATCATAAACTTAAACAACTTGCATTAGATATTAAAAAATGCTAAAAAACAACAAACTTATCTCGAGACCTACCCTAACAAAATCCCATTGTACTTTGGGACACAAATCTACCCTTTGAAGAGAAATATCCATTTGTGACATGACCAAGGATGGAAATCTTTATATGAATGCCTCTTTATGTTTTCTAGTTGTCCATTTAATGTAGTGTCTACATCAACTCATCCTTTGAGGTTTGCTTCACTTCGTCTTATTTTTCTCCTCTCTTGTCTAATGTTTTATATTTCCTTAAAATTATTTTCCTAAATCCATGGTAGTTTAACTCATAAATATAGTTTTACATTTAAAGAAACATGTAAATTGAATAAACCTTAAAGGTATAATAAACCTTTATTGAAGTGCAATTTCTTCCAAGTCATGTTTACTAGTTTTGGTTGATCTTCTCAGGGTGAATGTGCATGCTCTTTTCTTGATTTCAGTATATATTTTTCATTTAATTTTGAGCTTCTTTGTCATTATTGAGTATTTGAATCAAATTTGAGGTCTCTAGTTTATCTATCCAAAGATAAAAAATTATGAATGCAAAACTCAAAGAATCATTTATGAACTAAGTTATCTTAAAATTTCCATTTAATACCCATAAAAAGATTAGATAAATAGTCAAAGTCTAGTAAATTGTAGTAGTCTAAACTAAAGGAAGGATAAGCACAAGCTTCATTTTGAAACTATAAGCATTTAAACTGATTCATTCTTTTTGATGAAAAGAAGAGAAATGTACACTTTTGGTGGTAGAGGTATAAGCAAAGTACCATTTAAGAAAAAATTAGGTGATAAAACTTATCATCTTTCCTTGTATCCTTTGATTCTTCACTTTGTGGCCATATCTTATTTTGTAAGCATGAATCAATAATAACAAAAGGAAGAGAAAAGGTAGGTAAATGATTTAGTTAGTAGAATGAATTAATGAGTGTGAAGCATCAAGAAATCACCAAGCATGATTGTGATTCATGGTAGGATAAGAAAAATGCAATTTTTAAAACAATTATAGCATCGTTATAATTATAAGCGCCAATATAAGCGTCATGCCATTAATCACGAGACAAAAAAATAAACAAACTTAAATATATAACATTGTGAAAAAAAGATAAGTTTCTCCAAATTTACTGAATGACGAGTCACAAAGTGGGAGAGAATAATATCAACACTATTGATCACTATCTTCAAATTTTCTCTCGTCACACATTTTGATTATTGTTGCCCCTTAGTTTCATCCTCAATCCTCAATCCTCACATTTCTATTAATATAAGGCTAGATATTTCCATTACTCTCTAGTTGTACATGGCCCCGGTTTATAGTGAGATGATTCTAAAACACAACAAAGGTGTAACACAAGTGAAATGTTGTTTAGAAAAACTAATAGGTTACATGTTTTTCGGACTTTCCAAGTAGGGCCTCCATAAATAATAATCCATTCTTATTTATGCATGTAAGATTCTTCCCCAGCCTCTCAGGATGTCCAGTATCTTCCCCTCTTCAGAAATATCAAATATCTTGTTTCTACCTGTTTTGGCCTAGAGAGAGAAAATGCTCTAGAGAGAGATTATTTAGATTTTGAATATTTTTGAATAGAAAAAATTCTCATCCTATTAATATAAGTTCCCCTGAAAGAGAAGTTCAAAAAGATTTCCAGAAGGTGCATTAGAAATCAAGTATAATCTGCTCAAGAGGCATTATCCTGAGAGTCAAGATTTTTTTTGAAATTTTAAATTAAGATTCCTATGGGCCAATAATATCAATCCATGTGTGGGGAGGAGATAAATCCAATTTGTAAAAGAAATTACCCAAAAATGAGAAAATGCTCACATAAGATGAAGAGTTGACTATGTACAAGGGTTATAAAGAGTTGACTATGTACGAGGGTTATTAGTAAAAAACTATGAGTATTACTAAAAAAATGACTTATTTTGGGTATAATCATTCCATTTTGACACATATGTAAGGAAGGGGAGTGCCTTCAAGGAGGTGCATGCTTCACATGCTTGAATGAGTTTTAAACTCAAAAATAATGTGATATTTTTATCTCTCCTCTCTCTTGGATCAAACCAAATCAAAAAGGAACCAAACTAGGTCCAAATCTAGTCTAAATTCTACCAAACTAAAATCTGGAAAATTCTAGAAATCAGTTGGTCTTGGTTAGAGCATCCCTCTCCTATAAATAGAACCTGAGTCTTTGTAAAAAGATAGGAGAATTATACTATGCCAAAATTATGCTGAAATAATGCTAATTTTTACTATTCTCTAAAATTCTCTCCAAATTGAAGAAATTGGAGCTTCCCTCTTTCTTCAATCTCCATTGGTGACTCCATTAGCACACCAAACCAATTGATTAGTTGGGGGCCTCTATCGTGAACAAAGAATCAAGCAATTTGTAAGGTAAATGGTGAATTTTGATCTTTTCTATAAATTCTCAATGTTTCTCTCTTCTCAACCCCTTTGAAGCTTGAGAAGCTTAATTGGAATGGTTTTTGAATGCTATTGAAGTTAATTGATGAATGGTAGTAAAGAATTACATAAATTTTTATTTATGCTTAATTTTAATGGTTTTTATGTAATTTCTCTCACTCACTCAAAGAACGATCATTCTCATGACCTATTCTCACTCCAAATGAAGATTTTCATAAAGCTTTTTCTTAATCCAAGATTAATCTATGCTTGAGGCCAAATTAATGGCTTTTTTCTATGCTTTTAGTTTATGTATTTCATGAATATTAATGATTCAATCCATTATGGGTTAATGATCCAAATAGGAATCATTCTAATCATTCCCTTAATGATAAGCTTTATCCTTTAAAATAATTGAGATTTATAAGCATAACAGCGGAGCTATGGTAAAATTTTTGTAAAAATTACACATAAAATAATTTCATTCAAAGCATGAAAAGAGGACTTCCTACCATATTCTAGGAATTATCATCCTAGATTAATTGAAAGAATTTCATTGTAATCATGGAGAAATTGATTTTTATGTTATGCATAATTGATGAATTAAGAAAAAGAGGATTTCTAGTAATTAAATTTCATGTTAAAAAGAGTAATCCCCATCGTATGAGTATTCTTAAAGGGTTATTTTCATTCTAGACATAGAAAAATGTATACTAGAAATATTTATTTATAAAACTGTGATTTTCATCATAATTGATTTTTATGCATAAGTAGATGCATAAAAGAATTATATATATATATATTAAAAGTGTGATTTTCATCATAAAGGATTTTATGCATAAATTAGATGCATAAAAGAAATTCTTTTATATCAAAAGAATGATTTTCATCATAAATGATTTGTATGCATAAAAGAACTTTTTTATATTAAAAGTGAGATTTTCATCATAATTGGATTGTATGCACAAATTAGATGCATAAGAGAAATTCTTTTATTCTAAAAGTGTAATTCCTACTAAATTAGATTTATGCATGGAAAGATGCATAAAGAAATCATTTTAACCCAAAAGTGTTATTCTCTTCAATTTTGATTTTATGCATAGAAAGATGCATAAAGAATTTTATTTTTAATTCAAAAGAGTTATTCTTATCAATTTTGATTTTATGCATAGAAAGATGCATAAAGAATTTTATTTTTAATTCAAAAGAGTTATTCTTATCAATTTTGATTTTATACATAGAAGGATGCATAAAAGATTTATTCTAAAAGTGTTAATTTCATTAAGATGGAAATTTATGCATAGAAAGATGTATAAAAGATTTATTTTTATTTCGAAAGTATTATTCTCATTCCATTGGAATTTATGCATAGTAAAATGCATAAAAGGATTATTATAAAAGTGTTATTCCTACTAAAGTTGTCTTTATGCCTAATAAGATGTGTATGAGATGTGCTAGGATGTGATAAGATGTGTATGAGAAGTGATAGGATGTGATAAGATGCGTATGGGAAGTGATAAGATGTGATAAGATGTGTATGAGATGTGCTAGGATGTGATAAGATGTGTATGAGAAGTGATAGGATGTGATAAGATGCGTATGAGATGTGATAGGATGTGATAAGAGGCATATGAGATGTGATAGGATGTGATAAGATGCGTATGGGAAGTGATAGGATGTGATAAGATGTGTATGAGAAGTGATAGGATGTGATAAGATGCATATAGGATGAGTTAGGATGTGATAAGATGAGTTAGGATGTGATAAGATACTTATGGGATGAGGTAAGAAGTGTATCTAATGGGATAAGATGTATATGGGTTGTGATAAGGCGAGAATGGATGTGATGTAAAAGAATAGATGTGAAGGTGTATGTGGTTATATGAATGGGAATGTAGAAATGGATGTATGGATGTGGATGTATGAATGTGAACGCAAATGTAAATGTATGATATAGATGTATGGATGTGGATATGGATGTGGATGTATGAATGTAGATGTGAATGTGGATGTAGATGTGAAAATGGATGTATGGATGTAGATGTGGATATGGATGTCTATGTATGGAAGTGGATGTATGAATGTAGATGTGGATGTATGAATGTAGATATGGAATGTGGATAAGGATATGGATGTAAGAATGTGGATGTATGTGAATGTGAATGTGGATGTGTGAATGTGGATATGGATGTATGGATGTGGATGTATGAATGTGAACGCGGATGTGAATGTATGATATGGATGTATGGATGTGGATATATGAATGTGAACGCGGATGTGAATGTTTGATATAGATATATGGATGTGGATGTATGGATGTAGATGTGAATGTGGATGTAGATGTGAAAATGGATATATGGATGTAGATGTGGATGTGGATGTATGGATGTGGATGTGGGTGTGGATGTATGAATATAGATGTGGATGTGGATATGGAGGTGTATGTATGAATGTAGATGTGAATGTGGATGTAAGAATGTGGATGTAGATGTGAAAATGGATATATGGATGTAGATGTGGATGTGGATGTATGAATGTGGAGGTGGATGTATGAATATGGATGTGGAAATGGATGTATCGATGTGGATGTATGAATGTGGATGTGAAAATGGATGTATGGATGTAGATGTGAATGTGGAAGTATAAATGTGGATGTGGGATGTATGAATGTGGATGTGAAAATGGATGTATGGATGTAGATGTGAATGTGGATGTGTATGTGGAATAATGAATGCAAAAATGTATGTGAATGGATATGAAGTCAATATGAGCGAATGGATGAGAGGAGATGTCATGTGAATCAAAATGTGAATGAATAATATGAAGTCGATATGAGCGAATGGATGAGAGGAGATGTCATGTGAATCAGAATGTGAATGAATAATATAAAGTCGATATGAGCGAATGGAAGAGAGGAGATGTCATGTGAATCAAAATGTGAATGAATAATATAAGATGTGAATGAATGAGATGTAATGAGAAATGGATGTGATGAGACATAATGTAAATTAAGAAAGATAGGGATGGATGTTATGTGAAGTAAATGAATCTGATGTGATGGGATGGAAAATGATGTATGTGGTCAAGAATGGATACACATATGATTTGGAATTAGGTTAAGTAATATGGATTGATGTGGAACAATCTGGAAAGACGTGAGTTCATTATAGAAACTGTATTTATAACCTATTTGTTGTAAATGACTGTTTTATGTCAAGAACGCTGGGGAAGCATTTTGACCGTCTTGTGATTAAGGTCATGGAGACCTAACTAATAAAGTTGCAACTGCTGAGATGGAAAGTCAATGGAGGACATCTCGCGTAGCAAGGTCGCGGGCCAAGGTCTTGACCAGCCTCGGTTTGATTTAAATGGTGAGCTTCCGGTACGGTGGATGAGGGACCAAGGAAGCGGCCTATGAGTGAAGCGCTAGGTGACCTGCGAAGGATCCTAGAGGGTGCTGACCATACGGTGCTCGGGCTCTGGATCACCGACGATACCCACACGTGCGTCGTGGAAGATATTGGAACAAGGAGTAAGAGTTGTTTTCTGAAACCGAGTATGGATCTAGTTGATTGACCTTGCTGGTCCTTAACTGATGAGTCCACCTTAACTGATGAGTCCATAGCTCTCTTATATGGATCTGTTGGTTGATCTTGCTGATCTTCAACGAGGATTCCATCTTGATTTTTATAAGTGATTATCTGCCGGGTACTATGAGCTAGGAACTATAGAAAAGGCCCCTGAGTGAATAAGTGGTGAGCGTTTTGGTTGCCAATGATGCCATAGATACTCCGATGAAGGAATGATTGGAAATTAAGATTCAACCGGATACTTGGAAGTTTATGATCAGTAACACTATGATTTCATTAAATGATTGAATTAAATACATTTGAATCTAGGAAAAAGGCAATTTCATATTGGGTGTGTAAGTGGTATGACTAGAGTTAAATTTGCTTGAAAATCCAGCTAGGGGGTCTGGGAACTCTTTTCCCTGGTACCCAGGACAAAACCTAACCAAATTCCTAATTGGATCCCATCACTACAGTGGTTGGGCGGTTGGCTAACCCATGGGACTGGATGGGGTTAGGCTAGACTCATGGATCCGTAAATCGAGACTCAATTTCTGTTTAGTTCGATAGATGAAGTAAATCCTGGACAAAAATTGTTCTATGGAAACGACTGTGCCTCTCAATGAGGAAAAAAGCGTTGGTCTCTATGATCCAAGTACAGTCTTTTTCCCTGATCTGACTATGGGACTTACGGGTTCGGTCAGATGAGCTCAATTAGTTAAGGCTTTTGACTACGTTAGGGAAAAGTTATCCTGGTGGAATCGCCCATGCTTTCCGGGCAAGAGAAGTTTTTTTGAGTTCGGTTTGGAAGAATCAAGGAATTAGTCACCTGTCCGGATATCCGTGGGCGAGGCCCCGAGTGTGGGACCCTGTCCCACGCAAGATGATGTGCTACTTCCACTGCTAGCACCCCGAATTCGTTGCACGGTGGGGACAGAGATCTTACAGTTGGTATCAGAGCCAATTTGGCTAATGAGGATCAACCGAGAAGCCAAATATGTCAAAAATTTATCAAGAAGCACTAAAAGGTTGTAATTGTGTGATAAAATTCATACAATTTGATATTCAAACTGGAATTCGTAAATTGATAATTGGGTCTTCAGATGGAAGTACCGCAATTATATGGAATCCGTGACTTGCTTGAGGCCTAGACATGATGGTATTTATCTTATAGTTCCAAGAACCATGACTACCTGCTGTATATACCGAGGGTAGAACTGCAGCTCTTTATTGGCAGTATATACGAGTAAATCTAAGACTTAAAATTATAAGCAGTAATGCTATCTAGATGAAGAATTCGAATGTGGTTGATATGATTTTTTAATTTGTGGTTGTGAACTGATGAGTTGATTTGGATTCTGATTGAAAAATGATGATTCTTGAAATTTGGTTGAAATGTAATAAGCTGAGCAAAACCACAATGAGGATAAATGGGACGAGTCCCTGTGATGATGTTCATAACTGGAATGACGTTAATAACTCCAGCAAATCACTATGAGATTAGTGGATTGTGCTGGCAGATTGCTGTTGTTAACACTTGACCCAGTGGATCAAGTTAAAGGAGGTCAAATTAAAATCTACATAAATGAAAAATTTCCATGAAGGACTGTTTAGATAGAAATTTCGGTCTAATGGAACATTATTGTGATAAGGAATTGAATGTTATGATCTGAGTGAATTGTTATTTAATAATGAGTTTTATATAAGGGATCTTTATCCCAGGATTCTATTTGGGTTCACCAAAATATAAGGAACCCATAATCAGTTGGATCTTAAGAAAAAGAATTCTCCTCTAGTTTTGCGAGATGAGGACATCTCGCATTTTTTAAGTGGGATAGAATGTTAGATTCCTCCCCAACCTCTCAGGATGTCCAGTATCTTCCCTTGTAGTCAAATCCCTCTTCAGAAATATCAAAGATCTTGTTTTTACCTATTTGGCCTAGAGAGAGAAAATGCTCTAGAGAGAGATTATTTAGATTTTGAATATTTTTGGATAGAAAAAATTCTCATCCTATTAATATAAGTTCCCTTGAAACAGAAGTTCAAAAAGATTTCCAGAAGGTGCATTAGAAATCAAGTATAATCTGCTCAAGAGGCATTATCCTGAGGGTCAAGATTTTTTTTGAAATAATTAAGGTTCCTATGGGCCAATAATATCAATCCATGTGTGGGGAGGAGATAAATCCAATTTGTAAAAGAAATTACCCAAAAATGAGTAAATGCTCACATAAGATGAAGAGTTAAGACTATGGAACACCATATTGGGGAATATGGGAATTTCTCATAAGTTTGGAACATGTGGTCAAAACTTTGGATTTGCCATAACTTGAACACCATTTGTCCAAATTGTGCGCTATAAAGCTCAATAGATCCCATTTTTCAAGCACTTTCCAATGATAGGTCACATGATAGGGTTTTGAAAAACTTATAGACATGTTTACCGAGTCCCACCTTTTTAGTATTACGAAAATGGGACTTGGGAGATTCCCAAACTCACGAATATGGTGTTTAAGGGTTATCAGTAACAAACTATGAGTATTACTAAAAAAATGAGATATTTTGGGTATAATCATTCCATTTTGACACATATGTAAGGAAGGGGAGTGCCTTCAAGGAGGTGCATGCTTCATATGCTTGAATGAGTTTTAAACTCAAAAAAAATGTGATATTTTTATCTCTCCTCTCTCTTGGACTCTCAAACCGAATCAAAAAGGAACCAAACTAGGTCCAAATCTAGTCCAAATTCAACCAAACTGAAATTCAAAAAATTCTAGAAATTAGTTGGTCTTGGTTAGAGCATCCCTCTCCTATAAATAGAACCTGAGTCTGTGTAAAAAAAATAGGAGAATTATACTATGCCAAAATTATGCTGAATTAGCTATTCTCTAAAATTCTCTCCAAATTGAAGAAATTGGAGCTTCCCTCTTTCTTCAATCTCCATTGGTGACTCCATTAGCACACCAAACCAATTGATTGGTTGGGGGCCTCTACCGTGAACAAAGAATCAAGCAATTTGTAAGATAAATGGTGAATTTTGATCTTTTCTATAAATTCTCAATGTTTCCCTCTTCTCAACCCCTCTCAAGCTTGAGAAGCTTAATTGGAATGGTTTTTGAATGCTATTGAAGTTAATTGATGAATGGTAGTAAAGAATTATATTAATTTTTATTTATGCTTAATTTTAATTATTTTTTATGTAATTTCTCTCTCTCACTCAAAGAACGGTCATTCTCATGACCTATTCTCAATCCAAATGAAGCTTTTCATAAAGCTTTTCCTTAATCCAAGATTAATCTATGCTTGAGGCCAAATTAATGGATTTTTTCTATGCTTTTAGTTTATGTATTTCATGAATATTGATGATTCAATCCATTATGGGTTAATGATACAATTAGGGATCATTCTAATCATTCCTTTAATGATAAGCTTTATCCTTTAAAATAATTGAGATTTATCAGTCATAGAAGCGGAGCGATGGTAAAATTTCTGTAAAAATTACACATAAAATAATTTCATTCAAAGCATGAAAAGAGGACTTCCTACCATATTCTAGGAATTATCATCCTAGATTAATTGAAAGAATTTCATTGTAATCATGGAGAAATCGATTTTTATGTTATGCATAATTGATGAATTAAGAAAAAGAGGATTTCTAGTAATTAAATTTCATGTTAAAAAGAGTAATCCCCATCGTATGAGTATTCTTAAAGGATTATTTTCATTCTAGACATAGAAAAATGTATACTAGAAATATTTATTTATAAAAGTGTGATTTTCATCATAAAGAATTTTATGCATAAATTAGACGCATAAAAGAAATTCTTTTATATCAAAAGAATGATTTTCATCATAAATTATTTGTATGCATAAAGATATGCATAAAAGATTTTTTTTTATATATTAAAAGTGAGAATTTTATCATAATTGGATTTTATGCACAAATTAGATGCATAAGAGAAATTCTTTTATTCTGAAAGTGTAATTCCTACTAAAATGGATTTATGCATGGAAAGATGCATAAAGAAATTATTTTAACCCAAAAGTGTTATTCTCATCAATTTTGATTTTATGCATAGAAAGATGCATAAAGAATTTTATTTTTAATTCAAAAGAGTTATTCTTATCAATTTTGATTTTATGCATAGAAAGATGCATAAAGAATTTTATTTTTAATTCAAAAGAGTTATTCTTATCAATTTTGATTTTATAAATAGAAAGATGCATAAAGAATTTTATTTTTAATTCAAAAGAGTTATTCTTATCAATTTTGATTTTATGCATAGATAGATGCATAAAAGATTTATTCTAAAAGTGTTAATTTCATTAAGATGGAAATTTATGCATAGAAAGATGTATAAAAGATTTATTTTTATTTCGAAAGTATTCTCATTCAATTGGAATTTATGCATAGTAAAATGCATAAAAGGATTATTATAAAAGTGTTATTCTTACTAAAGTTGTCTTTATGCCTAATAAGATGTGTATGAGATGTGCTAGGATGTGATAAGATATGTATGAGAAGTGATAGGATTAGGATGTGATAAGATGCGTATGGGAAGTGATAGGATGTGATAAGATGTGTATGAGATGTGCTAGGATGTGATAAGATGCGTATGAGATGTGATAGGATGTGATAAGAGACGTATGAGATGTGATAGGATGTGATAAGATGTGATAAGAGGCGTATGAGATGTGATAGGATGTGATAAGATGTGATAGGATGTGATAAGAGGCGTATGAGAAGTGATAGGATGTGATAAGATGTGTATGAGAAGTGATAGGATGTGATAAGATGCATATGGGATGAGTTAGGATGTGATAAGATGAGTTAGGATGTGATAAGATGTGTATGGGATGAGGTAAGAAGTGTATCTGATGGGATAAGATGTATATGGGTTGTGATAGGGCGAGAATGGATGTGATGTAAAAGAATAGATGTGAAGACGTATGTGGTTATATGAATGGGAATGTAGAAATGGATGTATGGATGTGGATGTGGATGTGAATGTGAACGCGTATGTGGTTATATGAATGGGAATGTAGAAATGGATGTATGGATGTGGATGTATGAATGTGAACGCGGATGTAAATGTATGATATAGATGTATGGATGTGGATATGGATGTGGATGTGGACATGGATGTGGAAGTGGATGTATGAATGTAGATGTAAATGTGGATGTAGATGTGAAAATGGATGTATGGATGTAGATGTGGATGTGGATGTGGATGTGGATGTGGATATGGATGTATGAATATGGATGTCTATGTATGAAAGTGGATGTATGAATGTAGATATGGAATGTGGATAAGGATATGGATGTAAGAATGTGGATGTATGTGAATGTGAATGTGGATGTGTGAATGTGGATATGGATGTGGATATGGATGTATGGATGTGGATGTATGAATGTGAATGCAGATGTGAATGTATGATATGGATGTATGGATGTGGATATGACATAAGGGCACGTTGGGCATGCTCTATGAGTGCCTACCTGCATTAGGGCCCAACCGACTAGATGAAAAAGGGATTTTTCTCATGGAATCTTATATCCAAAGAAAGTTGCCAACACCAAAGTGTCCAACCAACTTATTTTGGAATATTTCTCATGTTTTGTCCAGTTTGTTCTAGCCAAAAACCCTTCTCCTAGCCAACCAACAACTTGTATACATATATAAGGTAGGCACTTGTATTCAACACCATTCATTCATCATCAGCAAAAGTTATCAAGCATCTTTCAATCATCAATTCAGCAATTTAGACTCCTACCTCTCCGAGAAAAATCCCTAAAATTCTCTTCATAATTCATCCATCATATATGCAGTCCTACAGCTATCCTGGACTTGCATAAGTAGCCCAAAGAAGAGTCTTCTACAATACCCTTGCATTGGGCATTCATATTGCCTTATTCTCAAGCATTGTACAATAGTTCTTTAAAGAAGTAACAAAAGCAAATACTCCTGGTTGCAGGGGGGCCTTCAGTGTGGGTGGGACCCAATACTATGTCGTCTATTTTCTCTTCTATTCTTCTATCTCTCTCTCTACTCAATGAATGGATTCTAAAGATCTCACCAAAGTAAAGGTTTAAAGAAGGCTTGTTGTGCATTACCACACGATCAACCTCAATACATGTACCATTTGTATTAGAGTAACAAATTCATACCCAACTCAGCTACCTAAAGAAGTGAGAGCATCTGGTGGATGGTAAAATTACGGTCCAAAAAAATAACCCAGGCCTCCACCATGTCAGGAGAGACATCAAATCAAAGATTAAAGCTAGTAGGAAGCTATGGAGGTACAAAGTCTCCAAAGAGATACACCAAAAGAAAGTACGCTTTTTCCAAGCACAAAAGAGCTCCTGAGAATAATGATAGAGAAAATAAATTCATTTTGAAGATGCAGCTTGCATAAAAACAAGAATCCCAAAGAAAGCCTCTCAAATCTAGCAAAAAGTTTCTTCGATCTAGAGGAACAAAGAAGAAAAGACTACAAAAGACGTGAAGAAGCAAGAAGAGAAGCTAAAGAAGAAGAAAATAAAGAACAACAGAGACATGTAGGGGAACAAAGGGATAAGGAAGACATGCACAAGGATGAGAAAGACCTGTACCATCAAGAAGAAGCTGAGCAAAGACTCAACTAGGAGGCTATGCAAATCCAATAGTAGATGATGGCCAATATTTTGGCATCCCTCCCCAAGATGTCTCCAAATCCTTCGTCCTCCACTACCCCTACCACCACTGTTGTACGAACTTCTCCAAACTTTAGTAAGTATGATGGTAAGTGTGATTATGTTGCTATTACTTAGTTCATTCATCAATTTGAAGCACATTTTCCTTTAGCTAAAATTATAAATCCACAAGACAAAGTCCATGTGGTAGCACCTCAACTCACTGGGGAAGCTGTTACTTAGTGGTTGGTGGAAGAATTGGTATCAACTTCACACAGACCCATTAACAGGCCAATTTATATTTGATTGGGCTACTTTTGTGATTGACCTCCTCAAGGCCCATTTTCTACCACCACACTATATTCAACCAATCTTGAGGACGAGTTTTACACTCAAAATGGTTCCCATATTTTGACCTATTCCAACAAGGTCATTGCCATGGCCCAGTGGTTAGGCAAATCAAAAGAAGAAAAGCTAAAATAGTTCATTGAAGGTTTAGACACAAACATTAGGTACCTAGTCAAGAATTTTGAGCCTCAAACTTATGCACGAGCACTAACCCTTGCTCAAAATCAGGAACTGATGCTGAACGGAGGTAAGACCAAGTAGGCACAATCTAATCCTAAGTCCCAGAAGTAGTCATCTACCCAAGCTCAGAATATCAAAGACCAAAAGGACCAAATTTTTAGGGTCAATCGGGTAATAAGAAAGATTCCACGCCCAAGAAGCCTCTTAAGAAAAAATCTAAGGAGTGCATCACTGGAGGTTAATTCTAGCCCAATGAATAAACACGTACAAGGCAAAGAACTGTTGTTTCTTCTGCCACATTGTGGGACACAGGAAGAAGGATTACACTAAGTGGCAGGCTGAAAAAGTCTACCAAGGCACCCACTTTAACAGTAGTGACCATAGCATCCCATCCACACCTCAACCATTAGCTTCTGATGCCTTTCAGCTATTGCTTGCCTTGAATTCAATGCCACCACTGGTATTTGATAATAGAAGGGGGTGAGGCTAATAGATAGAAGAAGGCTATCATCCATGTCTACGGCACTATGAGGGGATAGCAGTGCATTGTCCTCTTTGACATGGACAATTATGAGGATGCCATTTCTCCGCCAATTGGCAAACAAAATGAGGTATACCTTGGTTCTTTATCACTTAGATATGTCATAAAACTTAGTAGTTTGAGTTTCAGGTTTAGAAGGCAACATTCTAGCGGGATTTTTTCTCCCCTCTTATAGGGTGTGACATGATCGTTAGGGATCCAATAGTTTAGACAGTATGCACCCATTCCTGATTGGAGGCAGGACATTTTCACTATGGTTGAAGGTTTTTCTGAGTCCATCATGATTCGTGGCCAGGATCAGAGCATTCTTGGAATACCATTCATTTTCCACATTCAGGCCCAATGAGATTAGAAAATGAGTAAAGTGTGTGTTGATTTATGTTTACTCTCTGTGCTGTGTAGCAGAGGAGTGTAGCAGAGGATGGTGGGTCTCCTGTCTCAATACAGCAATGTTATGATATGACCTCCCACCCAATCCCTCACCCAATAGAACAGAGGACCATCGCATAGAGCTGGTTCCTAGTTTAGAGCCTCCTAGCAAGTCTCCCTCACGCATTTCTAAGGCATCAGAGAGCCAAGTGAAGAAGAGGTATTTATCCTAGCTACTCCAGTATAGATTTATCTAGCCTTCCTCCTCCCAATTTGTTGCTCCCACCCCGTTTTTCCAAAAGAAGGATAACACCATATTCTTATGTGTGGATTATAGGGCGCTAAATAAACTAATAGTTAAGAATAGATTGCCCAGAATAGAGTGTATCCTAGAGCAACTCAATGGTGCTAAATTATTCTATAAGATAGAATTAAGAGTGGCTACCATAAAGTTCAGATCTTTGAGACCGACATTCCAAAAACTGCCTTTAGGAAGGAGCACGGCCACTATGAGTTTGTGATGATGCCTTTTTGACTCACCAATGCACTAGTGACATTCAACAAAATGATGTCTTGGGTTTTTTGGGATCTCATTGGCAAATGCATTTTCATCTTTTTAGATGATATCCTTATCTTCTCAGGGACTACAGAGAAACATGAGCGAGATGTGGCAAAAATTTTACAACACTTGTAGAACAATGAGTTGTTTATGCATGCCAAGAAGAATGAGTTTGGACTACTAGAAATACATTAAATGGGATACATCATTAGCTCATCATGTATTAGCCTCGACCCTAAAAAGGTTACTCAATTGGGATATTCCCACCAAGACAGCCCAAGAAATCCGCTCATTTGTGAGTCTTTGCCAAGCCTACATAACACACATATGGACAAGTTTTCTGACCTTGCATCACCTCTCACCGACTTCTTGCTTAAGGGCATGAAGACTCATCACCAAAAAGTTTCCATTATGGGCAAGGCTTTAGAGGAATTCTAGGTATTAAAGAAAGTTGCCTCTCTGAGTCACTAATCTTAAAGTTATCATCTAACGATGATTCCTTTCGAGGTGATTACCGATGCCAGTAGCCTAGCCATTGGAGCTGTTCTATAGCAACATGGTAGGCCAGTGGCTTATTATAGCTAATGGAGTGACAGGCAGTCCAGATGGATTCAATTGCTCCAAGAGTTTAGGGGAATGATTGAATATGTCCCTAGTAAGAATAACTCTACTGTCAATGCTCTCAGTCCTATGTTACTGTCATCATGCTGCCTACTATCCTAGGGTTGCCAATTGTACCCATAGACCAATGGGGTAATGAGTAAGGTCTACCCATAGCACATGCCATGCTTTGAGTACAAACTTGTACGCAAGCCCATGAATGCCTACATGCTAATGATGTTTCTACATGGTAGACCTAAACTATGGCTAACTACTACATGCACCCTATTTGATGAATTTTCCAAGTGGGTTAAGAGGACTCTAGACTAACCTCTATTTGATGAATTTTCCAAGTGGGTTAAGAGGACTCTAGACTAACCTCTATGGCTTGGAGACTGACTTGCATAGCTTGTGCCTAACTGTCCTTGGACTGAGGGCTCACAATGGGGTCACGACATATGACAAATGTTCCTAAAAAGATATTACTTCACTATAAATATTGCATTGATGATGATGCTAATGTGTCATTGTGTGCAGGGTGTACATGACAGGAAGCCTCTGGAAAGTATCCCACATGCATAGAGGATGGTTTTGTTACGTTTTAGAAAGGAAGTGATTCGCACTATTGCGAGCTTCGACGAAGAGAGAGAACAAGAACTCTAAAACAAGAAGCACTAGGTAGTCCTTCGAAGACGATAAACATGAGTGTGCACGAGATTTTCCAGACGATGATCACAAACTAGAACACTAAGTTGGAAGACCAAAAGGCATAGATCTTGGCGCCAGAGGATAGAACTTGTACTCTAGTTCCTTTTTCTCCGTCTCTATCTCCTTGTCTTTCTCCCTCTTTTTCCCAAAACTTGATAGCAAAGATCCTTATCTGGGTAGCCGTCCTCAAGGGTTATTATTGTAGCCAAGTTCGACACTTGAGTTACAGATGTGAGTATTGGAGATTTGATTGATGGAAGTCCATACGAGAGCATCTTGTACTGCCACCCAAGAAGAGGCCAGACGATGTGTGGAGCACAAAGAAATTCTTACAATTTTAGATGCAAGAGTAGCACCACCTTCTTTCTTTCTCGAGTCATCCTGTCGTCGAGAGGATGAACTTCAGTACATATAATGGTAAACTCGACCCCACAACCCTTTATAAGTATAATGGCAAACTTGACCCCATGACCCTTTATTCCTAGTTGCATCAAGTTGAAACCTGAGAAAAAATGATACTGACATAGTGATCTTGGCTAGTTGGTACTTAGAACGTGAGGCCATCCCATGATGGACTCAGTGGGCACATGCCCACACCAGATTAAGTATGTCAGCATATGTCTGGGATGAGTTAGTCTTAGATCTTAAGCAACCGTTTCTACCACCCCATTACCTTGAGTGACTCAAAGATGAGTTTAGGGGGGCACGTCAAAATGTTCAACTAGTCCTACACAGCTTGCCTCAAACTTATGTTTGCATTTAGGAATTTCTGATAAGGACAAGAAAGGGAAATTCCTTATGGCTTGACATGTAAATCCAATGGAAGTGTGTATGTTTCGGCCAGCCACTTTCAAAGATGTACTCTCGCTTACACATCAGAGGTTGAGATGAAGTATAAGGGAGGAAAGCCCAGGACTTCTTAGCCTTCTAATCTTAAGGAACTTGCCTTGGGGGGGGAGGCCAAAACCAGATGGGCTCTTCCCTAGGACAGAGCACAGGAGTCTCTAGCTCTAAGAACTTGACTAATGCAAAGCCTGTGGACCTAAAAGCACATGAAGGCAAGAATGGTGATTCGGCAATGCACATGATTTAGCAATGCACAAAGCCTTCCCAATGTGTGCTTGAGTCCCAAGGCTGTGTAAAATGTAGCATGCATAGATTTGATCCGCTACTAGTGTAGAAACCCCCTATGTGACTAGTTGATGTGTCACGTGTATCTTGCACTTGGTCGATGTGTCACATGCATCCCACACTTGGAATATGCCACGCGGGGGCATATTTGTATAGTAGGTGCAGGACTTAGATTGGAAATCGGTCCCATGTGAGTCCCAATCCGGGATGAGTTAGCCAAGGCTCCACTCTTAGCATCCAAGGTCAGGTGTACAAGTCCTCTACATGGTCTTGGTCAGGTGTGCACTGTCTTGCGCATGAAGCAATGCCAGTCTAAGCAATGCCAATCTGTATTGTGAGTCTCCCTCTAGAATGATGTCGGTTTTTTTGAGTGTTTGGCTTGTAGCCAGAAACCAGGCATCTGTGTAGATGCATGTAGAAGAAGGAGCGGCCCTTTCGGCTAACCTAGAAAAGGGCTAGTAACCCTTGTCTATCCAAAGGGATACCCCTTGTGGGATAATTGAGGGGCCATGTAGGCCCATGGTCATTTCCCATTAGCCATGATGGCTGAGTGCTGTCGGCTAGCCTCAAGGGGCCTAGATAGCAAGGTGGATAACCGTAAGGCTTGGCCAGCCTGTCGGCCCAGCATAGGAGGCCTATGCAGCCTAATTAGCCTTGGCCAACCTCATGGCTTGGCTAGGCTATGAGCTATCTTATGGACAACTAACTAGTAGCTTAAGTAAGCTAGAACACATGACAAAAAGGGTGTTCATATCTAGGTGCAAAAAGTGCTACTAAATATGCAAACAAACAGGTCGTTGGAGAATATTGTGCTGGCCGACTCCTTTCTAGAGCCCACCGACAAGCATCTAGAGCCCACCGACAAGCATCTAGAGCACCTATAAATAGCTTAGGCAACATTTTAGTCATTTCATCTTAGCATTCACAAGGGGTTTCTGAATTCCAAGGGCTAGGATAGTCAAGGGAAGCTCTCAACTAAGGTGAAGATGAGAGGTTAAGAACTAGATTATTGATTAAAGATTTGCATCATTCTAATAAAGCAAATACACCATTCATGGGTGAGGGCCTTATAGAGGGTATCAGGACCTAATATTGTGTCTGGCTCCCTCTCTCTCTCTCTCTCTCTCTCTCTCTCTCTCTCTCTCTCTCTCTCTCTCTTTGTGTCTCTTTTTCTACACTTGTCTCTCTATCTTGTGTGTTATCTTTGTCACAAAAATATTGTTGATTTTTTTCCATTGAAGTTACCGATTCTACTCATCAAGCTTCCGCATGTTACACTATGTCTATATGGCAGTGGGTTCACACTAGCAAAGCCGGCTAGATGTGCTAGCTCCATGCTGAAAACTGTGCGTACACTATCGGGGGGTTGAGGAAGCCTAATTTAGCATGTTCATGGCTATAAAAGCATGCATGTATGTCAAGCATGGCCAAAGGTAGCACTCCGTAGCTTTTTCCCAAAAAGGGAGAGATGGACATTTAAAAAAGGGGGAGATGGACATTTAGAAAAGCATACACGAGTCCTTGCCTTGTAAAAGGGGTCACTGAGGAGGTAAAAATTTCTTACGAAATGCACTCTTAAACTTGACCCAAGTGCGAGCCTCGTAATTTCTAGCACTATTGGCTAGGCTCATCCACCACATGTATGCCTTGCCTGACAACGTCAAGCTGATCTTAACCACTCTATATTCCTCAAGTGTACACCTAAGGTTATGTAGGTCAGACCATTTTTGTAAAAATATATTAACTGTGTCCTTATTGCATTCTTTTTCCTCCCCCCCAAAGACTGGCACTTTGAGATCTTTTAAGATGTTCATAGCTGCTCTAGACTGTATGTGACAGACACTACTTCATGCAGATCTGCCTTCGTGCAGATCGCATGGAATCTTGTTGAGTAAAGTCTAAACGAACTCTGCTCGATTGAGGGAACTTAATAGGAAACGATGGGGTTGCTGATTGGCCCCCCAAATGGTGGTGCATGTCCAAAGGACTTTCAAGATATCTCGTTGGTTTTTCTCTAAAGTTTGGGTTCTTCATACAAAACCTCCTATTATGCAAGAACCTCATAGGGTTGCACATGTACGACATCATCCTCCTCAACGTCTAAGAGGTCCTTGTTCGTGTTTGAGTTCATTTGGGCAGTGTTTAGATCTACATCATCTACTCCCAAATGTGAGTCATCTTCAACCCCGTGGTACGGATTGATCTATGGGGTTGTCAAAGGACAATGGTAAGGTCTGGGTCGCATCATGAGAACTACCAATCTTGTGTGTGCCAAGTTGGGTTGTCAATGGAGGATGAATGGCCTCCGTCTGACATGCATGTATTTCTTGATGTATACAAGCAAGCTCGGCTTGTGTCAAGCTGGAGCAAGTGACAAGACCTTGGAAACACCTCCTAAGGTATCCATGAGGTTGGAGTTGGGCTATCACTTGATGCCATGAGTGCAAATGACAAATTATGCAAAAAGAACGATGCAAAAATGAACACAAGTGCACCAGATGACTAGATTTCTTGTGAGTGTATCAGCACAATGCGATGTTGATGCTGAGGAGACGAGTTACGTAATCGTGGGTGCCCTCTCTTCCGAGTCTTCAATGGACGGTGTGCTACTATGGGTGTTGCCACCCTCTTATCCAGTCAACCAACAAATGTTATGGCTGTCATGGCTATTAATGGGTAGCAACTCAAAGGTAGAGTTGATTAGTGGCTTTAATAAGCCTTACGCCGCTAAGACTTCCAAAGGCTTTTAAGCCTTGGTAAAATAGGCTAGGCAGTGCCTAGCCCCTTTGGCTATTGGATGCAACAGTACCCACAATATTATAATGCATTGCCCACAATATGCCATTGACCTCCTCATCATGACTAAGTGACACATCCTGAATCAAGAGAGGACTACGGTTGGAAAGAGGCACCTCGCGATCGGGATTTGAGTTCACCCTTGGTTCACTTACCCAACGAGAATCCAATAATCCAGATTATGCCAGATGGCACGTTTCTTTTCAACCTTAGATTCCTCCTGATTCATGATGTGTCATTTACTCGCTTATGGTGCCTTCCTTGGTGGCAAAAGCAAGAATGGGAGGGCATGGGCTGCCGTGAGCAGTGTCGCTTCAACCAAGAGAGAGCTCACTGGACGTCACCCAACCAAGCGCAACGTGTGCGCTTAGGCGTTCGTGTGGCCTCTAGCTCTCTAGATACTACCGTGCATTGCCTGGCTTTGTCATCCCGTTGGCTGTGCTGGGCTCTGGTTACCGGTTGCGCTATATATATATATATATATATATATATATATATATATATATATATATATATATATATAGAGAGAGAGAGAGAGAGAGAGAGAGAGAGAGAGAGAGAGAGAGCTCTCTTGGGCTCATGGAGTAACCCGTCCGCCGGACTGGTTATTTCTTTGATTAGGCCCGTGACCTTGGGCTCTGGTTTTGCCGGTTGCGCTATGCACCTTGACTCTGTCATATTGTTGCTGCGCTTTTTGGCTCTCTGGCTACTGTTGTGCGCTTAGGTGCTCCTATTTTCTTGCGTTTGGCCTATAGTGTAGGCAAGTAGATTGGATAGCAGCACCAGCACCTTCCTCTCAAGCATTGGAAGAAAAAACACGCTCCCTATCTCCTCCCATGCAAACATTATCCACACAGCCAAGAATAAGAGGAACAACAAACGATTAGATTTGAACCAAGAAAAACTTATCTAGTTTTGGGAGCAAGGTGCGCGGAGTGATTCAAATGCGGATTTGATACCACTGTCACGCATCCCCCATACTGAGGAGGAGATAGAGCTCTTTTTCACCACCCAATGATAGAAGAATGTGGATAAGCTCTTTTTCACCACCCAATGATAGAAGAATGTGGATAAGCTCCACACTGTACCGGGCTTATATAGTGGCCTTCTTGCGCACACTTGCTTTGCCCGCGGTTCCTCCGACCTATGTGCCTCACCCTTAAACCCTAAACACACTCACCGATTGTACTCCAGTCTCTGGCAATCGGGCTCCATGTCCGGTCGAGCCCTACGTAGCCTGCTACTAGCTACGTGACAGTATGCTATTGTAAAAGACTCGATTGGGGCTGATGCACAAGATAAAGTGGTTGCATAGAATATAGGTCAGCTATCACCATCATTGAGTGGACCAAGAGAGTCCTCTAGCAGTGGGACTATTGATAGACAATGGAATGGTTGGCTATATTAGAAAATCAATCCTATAGGTTCAACAAAACAAGTGCATCATAGAAAGGTAAAGAGAAGGTTGATGAGTCTCTTGGTATGCCTAACATTTGAGCAAGGCATTCATATGTTGATGGAGAGTCTAGTGGCTCAGAGTAGAGTCTTGATAATGAGTTTGGGATTCCAGCTATCAAGACACCTGATGCAAGGAAGGTTAAGGTAGCTACAAGGATACCAAGGATAGATCCAGGACTATGTAGGTCGGGTAGTGTCAATAACCCTCTTCAGAGATTGACATATGACATGTACTCTGAGAGGTTCTGGAACACCACTTTCCACACCTAACCCTCTATCACCTATGTAATCATTACTCTCAATATATCTAGGTCTCCTCTACAATCCCCCGTCGCTTGATTCTCATAACAAGGTAACTGATAGCCAACAAGTTTCACAGCAAAATTTCAACAAAACTAGCTCTCTAGCCACTCACTTCAACACACAATACTCTCTTCATCCTATCTATTTCCTTCTTCATGCAATTGTGAAATCTCCATGTATACCCTCAACTACTCTACCCAGTCTTGTCGGCTATTCTCCATGCAACAGTCCTAGCTTCACGTAACAACAACAAATAATAGCTAGTCTACTAATACACAGATATCCATGCAACAATCCTATATTTCTTAAGGTCCCTAACCATACCCAATTTGCTATTTCTTCTCTTGGGGTTGGGGTGAGTATCTCTATTGAGAATATCCTCTGGGCAACAAAAAATCCTATCATATTTTTCCAAACCCCCCATGGTTAGAGCATTTATGCTCAACCAGATGCTATGGCCTCCTTGAAATAATCCTCAACAAAAACATGCATCAACAAGCTTCTTCATGTTCTTCTACAATAGTTGCATCAGCAGACAAGCTCACATCTACTGTTTTTGAATCTTTTTGAACTAACATGATTCTGCACCAATATGGATTTAGCCTATAGCCATTAACTCTTTTTAAATGGAGCTGATCATCCAAATCTGCAAGTGAGAACCATTCTCATAAATGTGCGCAACCTTGAAGGGACCTTCCCATTTGATTTGGAACTTGATCTGGAAGGTGTTATCCAATTTGCTATTGTGCCTAAGCACCAGATCTCCCTCTTTGATGCCTTTATCCTTAACTATCTCATTGAAAGGCTCAGCTCTCCTATTTCTCAATTGGATATAATGGTCCAAAGCTTCTTCTCTAGCCAACTACAGCTCCTGAAGAACCAACAACCTCTCTTCATACTCATGTATGCCCCTTTCCTAATGTTTTAGAGAAAAAAATGTAAACAGGGAATTTCAACTTCAATGGGCATCAGGGCTTCTTTCCCAAAGACTAGGTGGTAAGGTGAAAACTTTGTAAGCTGTCCTCCACCTATCTTGTAAGCCCATAGAGCTAAGGATACATGTAACTCCCTGAGCTATCCCTAAGCTTTTCTTAAAAGCTCCATTAAAAAAAAAGAGTAAAAGCATTTAACAGATCTGCTTTAGGGTCCTTCCACATGGGTACTTTCTTCATCATCATTATCTCTTCCCCCAATACCAAAGGATTATGTCTGTAATGTTAAGATATCTGCCAATGTAGCTCTCGTGTTATCTTCCACTATACAAGTGAATTGAAACTGTTGCAGCTCAATCAACCATTTAGACAATCTCTTGGATGGAAGGTCAGACTAAATCAGAATGAGGAAGTTGAGAGTAATGGGTCAATATAGTGAAAGGCTTTGGAAGTAAATAAGATTTGAATTTCCTTAAAGTAAACACCACATCCACCATTACTAGCTCTGCTTTCAGAATATGTCATTTCTCCTAATGTCTTTATTTTACTGACAAAATACACTGGCCTCATATAGGAATTCTCTCTTCCCTAATGTAAGTATTGCACATATGGCATCTTCTCCCACACTAGGATTTACAAAAAAAACTCTTTACTCCAGCCAGGGGACATGACCACTGGAAGAGTGCTCAAAATTTCCTTAACCTGCAGAAAGGTATCTTCTTCCTTTTTTGCCACACAAAGGGATCCATTTGGGATGCTTGTTGGAATGGACATAAAGCCTAAGACAGAAGATAAATGAATATGGCAAGGTATCTTACCTTACATGTGAATGTCAACAATTGTTTCATATTTTGAGGTGCCTATAGTAAAAGCAAAGCTTCTACTTTTGTAGGATCTGCCGCAATCCCATTCTCAGAAACCACATTTCCAAGTAGAGTTACCTTTCCCTGAGCCAAATGACACTTGTCAAGGTTCAGTTGACCACCCAAATCATCTAGCCTCTTCAAAGTCATCCTCAGCTTCTCACAATGGCCCCATCTGCCAGTGTAGATACAGAAATCATCAATAAACACTTTGATGAAGGACCCCAAATAGGGCTCAAACACTAGATTAATAACCTTTATAAGGTAGCAGGAGCAATTCCAAAGGGCATAACCCTGTATGTAAAACACCCCCACGGTGTAATGAAAGTGGTTTTCTTTTGATCTTCTGGGGAAATTGAAATTTGAAAGTAACCAGAATATCCATCATCACAGACACTATATCTCCCATGCCCAGCTACACTATCTAAAATCTCATCTTGAAAGGGCAGTGGATAGTGATCTCTCTTTGGTTACAACATTTAGAGGCTTAAAGTCTACACAGACTCTCCACTCCATTTTTCTTTGGAGTGATTACAACTGGAGAAGCCGACTCAGAATTGTCAACTGCTTGGAAGATGAACTCCTCTTTCAACAACTTATTCACCTCCTCTCTCAATACCTACTACACAACTCCCAATATTCTCAATCTTTGCACAATTTGTTTAGCTTCTGGCTTCAAGTGTATCTCATATTACACAACTGACACCCCCCTTACATGAGTATGAGAGGAAATGATGTTTTCGGGATAACTTGCCTTTATAGCCCCATCCGAAGCACACCACAGTGGGGAGGAGACGAGACTATCACAAGCACCACAACCCAACAGAAACACCACAAGAGGGCACCAACACCCCTAACCATTGTCCCCTAATCCTCAGCTGACACAATTGAATACTTCAATACCCTCCCAACCTCCCTACTCAATCCATGGGCCAACTCAAACTATCCTCTAAGGTCATCTCTCACCTCCAGTACCTCTTATCTTTCAACCAAGAGCCCCTTGTGACCTCAACAAACTCCTAGTTGACCAAAATAGCTTCCAGCTATAAAATATCTCCGAAGTCCTCTACTTGTCTCATGTCAGAATCTATCCCCCAGTCTCTCATTATGTCCTCCTATGTCAGCTAGCCTCAAAGCCTTGTGTGAGATCCTCTCAGAATCAGGTAGCTTCCCTCAGTTGAAAAGTGGTTTTGACATCTCCACTTCCACATACAAATTAGATACTAATTGTCTACTTGCTTCCAAATTCTGATGGCTTACCCTAATCTAAAATGGGTCCTCAACTATCTTCGATTATCCTCCGACGTCAGCGGACCTTATAATCACAATTCCTAGAGCTTCTCGGATAACTTGCTGACCCTCTTCCGAATTTTCTTTGAACTTCCACTTGTTGGGTTTTGCCTCAAAAAATTGCCACCACAGAATTGTCTACCTTAGAAGCATACAATAAATCAAAATCTTCCCAAAATGTCCTCAAACACCCACACCCTTAGGTATTTCTCAACTTGAAGGGATATCACACAATTAACTCTTTGTGCTGATGACTACATTTGGCACCTAGCTGCCTCTGCGTTGATTTTTCTAAACTAACTAGCTAAGCCTATCCAACGGATGTAGGTATCCCCTCCTCTATGTGAGCTAGCACCTCTAAAGCCTCAAAACACTTAAACCTAGCCAGAACCTTAGCAATCACAAGTTATGTATATTAAATGGTACACATGATTTCTATGTGTGTAGGTATATATCCTTAAATCCTACATCCATTGAGATGGCTCATCTCAATGTTATTGAGTTAGTGTGCATGATGGAGGAAAACTTTCCTAAAAAAATTCTCACTAGCTAATTGCATCTTGTGGTGCATTAGGTTGATGAAGTGGCGCTTCATGGTGTTGTTCATGTTTGATGGATATTTCTCTTAAAAGGTTCATGAAAACCTTAGAGGACTTTGTAAGAGACAAGGAGAAAATCCAGAAGCAAGCATGGCAAAGGTAAGGTTGATGCCAGGGTCTCTTGTGTATATCTCAAAACATCTATCTTGCATAGATACTTCCATGCCACGATTGTGGAGAAATGAGGAGGATGATAGACTCAATCACTAAGGTGCCACAAGGTAAAGGAAGGCAATGAAGAATGGATGAATCATTAAGGTGAATGCATTCTACATTGAAAATAGTCCCATCATATAGAAGGGGATTGGGAGATACAAGGATGCAATCAATGTTGAGATGTCAGCTTATGCTGCCAGTTGCACTATGTGCTAGCATGTGTAGGTAGAAACATGTGTGAGACATAAATGACCGCGTCCAGCTGGTCATAGTGTGTGGATATTAGCTAGGGTTAGCAATGTGTGGACACAACACATGTAGTGTGTTGTAGATTATGGATTATGGCTTTATGCATTGTGTGAGAAGGAGATGGCTTCCCTCTATGGTTAGCAGTGTGTGGACACAACACATGTAGTGTGTTGTAGAGTATGGATTATGGCTTTATGCATTGTGTGAGAAGGAGATGGCTTCCCTCTATGGTCACGGTTTGATAATACATTAGGGTTTGCTCTTGTGTGTGTGTCTCCTCTCCCTCTACCTGTTTTTCATCATGGTATCAGAGCCTGGTGCTCTCTATTAGGGTTTATGAGTGAGTGAGAGAAGAGGGAGAAGAAGCTATGAAGCAAAGCTGTGAAGCTTGCCATTGGAGCTATGAAGCTTAGAGCACACCAATTTTCATCAAATCTGAGAGCTTGGCCTACCGGGTAAGGACTACTAAATATCCTTGAGCAGATTGCAGGTAAAAAAACACAAACAACACCAGATTTGAGTTGCCCAAAGCAAAGAAATTTTTTTTGTCTTGCAAGCTCTCCATTGAAGCTTGAGTGTGGTGAATGTATGAGGCAAATAGTTGCAAATCTGACAAAGAATCATGTATCTGGCAAATGGGAATGTATTGGCAACTCATGTGCAAGCCCTACATTAAATTTGGAGCAAAGTTGATGCATATTAGTGAGTGGAAATTTACTGGTTTGAAGTCCTCACAAAAACAGAGAAGAGATGTCCATTGTGGATGAAATTAAAGCCGGTTTTTTACACAAATCACCTCATTGATGGATTGGGTACATGATTAAGAGTGTTGGGAACTCACCTATACCTTCAATAGCCACTTCAAACCTCCCAATTTTCCTCAAGAGCAGGCGGCGTAGACTGTAGGGAAGAAACAGAGCAGTTTTTTCAATACTATGCAAAGTGGAGGCCAAATTCTAGTTGTGTGATTGATTAAACCCAAAACTTGCTTAGCAATTTTGTGATACAGATACTTGAGAAGGCTACTTTGTGATTGGTTGGAACAATTATGCATTATGGAGCTAATTATGAGCTGATGAAATAGGCTGTCTACAATGATTAGTGAAACAGAGGGTCATTAATCGACTAATTACTCTCTCAAATTTTATAATTGGTCTAATTAATTTTACAAGGAGTTAGTAGACATCATTGCTAAGCTAATGAATGCCTAGTCTCTCAATTTGGACAAGAATCAAAGGAATTAGAGCACTTTTACTACTCATTTTTCTTGGTTTTACTGGTTTTTCTCAAAAAAGAGAAGGGGATTTGATATTTTTGGTATGTACGCACCTTGGTTGGTGTTGATATGAAACATTGAGCTTGTTTAGGTGTCAATGCAAAATATCCACACTTGGTTGAACCACTACATTGCAATTTGAAGCCTTGGAAAGCGCAACAAAACAGGGTACTTTGGAGGACTGTGTATGCCAGTTCAATTTGAATGCAATCAGAGTGAATTTGTACATCAACACTGAAGTTTGTTGAGTACTTTGGAGTATTTGGAACACTTTTTAGAGTGTGGTTGAGCTGAGGAAGGCTCATTTACAGAATTGGATGTGTGCGGAAGGTGCGTTTGCACATTGAGCAAATATGTCAGACAACCCAGTATAGATTATGGGTGAGAAGTTGGATAGAAATAACTTCCAGGCATGGAAGTACAGGATTAAAAACTTTCTAAAGGGAAAAAGATTTTGGAACCTTGTTATAGGTGCGGAGCTAGAGTGTTACAGGTGCGGAGCTAGAGCCGGAACTACCCCAACAACCTAAACAACAACAGGTTGTAGCTCATAAGCAATGGTCAGAGAGAGCATACAAAGTTTTGCATTACTTGTCTATATGTATCTCGGATGCTATACTCATACATATACATGATGCGGAGAATCCCAAGGATGCATGGGATACATTGGTAAAGTTGTTTGATACAGATAGTGCTCGTAAGTCTCAGTTGAGACAACAGATACATAATGTGAAGCGGAAAGGAAGGAGTACTCATGATTATGTACAAGAGATAAAGAAGGATGCAGATGCATTGGTAACTATCAATGCCCCCATGCCTGATGATGATTTGGTAGACATTGCCTTGCATGATCTTGTGGCAAGGAGTACAAGTCTTTTGATACATCTATTTCTATTCGGAGTACAGGGTCACCAGATTTTGATGAGTTGGTTTCACTCTTGCTTGTTGAGGAAATCAAACTCAGTGACTCTAACACCATATTAGTGAATTTGGGAATTTCCCAATTCCCATTTTTGAATACTTAAAAAAGGGGACATGGATAACATGTTTGTAAGTTTCTCAAAACCCTATCATATGACCTATCGTCGGAAAGCGCTTGAAAAATGGAATCTAAAGAGCTATAAAGCGCTCATTTTGAATTAGTGGTGTTCAAGTTATGGTTAATCCAAACTTTTGACCACGTGTCCCAAACTTGTGGGAAATTCCCATATTCCCCAATATGGTGTTCTCTTTTCATGATGCATCTACTAGCCATGATGATAATGGCAGAAATCAAGCTTTCTATTCACAAAGGGGATTTAGAGGCAAGGGGAGATTTGCATCACGTAGTCGTGGTGGATGGTAGGATAGGTCACCACCCACAACAAAATTTTCAACCTACATATGGTGCTAGAGGTGGTCGTGGATATACACCTCAGAGAGGCATAGGTAATGCACGTGGAAGAGGACATTGGCAAGGCCAACAAGCATCTATGCAAAATGTGGAATGCCATTATTGTGGGAAGTTTGGTCATATGGCACGTGATTGTTACCGCCACAAACAAAATGATTTGAGAGGGGGTAGAGCACAACATGTTGGACATTATGCACAACATGGTGGAAATTTTGCATCAAGCAGTAAATGATGGCAGCGCAAATCACTTGTTTCCCATGAAACATGTCGTGGGATCTATGATAACAAATGGTGACAATGATGACACTTGGTATATGGACTCTAGAGCATCAAACCATATGACTTGTCATGGTGAATGGTTTGAGCATATGAAGCCAATGGATGTGAAAGGCTATGTGGAGACAGGAGATGATTCCCAACATGCTATCACACATGTTGGAAGTGTACCATTGGTGATGCACAATGGTGAAACAAAGTCTATGGGTGGTAGATGTCTTGTATGTGCCTTCTATTACAAAAAGTTTAGCCTCAGTTGGTCAAATGGTGGAACAAGGTTTACAGGTTCGTTTCAACGAGCATGGATGCTTTGTTAAGGATTTCAAAAATGGATGTAGAGTCATTGCCCAAAGGTAATAAAGAAGACACGTTATTTAAGTTGGATGCTGGGATTCCTAAGTTGAAATCAACCATGTTCTCTAAAAGCCAAAATGTGGTGCAGGACATTAACATGTGGCATAAAAGGATTGGACATGTGAACATACAAAGGTTAAAGAACATGCAGGCAAGAGGTATTGTTAGTGGCTGCCTAGATTCAAGTATGATGGAAATATGCATGTCTGTGATGCTTGCCAGTTTTGGAAAGCAAGCAAGGCTGCCATTTCGTAAAGAAGACAAGAGTAGCAAGACACTTGAGATAATTCATAGTGATGTATGGGGTCCTGCTGCACAAAACCCATCCATTAAAGGCAGCTTGTATTATGTGACATTCATTGATGATTTCAGCAGAATGACTTGGATTTACTTTCTCAGAGAAAAAAGTGCAGTGTTGGAAAAGTTTATGGACTTCAAAGCTTTTGCAGAGAAGTAATATGGCTCTTGAATAAAATGTTTGAGAGGTGGCGAATACACCTCACATGCTTTTGAGAATTTCTTGAGAAAGCATGACATAAGAAGGCAGCTAACTTGCAGGTACACACCTCAGCAAAATGGTGTTGCTGAGAGGAAAAATAGAGTCATTTGTGATGTGGCCAGGGCAATACTCAATGAAAAGAGCACGCCAGACTATTATTGGGCAGAAGCGTGTGCCACAGCGGTGTATGTACTTAATAAGACACCTATAGTAGCCATACATGGAAGTATGCCAGAGATGCGTCTTACACATTTGAGGCCAAACATTGGACACCTCAAAGTGTTTGGTAGCATAGCTTATGTGCATGTGCCAGATGAGAGAAGGAAGAAGTTGGATCCTAAGGCAGAAAAATGCATTTTTGTTGGGTATGCAAAGGATTGCAAGGCATACAAATATTACAATCCACAAACTAGGCAAGTGGTTATCTCACGAGATGTGGTGTTTGATGAACTTGCTAGTTGGTACAAGGCAAAGGATGAGGGTGTCATTGATTCTGTTGATGCTGATGTGCATGTGAACTTCCCACAAGCAAGTTCTATTTCTATGTCTGGGCCAGCAGAGTCTGAGAGTAGCACTGTACGTCCATGGTCAGGATGCTTGAGACATGAGAGTGTGAGCACTGGGGAGTAGTGCTGTGGGATAAAGGGAAAAAGAAGGTTGAAGGAATTGGCATTACAAGTTATGAGTCGTCAAGTTCAGAAAGTTTGGATGAGGAACTTGGCATACTAGTTTTACGCACACCAGGTGCAAGGCAGGATAGATATGTGCCTCCACAAGAGTGATAGGTGTTCAGAGTGATCCGCATGCATTGCAGAGATCCCAAAGGGTCAGGTATCCAATTGACAGGTTGACATATCGTGACTTTGCTATGCATTACGCATATATGACCTCTTTGGTGAAGCATGTGGAACCTACATGCTATACAGAAGCTATTGGAAAGCATGTATGGGAGAAGGCAATGGATGTTGAGATGGACGCATTGGTTCATAATAATGAAACTTGGGATTTGGTTGCCTTACCACAAGGCAAAAATGTCATTGGTTGCAAATGGGTTTATAAGGTGAAATGCAAATCAGATGGTTCCATTGAGTGGAAATTCACTGGTTTGAAGTCCTCACAAAAACAGAGAAAAGATGTCTATTGTGGATGAAATTAAAGCCGATTTTTGCCAAAAATCACCTCATTGATGGATTGGGTTTATGCCTCAAAGTGTTGGGAACTCACCTATACCTTCAATAGCCACTACAAACCTCCCAATTCTCCTCAAGAGCAGGCGGCGCAGACTGTAGGGATGAAATAGAGTAGTTTTTTCAATACTATGTAAAGTGGAGGCTAAATTCTATTTGTGTGATTGATTAAACCCAAAATGTGCTTAGCCATTTTGTGATACACATACTTGAGAAGGTTGCTATGTGATTGGTTGGAACAATTATGCATTATGGAGTTGATTATGAGCTGATTAAACAGGCTCTCTACAGTGATTAGTAGAAAAACTAATAGGTTACATGTTTTTCGGACTTTCCAAGCAAGGCCTCCAAAAATAATAATTCATTCTTATTTGTGCACCCTTTCAAAGAGAGTATCAAAACCTTGTTGTAACAAAAACTCATATTTATCTTGTCGTGTAGGGAGATGGTCCACTACTTCAATCTATATACATATATTCAAATAAACATTAGTTTTAAGTTATTATACGATAATATTTTTCTTAAAAGATTAAAATTTAAGGTAGTATACTCAGAAAGAGTGCAGGGATGTCTATTCCTCCTTCACGCATAATATCTTGCTGCACATGCTATTTGCCATGTACCCCTGCATTAAACATAGGGGCCATCTACCCATAAGCATGTTGTTTGCCATCTACCCCTACATAAACATACCTGGGCCATCTACCCACCATAAGGACATTGTTTATACATTTTTAAGAGTCACATAGAGAGATAAGAACTACCCATCTATCTAGTAAGAGAGATAAGAACTTATTGACACTTTTTTGTCATCTACCCATCTATCTAATAAGAGAGCACCGATATACTTGTGGAAGAGAAAGAAAGGAAGGAGATGAAGAGTAACCAAGCAAGACTTTATGCATAAAGTCTATGCATAGTACTTTACTTTTTATAATTAAGCTACTTTTATATCCATTACTCTAATTTGCATGCTCTAAGTTAAGGCCCAACGAAACATGCATTGGCAAGGCTAAGGTAAGTTGTTGAATTGAACAGATTTAGCACCGATGTCGAGGACTAGCCTAGGGCTTATAGATGTATTCATTCGTCGATTCCAAGCTACCATTACAGCTACAAAGTATTTGTATAAGTATGTATACAAAGGACATGATAGAGCTAATATAGAGTTGCAAGATAGAAATGGGGTTATTGATGAGGTTAGTCAATATCTGGATGCACGGTATGTTTTTGCGTCAAAGGCATGCTGGCGCATATATCAATATGATTTGCATGATGAAAAGCCTGATATACAAAGGTTACATTTTCATCTCCCAATGCACAATAATGTGCTTTTCAATGTGATCGGGATGACTTGCGTGATGTGATTAGTTGTGACACAAACCAAAGACTATCGTTCACTGAATGGTTCAAAGAGCCAATCAGTTGTATGTGGATGCAAATAGCTTACTATAAGTTGATTTTCCTCGCAAGTTGGTGTGGAATTTGGCTCTTTGCTCATGGACTAAAAGAAAAAGGGAGAATATGATCGAACGTATGTATAATGTTAGTCCGAGTGCATGTGAGCAATGTTACTTACGCATGCTCCTCACAGTGTGCAAAGGGTGTAAATCTTTTGAGAATTTGCGAATAGTGAGAATGGACATTTGTATCCATGTTTTAAGGTTGCATGTGAAGTCAAAGAGAGGTTGGAGAGTGATGAGGAGTGGTATATGTGTCTCCAAAAAGCTACAATTCAGAATACATGATTCCAGCTGCGTCAATTGTTTGTCATTATATAATGTTTTTTTGTGAGCCTATATACCCTAGACAGCTTTTGGATAAATTCTCCGCCAAACTTTCAAAAGATTTTTTCCATTCCTTGCAGTAGAGAGGGTGTGTCGATGTTGGTGTTTGTCATTCTATAGCAAAGAATCAGGCTTTGTTGCACATGCAAGATCTCTTACACAACAGTATGGAAAGCGGTTAGCTGATTTTTAAGGGTTGCCTATTCCAGATAGGTCAAGTGTTGCCATTGCTTGTAGTAGAGAGGGTGTGTCGATGTTGGTGTTTGTCATTCTATAGCAAAGAATCAGGCTTTGTTGCACATGCAAGATCTCTTACACAACAGTATGGAAAGTGGTTAGCTGATTTTTAAGGGTTGCCTATTCCAGATAGGTCAAGTGTTGCCAGTCAACAATGGTTTGTTGATGGAAGTGATGATGTTTGATTCTGTTCACAAAACAGGCTGATTTGTCCACTTCCATGGAAAGGAGTCTTAATAGTTGTCAATCAAGAGCATTTGATACTATCCTTAGAGCTATTTCTTTGAACTAGGGTGGTGTTTTTTTCCTTGATGGACCAAGTGGATCAAGTAAAACTTATCTTTACAATGCCTTAGTATCTTGATTGCGTGGAAACAAGTTGCCTTGGCATGTGCATCGCCTGGAATAGTTGCATTGTTACTCTCAAATGGTCGTACAGCTCACTCACATTTCAAAATACCATTGGTGCTCAATGCTTCTACCACATGTGGAATCAAAGCTAATAGCCCATTGGCTGAGGTGTTAAAGCTTGCAAGGTTAATTATTTGGGACAAGGCTCCAATGATACATCGGTACGCATATGAAGCATTGGACAGGACATTGAAAGACATTATGCAAAGTGATACAGTGTTTGGTGGAAAAGTTATGCTCTTTGGTTGGTGACTTCAAGCAAATCTTACCGGTTGTGCCAAAGGGATCGTGCGAGAATATTGTTGATGCAACGTTATGCCAGTCACATATTTGGAGATATGTGAGTGTTTTAAAGTTCACCCAAAACATGCGGGTTAGACAGAATGCTTATAATGGTATAGAGCATGAATTTGTCAAATGGACATAACAAATTTGAGATGACACTATAGGTTAGCCAAACAATCAAGGTAGAGTGGTAATTCCACCACAAATGTTGATCCATGACAACTCTTTTTTGAGTTTGGTAGAATGGGTATACAAAGATCTTCAGATAGTGGAGGATTATGCATGGTTCTTCAAAGACCGTGCTATTCTTGCACCACAAAATCTAGAGGTTGATGAGATCAATGAACTAGCCTTCAGTTCCTTGCCCAGTCTTGAAAAAGAATACGTCAGTGTACATTTTGTTGTTTCTTGATACAATATTGTATCCAATTGAGTACTTGAACAATTTGAACTTAGGTGGTGGTTACCCTCCTCGGCTTACTTCTTAAAGATTAATTCACCTATCATGCTGCTCCGCAATTTGGACCCTCGAGAGACGGGGACTTTGTAATGGTACTAGATTGATATGTAAGCAATTTAACTCAAAGGTGATAGAAGCAGAAATCATTATACACGTACAAACATTGGAGACAAAGTCTTTATTCCCAGGATAACATTTATGCCTACTATGCTTCAATTACCTTTGGGCATGAGACGGAGATAATTTCCTGTCAAGTTAGCTTTTGATATGTCAATAAATAAGTTCCAAGGGCAAACATTGAGTGTATTGGGACTTTATCTTGCCACACAAGTATACAATAGAACATTGCGGATCAACTTCATGTACGTGTAATGTTTGTGGACTATGAAAATCCTGATAAGTTATATTTTCGATGCATAGGCACTGGACAATACAAAATTTTTTGATTTGCTATTTACAAGCCTATTCAAAAGCTGTTCGCCTCAAATATTGATCCACCAAATGAGTTTTGTAACGTTTATCCTTATCCTTCTTTTTTTCTGTGAGAATAATGTCTTCAATGCTAATGTTTTTGTCTTGCATATATTTTGCCAGATGGACGCGAGGGGTATAGGTTACCAAGGAGAGATAATCCAGTTGTCCGAAGATTGTTTTAAAGCCATGTTTAGGTGTGTTAAGATTGTCATCATTTTATTGGGTTGTAATGCTAGATGTATGTGACATGCACACATGCATTCACACACACACACACACACACACACACACATATCTTCTAGTTGTAGCATGTATGGTTTCAATGGATTACATGTACACATACACATACACATACGTACGTGTACATACATACATACATACATCTTTATGTGTGCTTATGTGTAACTCGATGTGCCTAGCTTCTATTTTTGCTAGGCCCTATTCGAAAGAGGAAAGGAAGGGTGACTTAACACATATTTCTTTTGCTTGTAACTACATGCAAAATGCTTCCTTAAAAAAGTTATCTTTTTTAATGGTGTGTCTAGCTCCTACCCATTGGAGACGAGTTGCGACACTAGTTACTTAGAATACCACAAATTTAAAATGTCATTTACAAAGTTATAATAATATGTGTATTATTTGCATTCAAGTTATGTGTATCAAGCTCTATCAACTTTCCATGTATTAAATACGTATATTATATTGTTTAGATTTAACGTATTTTTGCAAGCCTAGCCATGGTTATTATGAAGCCAATCTGGTTTCTTTGGATCCTCATTCTTCTCCTTGAATTTTGGAATATCATCAAACAAGGACTTGCATTATGTGTGTGTGTGTGTGTGTGTGTGTGTGTGTAGAGATTTAACGTATTTTTGCAAGCCTAGCCATGGTTATTATGAAGCCAATCTGGTTTCTTTGGATCCTCATTCTTCTCCTTGAATTTTGGAATATCATCAAACAAGGACTTGCATTATGTGTGTGTGTGTGTGTGTGTGTGTATAATGATACGTGATACAATATCACCAGGGACCTATTTGACTTATAGTTTGTAGTTCAATGATATATGTAAACATCAAAAATATTTTCAAGTTTCAATTAGTGTCAGGGGGGGGAAGTATCTTTTTAAAAAAAATTTGCGCGAAAGACCTTCCTAATTATTTGTCTCATATATCACTCCACATAGAGCCACTCAATCTCATCACTCAAATCTCGTCTTCAAGAAATTCAAGAATCATATTGACAAAAAGGTTCATATTGATGGATGTAGTGCAAAAAAGTATCATAAACTTAAACAACTTGCATTAGATATTTAAAAATGCTGAAAATAACAAACTTATCTTGAGACCTACCCTAACAAAATCCCATTGTACTTCGGGACACAAATCTACCCTTTGAAGAGAAATATCCATTTGTGGCATGCCCAAGGATGGAAATCTTTGTACGAATGCCTCTGTGTTTTCTAGTTGTCCATTTAATGTAGTGTCTACATAAACTCATCCTTTGAGGTTTGCTTCACTTCGTCTTATTTTTCTCCTTTCTTGTCTAATGTTTTATATCTCCTTAAAATTATTTTCCTAAATCCATGGTAATTTAACTCATAAATATAGTTTTACATTTAAAGAAACATGTAAATTGAATAAACCTTAAAGGTATAATAAACCTTTATTGAAGTGCAATTTCTTCCAAGTCATGTTTACTAGTTTTGGTTGATCTTCTCAAGGTGAATGTGTATGCTCTTTTCTTGATTTTAGTATGTATTTTTCAATTAATTTTGAGCTTCTTTGTCATTATCTCGAGTATTTGAATCAAATTTGAGGTCTCTAGTTTATTTATCCAAAGATAAAAAATTATGAATGCAAAACTCAAAGAATCATTTATGAACTAAGTTATCTTAAAATTTCCATTTAATACCCATAAAAAGATTAGATAAATATTTGAAATCTAGTAAATTGTAGTAGTCTAAACTAAAGGAAGGATAAGCATAAGCTTCATTTTGAAACTATAAGGATTTAAACCGATTCATTCTTTGTGATGAAAACAAGAGAAATGTACACTTTTGGTGGTAGAGGTACAAGCAAAGTACCATTTAAGAAAAAATTAGTAAAGAATGCCAAACCTGTCTCAATGGCCGGACTTTGCCAAAACCTTTGTTGTTAAGGTCCCGCCAAAGCCTGTACCCTCTAACTTTAAAAGATTCCAAACCTCGGGAAGTACTTCAAACTTTCCTCCCCCAAAGAGGCAAGGGCCAATTCAAAATCAGGATGCAGGAAGATTCAGAAGTGAAGGAAGACCCTTCCCCCAGAACACTATCTCAAGAGCCCCACCTATTTCAAGGATTTAGGGATGAGCTCAGAAGTGAGAGCCGGTGTTTTGGATGCCAGGGTTTTGGTCACTAGCTGAAAGACTGCCCGACTCCTATCATGTCAAGGGGACAGGGAAGTCAAGGACCAAGAATACAAAGACCAACCCCTTCCTATCAGTAAAATCAAGGTCCATCTCACCCAAATCAGGGAAATCCCAGAAGAACTCCAGCTCAGCCATCTGCCTCTGTCCAGAGTAGCCTCAAAACTCCTTCTAGAACTGGGGGGCAACCAAAGAGAAAGAGTTCAACCTTAGACTGCAGCACCCAGAGAGCAGTCACAATTGCAGAAGTAGTGGAAGAGGAAAGAGGACAGATTTATGCTGCAATTGAAAACCAAGGGCCAAACCATCAATTCTTCGTCATTCATACTCGAGTTGAGTATTAGGGTAAGCCTTTTAAGCTTTGGATTGATTTAGGCAGTACTCATTCTTTCATTTCCCCTGGATGCTTGCGTAAGCTTGTCTTAGATCAGAAATCACGGAAACCTATGCAAGTTGAATTGGCAAGTGGGAAGATTCTTTTCACTCACCTTGAGACAGATCGTATTCAATTCAATCTAGATGGGAATTTAGCTGACTGTCAGTTTATACCTTTGGGAGTTTTCGACGGGATCCTTGGAATGGATTGGCTCCACAAAAATCAAGCTGACATTCACTATCATAATGGAACCTTCTCCTTCCGTGACCTTCACGAAAACAAAGTTCAAAGAACCGGAATTTCAGGATCCCCTAGTCTACAGTTAGTAAAAGCTTACTAAGTTACTAAAAGGAATTAAAAAGAAGCAGCTCATTTATCTTGTCAAAATGAATCCGGTAGACTCAAAGTTAAAAGCTAAAGAACCTGAATGGTTAAGTGAATATGATGATTTATTCCCAGCAGAATTAATAGAGATGTCCCCAATTCGGGAAGTAGATCATGTCATAGAACTGACCCCTGGAGCTCAGCCAGTAGCCTTGCGCACGTACAAAATGCCAGTTCATGAAGCCATCAAACTCATGGAACAGCTTAGACAACTATTGGAACAAGGGTTTGTAAGACCCAGTGTTTCACCTTGGGGTGCGCGAGTTCTCTTTCAGAAAAAGAAAGATAGAACGCTAAGACTCAGTGTGGACTACAGAGGTCTCAATCAGTTGCTGCCTACAGTTAAGAATAAGTATCCTATCCCTAGAATTGATGAGCTTCTGGATAGGCTAAGCGGAGCCCAGATCTTCACAAAGATAGATCTCAAATCAGGGTATTATCAGATCAGGATTAATGAGCAAGATATCCCGAAGACAGCCATCAATACTCGATATGGGCATTATGAATTCACTGTCATGCCATTTGGATTGACAAATGCCCCAGCTACATTTAATCGCTTAATGCAGGACATTCTCAGAGAATACTTGGATGATTTCATTTGGATTGAGAAATGCCCCAGCTACATTCAATCGCTTAATGCAAGACATTCTCATAGAATGCTTGGATAATTTTGTTTGGATTGACAAATGCCCCATCTACATTCAATCGCTTAATGCAGGACATTCTCAGAGAATACTTGGATGATTTTGTTCTTGTTTTCTTTGACGATATTATGATTTACTCAAAGAATGCAGCTCACCATGAAGCTCATGTTAGAAAAGTTCTTGAGATTCTAAGGAAGCACCAACACCAACTCTTTGTAAAAAAGAGCAAATGCACTTTCTCTGCCGACCATGTTGAATACTTGGGCTTTCTGGTATCCAAAGATGGAATTTCTCAGACTTCGCAAAAGTCCAAGTAGTCATAGATTGGCCTGAACCAAAGACAGTGAAAGAAGTCAGAGGATTCTTGGGATTGATTGGTTGGTATAGAATTTTTATACCAAAGTATGCTCTCATAGCTTCCCCCCTGACTAATCTTCTCAAGAAGAATATCCCGTTTCAATGGTCTGCCAGGTGCGAGAGGGCTTTTGATAAGCTGAAGACCACCTTGGTCACCAATCCTATTCTGAAGCTGCCAGATTTCTCTCTACCCTTTGAGAGAATGCTAGTGGTTTTGCCCTGGGAGGTGCACTCATGCAGGAAGGTCATGCAGTGGGGCCTATGAATCCCAAAAACTCAGAATGCATGAGAGGAATTATGGTGTCCATAAAATCCATACTGATGCATTCCCACTTCATCTGGGGGATGTCCAAAGGATGTAACTTCCCAGGAATTTTTACTCTCTCGGCTTTGACTTTCTGAGACAGACATTGATGTACATGATTAAGTACATCCTTTTTTGACCAGGCCGCCAAAAGAAGCTTTTCTTCACAAACATGTAGGTTTTGATGAAACCTGGATGTCCTACAATAAGGTTGTCATGGGCTTCATTCAGAATTTGACCCTTAGTTCCCTCATCATTGGGAATGCATAGCCTATGATTATAATATATAATTCCATCATCCAGGCTGTACCCTTGAACTCGGTTCAACTCCTGTGGAGTTTTGCTTTCCTGCATAAGTAGGGTAGCAATAGGGCCAAAGAATCTATCCTGCATGATCTTCTCTCTTGCTTCAATAATCAAAGGATTTGACACTACAGTAATTGCAAGCAAGGAGGCTTTTCTGTGCTGAGGGCATCTGCTACCACATTTTCTTTGCCTGGGCGGTACTTGATTTCAAAATCAAATTCCTGTAGGGTCTGCATCCACCTTCTCTGGCGCATGTTGAGATCCTTCTGAGTGAAGATCCACTTTAAGCTCTGATCTATAATCTTTGACCCAGTAGATAATGTCTCCACGACTTTAGGGCATATACTACTGAAAGTAGTTCCAGGTCACTGGATTACCTTCAGTGCAATCAGGTAACAACTCCATCTTCGTGGTAGTTGATAGACTAACCAAAGCTGCCCATCTGATTCTAGTAAAAGAAATCTACACTGCAAACAGATGTGGCCAGAGTGTTCCTCAAGGAAATCTTCAGATTGCATGGCCTACCCAGAAGAATAGTAGGTGATCAAGATCCTAAATTCACGTCAAGATTCTGGACTACATTTTTTTAAGCAGTAGGAACTTTCTTGGATCTCAACACAGCTTACCACCCTGAGACCGATGGTCAAACAAAAAGGGTGAACCAAGTAATTGAAGATATACTTCGGTCATGCTGTGGCAAGGAACCCAAGAAGTGGCTAAGCTATCTGCACCTAGTTGAGTTCGCCTACAATGCTTCTTATCACAGAAGTATTGGGATGAGCCCTTTCAAAGCTTTGTATGGACAAGATTGCTTAACTCCATTAACTTGGTCCGACCCATTAGGGTCGAGATGTACAGACAGATGCTTGATGACATGGAGCAGCAGATGCAGTCAATTTGCAAAGATATAAAAGTTGCCCAGGATAGACAGAAATAGTATGCAGATAAGAATAGGACAGACAGAGAATTCGAAGAGGCAGATATGGTCTTCATTCGAGTATGCCCCAAAAGAAGTTCTCTATCTCTTGGGAAGTACAAGAAGTTATCCCCCAGATATTATGGGCCATATCTGATTACAAAGAAAGTAGGTGACTTAGCCTACGAGCTTCTTTAGCCTCCTCATCTCAAAGTACATAATGTATTTCATGTCAGCCTTCTTAAAAAGTATGTACCAAAAAGTATGTACCAAGCCCGAAT
Source organism: Cibotium barometz (assembly GCF_041138505.1). Lineage (NCBI taxonomy): Eukaryota > Viridiplantae > Streptophyta > Polypodiopsida > Cyatheales > Cibotiaceae > Cibotium > Cibotium barometz. Next base: position 36,778,955 of record NC_141083.1, read on the forward strand.
CATGTGCTTGATGATGAAATCTTAACTTCTTCAACCCAAGGGCAGATGGAACTCCAAAAAGTATGTACCAAGCTCGAATCATGTGCTTGATGATGAAATCTTAACTTCTTCAACCCAAGGGCAGATGGAACTCCAACCTGAAGAAATCCTTGATGTTCGAGAAAAGGTTCTCAGGAACAGAATTGTGAGAGAATTATTGGTCAAATGGAAGTTCTATCCTTTTGAAGATGCCACCTGGGAGAAAGAAGCCGAACACTTGCGGGATTACCCCCAGTTTGCGAGATGAGAACATCTTGCATTTTTCAAGTGGGAGAGAATGTAAGATTCCTCCCCAGCCTCTCAAGATGTCCAACATCTTCCCCTAAAATCAAATCCCTCTTCAGAAATATAAAAGATCTTGTTTCTACCTGTTTTGGCCTAGAGAGAGAAAATATTCTAGAGAGAGGTTATTCAGATTTTGAATATTTTTGGATGGAAAAATATCTCTTTTTATTAAAATAAGTTCCCCCGAAATAGAAGTTCAAAAAGATTTTCAGAAAGGTACATTAGAAATCAAGTATAATGTGTTCAAGAGGCCTTACCCTAGGGGTCCAATTTTCAAAATTTTAAATTAAGGTTTTGAGGGGCCAATCAGATTCATCCAAATATGTGGAGAAGACAAATATAATAAATAAAGAAAATCCCCCCAAAAATGAGTAAATACTCACATAAGATGAACAGTGGACGAAGGACCAAAGGAATTACTAAAAAAAAGATTTTTCACACCTCACAATAGGGATCCCCCCCTCATGAATGAGGCGCCTACTTCACATGTGTGGTGGAGTTTTAAATCATCAAAAATTGAGATATTTCCTCTCTCCTCTCTCCTTATTCAAATCTAGTTCCAAAAAGTAAGCAAAGTGACCTAAAAATAGTCAAAAATTGACCAAACTGATCTGGAAAATTCTAGAATCAGTTTGCTTGGTTAGGAGCTCACTTTTTCCTACAAGTACAAGCCTCCCCCTTTGTTGAAGCTTAATAGTGCTTTCTGCACTATTGCTCTACTCCTCTCAAGAGCCAAGAACTGTGAATTTCTTAATAACTCACTAGTTTTTGACCATTCCCTCTTCTAAAGAATTGGTGCCACTCTTGTTGCAAACAAGAGTAGAATCCTCAAACCATCAAGCCAAAGGAAAGCTCACAGAATTCATGTAAGTTAGAAATCTTATATTTTTCTTTATTCTTTTAATGGTTTTCTAAATTGTTTGTTATCTTAAAATGATAAACAAATGCTATGCCTTCTTGGAAAGGATTTCCCCCTCTCTCATTCTTAAAATCAACCCTTCTTTATCCTAGTTAAGTGATCTAATTATTGGAATTGAACTTTTCATATTGTTTCTCTCTTAAAAGTGAAAATTGATAGTTTAAAATGCTTTAATTGGGGATAATTCCCAAGTAGATTAAGGTTAGAAAAATTAAAAAATGGTCAGCCATACAAAGGAGGCTATGGCAAAATTTTTTAAAAATTTGTGAAATAAATTTTATCTTTTATTAATAAAAAAGAGTAATCCCCATCATTTGTGTATTCTAAAAGTGTCATTTTCATTCATGCATAGAAAGATGCATATTGATTGTTTTTTTTTATAAATGAGTGATTTTTAATAGAATTAAATTCTATGCATAGAAAGATGCATATTGATTATTTTTTTATTATAAAAGAGTGGTTTTTAATAGAATTAAATTCTATGCATAGAAAGATGCATATTGATTATTTTTTTATTATAAAAGAGTGATTTTTAGTAGAATTAAATTCTATGCATAGAAAGATGCATATTGATTATTATTTTTTAAAATAAAAGAATTATTTTCAATAGAATTAAATTCTATGTATAGAAAGATGCATATTGAATTTTTTTTAAAATTACAAAAGTGTTAATTTCATCAAAATGGATTTTATGCATAAATAGATATATAAAAGAATATTTTTTTATTATAAAAGTGTTACTTTCATCAAAATGGATTTTATGCATAAATAGATGCATAAAAGAAATTATTTTTTATATAAAAGTGTTACTTTCATCAAAATGGATTTTTATGCATAGATAGATGCATAAAAGAATATTTTTACTATAAAAGTGTTACTTTCATTCAAATGGATTTTTATGGATAAAATGATGCATAAAAGAAATTTTTTTTAATTGTAAAAGTGTTACTTTCACTAATATTGATTTTTATGCATAAAATGATGCATAAAAGAATTTTTTTTATTACAAAAGTGTTGCTTTCATCAATATTGATTTTTATGCATAAAATGATGCATAAAAGAATTTTTTTATCAAAATAAGAGTTCACTTTAATGCTATGTTTAAATACCATGAATATTGGAAAAAAGAATAAGTAAATACCTAGTGAAGGAAAATTATACCGTTTTATATTCTCTAGGATGGTAATGAGAAAATTCAGAAAAACTATCGAAGTCAGAATTTTAGATAAATGACTAATAGGAATTCGTGTTTAGTTTTAAATTCAGTAAAGTAGTAATTGAATTATTACCTTCAAGAAAGATAGTTCAGGGAGAACCTTTCCAGACTCAAACCCTGAATCAGACTATGACCAAGACGTAACTCCTTCGTCAGTTTCAAGAAATGACGATATCACCAGTTCAGTGATCTACACTCACATTACGATATACTCATTGTATTCAAAAGAAAATCAAAACTAAAAACTTGCATAGAAATCCTATTTTCTTAAAGGACTGTCTTACGCCAGAATGCTGGAGGGAGAAGTTGGTATATGTGTGTTCTAAGGGAAGTTTGGTTGCAACAGCTGGTGGGGATTGTGCAAAGGACGGCTCACATGGCAAAGCTTGCCCAGGTCTTGACCAGCCTCGGTATGGTTAAAATGGTGCGCTTCCGGTACGATGGACGAGGGCCGACAAAGCGATCCCTGAGTGAAGTGCCAAGATACCTAAGGAGGATCCTGGAGGGTTCTGACCAGGCGATGCATGGGCTCGCGGTGCCGAGGACACCCATGCGTATGTTGTGGAAGATATATATGTATGATGACATGAAATTTATTGTAACTGTTACTGGATCTCGTTGCTGACCTGCTGGTCTCAACGGAGAGTCCAGAGTGATACTGTTTTGTGAGAAACAAGGATTGAATGGAAATTTTGAGTTGTGACATCTGTACCTAGTAATTGTTTGTCAATGGATTGTTTTATAGATTAAAGTTTAAAGAGGAGTGTATGAGTATCTGTATTCTAAAGCAAAAGTTAAGAAAGGCTTTCAATTATGGGTGGGTGAGTACTTGTTTGGTTCTACTATTCCAGTGGTTACCCATGGGCCGGATGGGGTTAGGCTGGAATCAGTAGAGTTTTAATAATAAAACTGATTAATAAGATTATGCTTAGAACTCGAGTAGTTAATTAAAAGCCTGAAGACTTCTCAAATGAATAGATCAACAGCTGTGCCTGATTCAATTAGGAAAAAAGCGTTGATCCCTTCAAGTTAAGTTTGTAATAGTTTCCCTTCTATCTGGTTTATTCAGATGAAGGTTAAGTTGGTTTATTCTATCTAGTTTATTCTATCTGGTTTATTCAATTAGGAAAAAAGCGTTGATCCCTTCAAGTTAAGTTTGTAATAGTTTCCCTTCTATCTGGTTTATTCAGAGAACTTGCCTAGAGAAGGATTTCCTACTTAGATGCTTTCAGCGGTTCTTCCCTACCAACTTAGCTACCCGGCGCTGTTTACTGGCACAACAACCGAAACACCATAGGTTGACCCAACCCAGTCCTCTCGTACTAGGGTAAGCTTCTCGCAGTTCTCGGCAAACCAACGGTAGATAGGAACCGAACTTTCTCATGACGTTCTAAACCCAACTCACGTACCACTTTCATCGGTGAACAACTGAACCCTTGGGACCTTATTCAACCCCAGGATGTGATGAGTCGACATCGAGGTGCCAAATGACTCCGTCGATAAGAGCTCTTGGGAGTCATCAGCCTATTATCCCCGACGTACCTTTGATCCGTTGAGCGAGAGCCCTTCCACACGGGACTCCCGGATCACTATGGCCGACCTTCTGACAAGTAAGTCTTATAGTCTGGCAGGCTTATACCATTACGCTCACAAGCTGTCAGAATATTAGCTTGAGCGTTTAGTATCTTCACCTCATTAGAAAAATTCGCTAAGAAAATATAAATGGTGGAATCATCTCCGTTTTTTGAGCATGGAAAATTTTCCCGGTTTTGGTTTTCAGAATGATCACTAGCTTTGTCTCGTACCCAGACATTCGAGGGCAAGGCCCCGAGTGGGAAATCGTTCCCTGCACAAAGGGAGCTGCTTCTGCTGCCATCAATCGGGAATCCGGTGCACGGAGGGGGCAGTAGGATCTCACATTATTCCTAGGATAACATTTATGATTACTATGCTTCAATTGCCTTTTTGGCATCAGAAGGAGACAATTTCCTATGAAGTTTGCTTTTGATATGTCAATAAATAGGTCCCAAGGACAAACATTGAGTGTATTGGGAAGTGATGAGTGTCAAAAGTAACCCAAGCATAGCATTTATGAAAAGTCATAAAATGTTTCACACTTCTCATGTCTCAACTAGAAAACATCTAGTGTATTTTAATTACTGCTTTTGTACACATCACTTACACATCGAGCATACAATGTTAATCATGTCAAAGTGAGCACCATAATTGTGCATGTAAATGGAAATCAAGTTTTTCCACATGCTAGCCCATTCTTAAACCTAGTCATCACACCACAGTCTTCACTCCACATTATCATGCTCTCGAGCGTGTTATGGTTCTGCTGAAATATTTGGCTACACATGTGACTTGCATAAGACCAAACATGTATGAAATGTACAATTGTACTTTATGGTAGTTATTTCTTTTGTAGAAAAGTGTGTTGGCAAATCACAGGTGTGTGTAAAGCATATTGTGGAATATGAAAGCGGCACAGAAGGGTCAAATGAAGTCTTCATAACCAATGTTGTCTACAAGGAGGTTTTACAAAAGGCATGCCGAAGAATGTAAATGTAAATGGTAGCTTACAAATGTTAGAGACTACATTTATACATATCTTTATACAATGAGGAAAGCATTTGAATGGAGAATGTTTGCAAAGATGTGACATTTGAAATCTTTGTTTGCTTCTGGATTGCTTTTATATACAATGCCATTATATTATTCCTTGCTTGGCTCAAGCTATTGAACACACACACAAATATATGTATATGTGTGTGTGTGTGTATATCTATATATATATATATATATATATATATATATATAAAGAGAGAGAGAGAGAGAGAGTTATCTTTGATATCAGGGGTATATTGCTTAGGATGGATGTGGCAAGGAGATCATTTATGCTCATTTATGGTGATGGACAAGATATTAAAGGTAATTTTTAAAGACCGTTGTTATATTGTTTTCCAAGATCTATTTAATATTCATGGTGTGGCTGAATTGTAGATCCTCCATTTTGGGAAGGACAAGCAACAACATCTCTAATCATCGAACTATTAGAGAGAAAATGTGTTTTACGATATATATAGAAACTTCCTTTTTATGTAGCTTTTATGTTTTATTTGATTAATTTATATTTTTATTGAAACATTCTTTTTGCAACAGGGAATATCTTTATTTTTTAGAATCCAGATTATTGTTAGGTTTGTATGGTGGAGACACTTACAATATATAACAACGAGAGCTTTGGGCTCCTTGGAATTTACAATATAACATTGCGGATCAACTTCATGTACGTGTAATGTTTGTGGACTATGAAAATCCTGATAAGTTATATTTTGGGTGCATAGGCACTGGACAATACAAATTTTTTTGATTTGCTATTTACAAGCCTGTTCTCAAAAGCCGCTCGCCTCAAATATTGATCCACCAAATGAGTTTTGTAACGTTTTACCCTTATCCTTCTTTTTTTCGGTGAGAATTATCTCTGCAATGCTAATGTTTTTGTCTTGCATATATTTTGCCAGATGGAGTATAGGTTGCCAAGGATAGATAATCCTGTTGTCCCGAAGATTGTTTTAAAGTCGTGTTCACGTGTGTTAAGATTGTTTTAAAGCCGTGTTCAGGTGTGTTAAGATTATCATCATTTTATTGGGTTGTAATGCTAGATGTATATTTATATGCTAAGTTTGGTGCTTTAGGAGCTCCATATGGATATATATGGCAAGCATGATGTGTTTATATATAAGGTTGGCAAGTTGAGGACCATGAAGTCAACTCATAAATATATGTATACATATATGTATGAGTGTGAACAATATCTATGGATATTATGGGTGCGCGCGCATACACAGACACATATTTACATGTGTGTATGTGACATGCACACATGCATTCATATGCACACACACACACACACACATATATCTTCCAGTTCTAGCATGTATGGTTTCAATGGATTACACGTACGTGTATATACATACATACATACATACATACATCTTTATGTGTGCTTGTGTGTAACTCGATGTGCCTAGCTTCTATTTTTGCTAGGCCCTATTCGAAAGAGGAAAGGAAGGGTGACTTTACACGTATTTCTTTTGCTTGTAACTACATGCAAAATGCTTCCTTGAAAAAGTTATCTTTTTTCATGGTATGTCTAGCTCCCACCCGTCGGAGACGAGTTGCGACACTAGTTACTTAGAATACCACAAATTTATAATGTCATTTATAAAGTTATAATAATTTTTTCTTTTTAAGTATTATTTCCATTCAAGTTATGTGTATCAAGCTATCAACTTTCCATGTATTAAATACGTATCTTATATTGTTTAGATTTAAAGTATTTTTGCAAGCCCAGCCATGGTTATTATGAAGCCAATCTGGTTTCTTTGGATCCTTATTCTTCTCCTTGAATTTTGGAATATTGCCAAACAATAACTAGCATTATATATATATATATATATATATATATGTATGTATGTATGTATGTATGTATGTATGTATATAATGATACGTGATACAATATCACCAGGGACCTACTTGACTTACAGTTTGTAGTGCAGTGATATATGTAAACATCAAATAATATTTTCAAGTTTCGGTTAGTGTCAAAGGGGAAGTATCTTTTTTTAAAAAAAATTGCACGAAAGACCTTCCTAATATTTTGTCTCATATATCACTCCACATAGAGCCACTCAATCTCGTCACTCAAATCTTGTCTTCAAGAAATTCAAGAATCATATTGACAAGAAGGTTCATATTGATGGATGTAGTGCAAAAAAGTATCATAAACTTAAACAACTTGCATTAGATATTAAAAAATGATGAAAATAAAAAAACTTATCTCAAGACAACCTTCACAAAATCCCATTGTACTTTGGGACACAAATCTACCCTTTGAAGAGAAATATCCCTTTGTGACATGACCAAGGATGGAAATCTTTGTATGAATGCCTCTTTGTGTTTTCTAGTTGTCCATTTAATGTAGTGTCTACATAAACTCATCCTTTGAGGTTTGCTTCACTTCGTCTTATTTTTTATCCTCTCTTGTTTAATGTTTTATATCTCCTTAAAATTATTTTCCTAAATCCATGGTAGTTTAACTCATAAATATAGTTTTACATTTAAAGAAACATGTAAATTGAATAAACCCTAAAGGTATAATAAACCTTTATTGAAGTGAAATTTCTTCCAAGTCATGCTTACTAGTTTTGGTTGATCTTCTCTGGTTGATCTTCTCAGGGTGAATGTGTATGCTCTTTGCTTGATTTCAGTATATATTTTTCAATTAATTTTGAGCTTCTTTGTCATTATCTAGTATTTGAATCAAATTTGAGGTCTCTAGTTTATCTATCCAAAGATAAAAAATTATGAATGCAAAACTCAAAGAATCATTTATGAACTAAGTTATCTTAAAATTTCCATTTAATACCCATAAAAAGATTAGATAAATAGTCAAAATCTAGTAAATTGTAGTAGTTGAAAAACTAAAGGAAGGATAAGCATAAGCTTCATTTTGAAACTATAAGCATTTAAACCGATTCATTCTTTGTGGATGAAAACAAGAGAAATGTACACTTTTGGTGGTAGAGGTACAAGAGCAAAGTACCATTTAAGAAAAAATTAGGTGAGAAAACTTATCATCTTTCCTTGTATCCTTTGATTCTTCACTTTGTGGCCATATCTTATTTTGTAAGCATGAATTAATAATAACAAAGGAAGAGAAAAGGTAGGCACATGATTTAGTTAGTAGAATGAATTAATGAGTGTGAAGCATCAAGAAATCACTAAGCGTGATTGTGATTCATGGTAGAGAGAAAAATGCAATTTTTAAAACAATTATAGCATCGCTATAAGTGCCAATATAAGCGTCATGCCGTTAATCATGCGACAAAAAAGATAACCAAACTTAAATATATAACAATGTGAAAAAAAGATAAGTTTGTCCAAATTTACCAAATGACGAGTCCAAAGTGGGGGAGAATAATATCAACACTATTGATCACTAACTTCAAATTTTCTCTCGTCTCACACATTTTGATTATTGTTGCCCCTTAGTTTCATCCTCAATCCTCACATAATTTCTATTATTGAAAGGCTAGATATTTCCATTACTCTCTAGTTTTACATGGCCCCAGTTTATAGTGAGATGATTCTGAAACACAACAAAGGTAACACAAGTGAAATGTTGTTTAGAAAAACTAATAGGTTACATGTTTTTTGGACTTTCCAAGCAGGGCCTCCATAAATAATAATCCATTCTTATTTGTGCACCCTTTCAAAGAGAGTATCAAAACCTTGTTGTAACGAAAACGCATATTTATTTTGTCGTGTAGGGAGATGGTCCACTACTTCAATCTATATACATATATTCAAATAAACATTAGTTTTAAGTTATTATACGATAATCTTTTTTCTTAAAAGATTAAAATTTGAGGTAGTATACTCACAAAGAGTGCAGGGATGTCTATTCCTCCTTCGCCATATAATATCTTGCTTCACACGCTATTTGCCATGTACCCCTACATTAAACATAGGGGCCATCTACCCATAAGCATGTTGTTTGCCATCTACCCCTACATGAACATACCTGGGCCATCTACCCACCATAAGCACATTGTTTATCCATTTATAAGAGTCAGGTAGAGAGATAAGAACTACCAATCTATCTAGTAAGAGAGATAAGAACTTATTGACACTTTTTTGTCATCTACCCATCTATCTAATAAGAGCTTATTGACACTTTTTTTTCATCTACCCATCTATCTAGTAAGAGAGATAAGAACTTATTGACACTTTTTTGTCATCTACCCATCTATCTAATAAGAGAGCATCGATATACTTGTGGAAGAGCAAGAACGGAAGGAGATGAAGAGTAACCAAGTAAGACTTTATGCATAAAGTCTATGCATAGTACTTTACTTTTTATAATTAAGCTACTTTTGTATCCATTTCTCTAGTTTGCATGCTCTAAGTTAAGGCCCAACGAAACATGCTTTGGCAAGGCTAAGGTAAGTTGTTGAATTGAACAGATTTAGCACCGATGTCAAGGACTAGCCTAGGGCTTAGATGTATTCATTCATCGATTCCAAGTTACCATTACAGCTGTAAAGTATTTGTATAAGCATGTATACAAAGGACATGATAGAGCTACTATAGAATTGCAAGATAGAAATGGGGTTATTGATGAAGTTAGCCAATATCTGGATGCACAGTACGTTTCTGCGTAAGAGGCATGCTAGTGTATCAATATGATTTGCATGATGAAAAGCCTGATATACAAAGGTTACATGTTCATCTCCCCATGCACAATAATGTGCTTTTCAATGACCGGGATGACTTGCGTGATGTGATTAGTTGTGACCGAAACCAAAGACTATCTTTCACCGAATGGTTCAAAGAGCCAATCAGTTGTATGTGGATGCAAATAGCTTACTATAAGTTGATTTCCCTTGAAAGTTGGCGTGGAATTCGGCTCTTTGCTCATGGACTAAAAGGAAAATGGAGAATATGATCGGACGTATGTATAATGTTAGTCCTAGTGCATGTGACAAATATTACTTATGCATGCTACTCACAATGTGCAAAGGGTGTAAATTTTTTGAGGATTTGCGAATAGTGAATGGACATTTGTATCCATGTTTTAAGGCTGCATGTGAAGCGAGAGAGATGTTGGAGAGTGATGAGGAGTGGTATATGTGTCTCCAAGAAGCTACAATTCAGAATACATGATTCCAGCTTCGTCAATTGTTTGTCATTATAATGGTTTTTGTGAGCCTATATACCCTAGATACCCTAGATAGCTTTGGGATAGCTACGTTAATTGTTTGTCATTATAATGGTTTTTTGTGAGCCTATATACCCTAGATAGATTTGGGATAAATTCTCCGCCAAACTTTCAACAAAAGATTTTTTCCATTCCTTGCAGCAGAGAGGGTGTGTCGATGTTGGTGTTTGTCATTCTATAGCAAAGAATCAGGCTCAAGTGTTTGATTCTATTCAGCAAGCTGATTTGTCTGCTTCCATGGAAAGGAGTCTTAATCATTGTGTCAATCAAGAGCATTTGATACTATCCTTAGAGCTATTTCTTTGAACCAGGGTGGTGTTTTTTTCCTTGATGAGAACCAAGTGGATGAGGCAAAACTTATCTTTACAATGCCTTAGTATCTTGACTGCGTGGAGAGAAGCAAGTTGCCTTGGCATGTTCATCGTCTGGAATAGTTGCATTGTTACTCTCAAATGGTCATACAGCTCACTCATGTTTCAAATACCATTGGTGCTCATTGCTTCTAGCACATGTGGAATCAAAGCTAATAGCCCATTGGCTGAGGTGTTAAAATCCAGAAAACTCAGAACACATGAGAGAAATTATGTCGTCCACCATGACTTGGAGTACTCTCAGTAGTGTATGCTCTGAAGTTGTGGAGACATTATCTTTTAGGACAAAGGTTCACCTTGATGTGATAGATCATCAAAGTTTAAAGTGGATCTTCACCCAAAGGGATCTCAACATGTGTTGAAGGAGGTAAATGCAAACCCTGTAGGAATTTGATTTTGAAATAAAGTATCGGTCGAGGAAAGAAAATGTGGTTGCAGATGCACTCAGCAGAAAAGCCTCCTTGCTTGCAATAGCAGTGGTGTCAAATCCATTGATCAATGAAGCAAAGGAGAAAATCTTGCAGGACAAATTCTTTGCCCTATTGCTACCCTTTTGATGCAAGAAAGCAAGACTCCTCAGAAAATGAGTCAAGTTCTTGGATAAAAATTGGATGAAGGATGCATGTATTATAATAATTGGCTATTTATCCCCAATGATGAGAGAATAAAGGGAAGAATTCTGAGAGAAGCCCATGATAGCCTGATAGCTGGACATCTAGGGTTTATAAAAACCTATATGTTTGTTGAAGAAAAGCTTCTTTTGTGGCCAGGACTCAAAAAGGATAAACTTGATCATGTACGAAAATGTTTGATGTGCCAAAGAGTCAAGGCAGAGAGAGTCAAGATGCCAGGGAAACTCAGCCTCTAGACATTCTACAGATGAAGTGGAAATGCATCAGTATGGACTTTGTCACTGGATTACCTTCAGTGCAATCAGGTTACAACTCCATTTTTGTGGTAGTTGACAGGCTAACCAAAGTTACCCATCTAATTCCAGTGAAAGAAACATACTCTATAGTGGATGTTGCCAGAGTTTTCCTTAAGGAGATCTTCAGATTGTATGGTTTACCCAGGAGGATAGTAAGTGTGACAGAGATCCCAAATTCACATCGAAATTCTGAACTGCGTTCTTTGAAGCAGTAGGAACTTTCTTGGATCTTAGCACAGCCTATCACCCCAAAACTGATGGCCAGACGAAAAGGGTGAATCAGGTAATAGAAGATATCCTTCAATCATCCTACGGGGCGGTAGGGAACCCAAGAAGTGGTTAAGTCATCTGCATCTGGTCAAATTTGCTTACAATGCTTCTTATCATCATTAGAGCATTGGGATGAGTCCTTTCAAAGCTTTGTATGGACAATATTGCCTTACATCGTTGACTTGGTCTGACCCATTGATCAAAGTCAAAATGTCCAAACAAATGCTTGATGACATGGAGGACCAGCAGATGCAATCAATTCGTAAAGATATAAAGGTAGCCCAAGAAAGACAAAAGCATTATGCAGATAAAAAGAGGTTAGAGAGAGATTTTGAAGAGTCAAATATGGTCTTTATTCGAGTACGACCAAAAAGAAGTTCCTTATCCTTAGGGAAGTACAAGAAGCTCTCTCCCAAATACTGTGGGACGTATGCTGTCATAAAGAAAATGGGTGATCTAGCCTACAAACTTATTCTGCCTCCCCATTTCAAGGTACGTGATGTATTCCATGTCAGTTTGCTTAAGAAGTATGTACCTAGCCCAAGTCACATACTTCATGATGATGAACAATTGATCTTTCCGACTCAAGGCCAGATGGTACTCCAACCTGAGAAAATCCTTGACGTTCGGGAGAAGATTCTCAGGAGCAGAGTCCTCAGAGAATTCTTAGTAAAGTGGAAGTTCTTCCCTCTAGAAGACACCACCTGGGAGCAAGAAGAAGAATTGGCGAAGGATTACCCCCACTTTGCGAGATGAGGACATCTTGCGTTTTTCAAGTGGGCGAGGATGTAAGATTCCTCCTCAGCCTAAATAACAATTAAGCCTCTACTTCAATCCCTTGTAATCATTCTATTTCTGAATACAAGAAAATATTATTTTTCCTTGCTTGGCCTAGTGAGATAAAAATTTCTAGAGAGTTGTAAATCAATATTGGGATATTTTTGGATAAATAAATTCTACAAATATCAAAAAAATATTTCTCTGAAACAGAAAATCAAAATAGATTTTCCAAGGTGCAATTGGAATTAATTACAAATGATTTAGAAGACCTTAGCGGGTCAAGATTTTTTGAAAATTTTGGATTAAGGTTCTATATGGGGACCAATAAGACTAATCCAAGTGTTGGGATAAGATAAATCCAAAGAATAAAAGAAAATACCCAAAAATGAGTAAATGCCCACATAAGATGAAGAGTTGACTAAGTACTAAATTTATTAGTTAAAAATTATGAAGTATTAATAAAAAATGAGATATTTTAGAGTAATCATTCATTTTTGACACATTGGTAAGGAGAAGGGGGCCCTTCAAGGAGGTGCCTATTTCACATGTCTGGATGAGTTTTAAACTCAAAAATAATAGGATATTTTTATCTCTCCTCTCTCCTAGATCAGACCAAATCAAAAAGGGAGTCAAACTGGTCCAAAACTTATCCAAATTCAGCCAAAAATGAAGCTAGAAAATTCGAGAACTCAGTTGGAATTAGTTGGTGGCCTCCCTCACCTATAAATAGACCCTCATTCTTTTGTATTCTCATCTGTGAACTAAACTATGCCGGTATTACTCTAAGATAAGCTTATTTTCTATTATCCTCTAAAAATCCTCTATAAATTGAAGAGATTGGAGCTTCTCTCTCTCTTCAATCTTCCTTGGAGACTTCATCAACATACCAACCAATTGATTGGTTGGGGGCCTCTACTTTGATCAAAGAATCAATAAATCTAGGAGGTAAAATGTGGTTTATGGTCTTTTTTTCTTTAATCTCCAAATGTTTCTCTCTTCTCAACCCCTCTCAAGCTTGAGAAGCATTCAATTGAATGGCTTTTGAATACAATTGAAGTTCTTTAATGAATTATAGTGATAAACACATAATTTTTCATTTAAGCTTAAATTATAATGTTTTTTTAAGCATTTCTCTCTCTCCCCCAAAGAATGGTCATTCCTATGACCTATTCTATATTCAAATGAAGCTTCTCATGAAGCAATTCTCTAATCTAAAAGTAATTTCTATGCTTGTCAAATTGAGGCCAAATAAGTGGCTTTTTAATTCTTTTGTGCTATTTAATTTATGGAAAAATTAAGAATGAAGTCCATAATTGGATATTGATCCAATTAATGGTTATTCTAATCATATGGATATTGCTAAACTTTATCTTTCAAATTATTGAGATTTATCAATAATAGCAGCGGAGCTATGGTAAAATTTTTAAAAAATTAACACACATTTTCATTCATAATATGAAAAGAGGACTTCCTACCATATTCTAGGATTAATCATCCTAGATTAATTGAATGATTCTCATTACTATAATCATGAAAATTTTGATTTTTATGTTTATACATAAATAGTTGATTAAAAAAAAGAGGAATTTCTAATAATCCATTTTTATGTTAAAAGAGTAATCCCCATGACAATGGAAATCCATGTATTCCAATGAAGTAAGAGAAAAATTGTGATGCTAATATAATGTATATTTTATTTAAAAATTAAAGAAGGATTCTAGTTAAATTTATCTTTTTGCATAGATAAGTTTAAATGATGAAAGAGAAATTCCCACCATATTGGAATTCAAATATTTAAATGAGGAAAGTGTAATTCCTAGTGTAAAGGAATTAATGGAGATTTTTATTTAAATTTTAAGAGAAAATTTAGTTAAATTTATCTTTTTAAATTAAATGATGAAAGAGGAATTCCCACCATATTGGAATTGATATATTTAAATGAGAAAAGTGAAATTTTAATGGATATTTTTATGTAATTTTTAAGAAGAATTTTAAATAGATTTAATTTATGGTAAAAGAGGAATTCCCATGATAATTGGATTGCATTTTCAAGTTTATTCAAAAAAAAAGGTATGATATTTACTTTTTTTTTAAAAAAAAAATTTATGATAATTAAGAAAAGATGAATTTCCACCATTATTCTACCTAATGATTTAAGGTTGAGAAATTATGTGATAGAAGGAATATCTTTGGATATTTTAATTGGTAAAATCATTAAATGGATATTTACCCAAAACTAGATGTTTATCACCATGTGGTGAACTAAATATGTGCTCTCCTTGCATGGTTAACGGGAGTTTCAAACATTGGTATCCTTGGAATTTTTGCAAGACTATGAGCATTGATGACAATGGGTATCCAGCTTACATGCGACGAGACGATGGTAGTTTCATCTAGGTAAAGGGTCATAGGGTAGAGAGTCGATGGGTTGTTCCATATAACCCTTTTCTCTCTTTGAAGTACAAAGCCATATTAACATAGAAGTATGCTCTACCATTATAGCTATAAAGTATTTGTATAAATATGTATACAAAGGACATGATAGAGCTACTATAGAGTTGCAAGACATAAATGGGGTTATTGCTAAGGTTAGTCAATATCTGGATGCACGGTACGTTTCTACGTTAGAGGCATGCTGGCACATATATCAATACGATTTGCATGATAAAAAGCCTAATATACAAAGGTTACATGTTCATCTCCCGATGCACAATAATGTGCTTTTCAATGACCGGGATGACTTGCGTGATGTGATTAGTTGTGACAGAAACCAAATAATATCTTTCACCGAATGGTTCAAAGAGCCAATCAATTGTATGTGGATGCAAATAGCTTCCTATAAGTTGATTTCCCTTGTTGCAAGTTGGTGTGGAATTCGGCTCTTTGCTCATGGACTAAAAGAAAAAGGGAGAATATGATCGGATGTATATATAATGTTAGTCCAAGTGTATGTGAGCAATATTACTTACGCATGCTACTCACAGTGTGCAAAGGGTGTAAATCTTTTGAGGATTTGTGAATAGTGAATGGACATTTGTATCCATGTTTTAAGGCTGCATGTGAAGCTAGAGAGATATTGGAGAGTGATGAGGAGTGGTATATGTGTCTCCAAGAAGCTGCAATTCAGAATACAGGATTCCAGCTGCATCAATTGTTTGTCATTATAATGGTTTTTTGTGAGCCTATATACCCTAGATAGCTTTAGGATAAATTCTCTGCCAAGCTTTCAGAAGATATTTTCCATTCCTTTTGTAGAGCAAAGAGGGTGTGTCGACGTTGGTGTTTGTCATTCTATAGCAAAGAATCAAGCTTTGTTGCACATGCAAGAGCTCTTACACAACAGTATGGAAAGCAGTTAGCTGATTTTGAAGGGTTGCCTATTCCAGATAGGTCAAGTGTTGCCACTCAACAATGGTTTGCTGATGGAAGAGATGATGTTTGATTCTATTCATTAGGCTGATTTGTCTGTTTCCATGGAAAGGAATCTTAATAGTTGTCAATCAAGAGCATTTGATACTATCCTTAGAGCTATTTCTTTGAACCAGGGTGGTGTTTTTTTCCTTGATGGACCAAGTGGATCAGGCAAAACTTATCTTTACAATGCCTTAGTATCTTGATTGCGTGGAGAGAAACAAGTTACCTTGGTATGTGCATCGTCTCTCTGGAATAGTTACGTTATTACTCTCAAATGGTCGTACAGCTCACTCACGTTTCAAAATCCCATTGGTTCTCAATGCTTCTAGCACATGTGGAGTCAAAGCTAATAGCTCATTGGCTGAGGTGTTGAAGCTTGCAAGGTTAATGATTTGGGACAAGGCTCCAATGATGCATCGATACGCATATGAAGCACTGGTAAGGACATTGAAAGACGTTATGTGTAAGATTCCTCCCCAGCCCCTCAAGATGTCCAGTTTCTTCCCCTGTAATCAATCCCCTTTTCAGAATAATAAAAGATCTTGTTTCTACCTGTTTTGGCCTAGAGAGAGAAAATATTCTAGAGAGAGATAATTCAATTTTTAGATATCTTTGGATGGAAAAATATCCTTTCTTATTAAAATAAATTCCCCCGAAACAGAAGTTTAAAAAGAAATTCCTAAGGTGCATTAGAAATAAATTATAATCTGCACAAAAGACCTTAGCTAAGGGTCCAAATTTTTTGAAAATTTTGGATTAAGGTTCTTATGGACCAATAAGATTAGTCCAAATGTAGGGAGGAGACAAATTGAAGAATAAAAGAAAAACCCCCCAAAAATGAGTAAATGCTCACATAAGATATGAAGAGTGGACTAAGGACCAAAGAAAACAATTATAAAAATGAATTTTGACACTTCAGAGTGGGGATCTCCCCTCATGAAGGAGTGCCTTTTTCTCATCATTACCCCCCAATTTTAAATCAATTAAATGAGATGTTTCATCTCTCCTCTCTCCTATTTCAAAACTAGATCCAAAAAGTAAGCTGAACTGACCCAAAAATGGTCAAAATTTGACCAAACTGATGTGGAAAGTTCTAGAATCAGTTTGCTTGGTTTGAGGCTCACTTTTTTCTATAAATAGAAGCCTCTCCCTTTGTAAAAGCGTAATGGTGTTTATGCACTGTTACTCTGAGCCATCTACATTGAATTTCTTGATAATTCAATTGTTTTTAGCCTAATCCTCTCCAAAGAGAATTGGTGGCCACTCTTGCTTCAAACAAGAGTAGAATCCTCAATCCCTCAAGCCAAAGGAAAGCTTACAAGCTCCATGTAAGCTAAATTTTCTAACTTGTTTAATTTTTAAATCTATGATTTTCTTGATTTTCATGTTTTACTGTTGGTTGAAGTAAATCCAAATGCTATGCCTTTGAGGAAAATGCCACCCCCTTCTCTTCTTTACATTCTAGCCTTTCTTAATCCTAGAAAGATTAACTAAAAGATTAATTAAACTTTTCTTATTGTTTACTCTCTTGAATTTTAGAAATTGTGTAGATCAGAGTCCTATACATCTAATGGACTAACTACTTAACCATGTATGTCAATGCTTGATATGTCAGAAAGTCAAAGCCGAGAGAGTAAAAATGTATGGAAAGTTACATCCATTAGACATCCCCCAAATGAAGTGGGAATGTATTATTATGGATTTTATTACTTAACTCCATCTTTGTGGTAGTTGATAGACTAACCAAAGTTGCCCATCTGATTCCAGTAAAAGAAACCTACACAGCATTGGATGTGGCTAGAGTGTTCCTCAAGGAAATCTTCAGATTGCATGGCCTACCCAAGAGAATAGTACATGCTCGAGATCCCAAATTCACGTCAAGATTTTGGACTGCATTCTTCTCAGCACTAGGAACTTTCTTGGATCTCAGCATAGCTTACCACCCCAAGACCGTTGGTCAAACATAAAGGGTGAACCAAGTAATCGAAGATATACTTCGGCCATCTTGTGGGCAGGGAACCCAAGAAGTGGCTAAGCTATCTGCACCTAGTCGAGTTCGCCTCTACAATGCTTCTTATCACCGAAGTATCGGGATGAGCCCTTTCAAAGCTCTATATGGACAAGAGTGCCTAACACCATTAACTTGGGCTGACCCATTGATTAGGGTCGAGATGTCTAGACAGATGCTTGATGACATGGAGCAGCAGATGTAGCCAATCTGCAAAGATATAAAAGCTACCCAAGTGTAAGATTCCTCCCCCACCCCCTTTTTGATGTCTAGTATCTTTCCCTGTAATCAATCTCTCTTCAGAAATATAAAGACCTTGTTTCTATCTGTTTTAGCCTAGAGAGAGAGAAATATTCTAGAGAGAGAATATTTAGATTTTGAATATTTTTGGATAGAAAAATATCTCTTCTAATTCTGATGAGTTTCCCTGAAACAGAAATTCAAAAAGAATTTTCCAATGTGCAATTGGAATTAATTGGAAATAGGTATAAAGAACCTTAGTCTAAGGGTCTAGATTTTCAGAAATCTTTAGACTATGGTCCAATTAAGGTTCCTATGGGCCAATAGCATCAATCCATGTGTAGGGAGGAGATAAATCCAATTTGTAAAAAGAAGATACCCAAAAATGAGTAAATGCTCACATAAGGTGAAGAGTTGAAAATGTACAAGGTTTATTAGTAAAAAACTATGAGCAATATTAAAATAATTCCATTATGACACATATGTAAGGAAGGGGAATTCTTTAAAGGAGGTGCATATTTCACATAAGATGAAGAGTTGAAAATGTACAAGGTTTATTAGTAAAAAAACTATGAGCAATATTAAAATGATTCCATTATGACACATATGTAAGGAAGGGGAGTTCTTTAAAGGAGGTGCATATTTCACATAAGATGAAGAGTTGAAAATGTACAAGGGTTATTAGTAAAAAAACTATGAGCAATATTAAAATGATTCCATTATGACACATATGTAAGGAAGGGGAGTTCTTTAAAGGAGGTGCATATTTCACATGCTTGAATGAGTTTTAAACTCATAAAAATTGAGATATTTCATCTCTCCTCTCTCCTCATTCAAGTCTATTTCCAAAAAGTTAGCTTAACTGACCTAAAAATGGTCAAATATTGACCAAACTGATTTAGAAAATTCTAGAATCAGTTTGTTTGGTTAGGAGCTCAATTTTTCCTATAAATAGAAGCCTCCCCCTTGTTGAAAAATAGTTAGTGTTTATGCATCGTTACTCTACTCCACCTAAGCCAAGAACTGTGAATTCATTTAATAATTCACTAGTTTTTGGAGCTTCCCTCTTTCTTCAATCCCCATTAGTGGCTCCATCAACATACTTAACCAATTGATTGGTTGGGGGCCTCTACCGTGAACAAAGAATCAAGCAAGTTGTAAGGTAATTAGTGAATATTCATCTTTCTATAATTTCTCAATGTTTCTCTCTTCTCAACCCCTCTCAAGCTTGAGAAGTTTAATTGGTATGGTTTTTTTTAAATGCTATTGAAGTTTGAATAGTAGTGAAGAGTTACATAATGCTATTAAAGTTAATTTTAATTTATGTTTAAATTCTAATGATTTTTATGTAAATTCTCTCTCTCACTCAAGAAATGGTCATACTCATGACCCATTCTCAATCCAAATCAAGCTTTTCATAAAGCTTTTCCTTAACCCAAGATTAAGCTATGCTTGAGGCCAAATTAATGGCTTTTTTCTATGCTTTTAGTTTATGTATATTAATGATTCAATCCATTATGGATTAATAATCCAATTAGAGATCATTTTAATTATTTCCTTAATGATAAGCATTATCCCTTAGAAAAATTGAGATTTATCAGTCATAGCAGCGGAGCTATGGCAAAATTTTTATAAAAATTATGCATAAAATAATCTCATTCAAAGCATAAAAAGAGGACTTCCTACCATATTCTAGGAATCATCATCCTAGATTAATTGAAAGAATTTCATTATAATCATGGAGAAATTGAATTTTAATATTATGCATAAAGGATAAATTTTTATATCAAAAGTGTTATTTTTACCATTTTTATTTTCATGCATAGAAGTATGCATAATGGATAAATTTTTATATCAAAAGTGTTACTTTTATCATTTTTACTTTCATGCATAGAAGTATGCATAAAGGATAAATTTTTATATCAAAAGTGTTATTTTTACCATTTTTATTTTCATGCATAGAAGTATGCATAATGGATAAATTTTTATATCAAAAGTGTTACTTTTATCATTTTTATTTCATACATAAAAGTATGCATAAAAGAAAATTTTTATATCAAAAGTGTTACTTTTATCATTTTTAATTTTCATGCATAGAAGTATGCATAAAGGAAAATTTTTATATCAAAAGTGTTACTTTTATCATTTTTAATTTTCATGCATAGAAGTATGCATAAAGGAAAAAATTTTATATCAAAAGTGTTACTTTTATCATATTGGATTTCATGCATATAGGTATGCATAAAAGATATTCTTTTTATACTAAAAGTATGATTTTCCTCATAAATGGATTTTATGCTTAACTTAGATGCATAAGAGAAATTCTTTTATTCTAAAAGTATAATTCCCTACCAAATTGAAATCATGCATAAGAAGATGCATAAAAGATTGATTTTAATTTCGAAAGTGTTAGTCTCCTTAAATGGAATTTATGTATAAATAAATGTGTAGAGAAATCTTATATCAAATAAAAGAATTCTCTTTTAAAAAAAAAAAAGATATGAAATGTGATAAGATGTGATAAGAGGTGTATGAGATGTGATAAGAATTGATAAGATGCGTATGGAAAGTGATAGGATGTGATAAGAGGTGTGATAAGAGGTGATAAGATGCTTATGAAATAAGTTAGGATGTGATAAGATGAATTAAGATGTGTATGGGGGGATGAGGTAAGAAGTGTATGTGATAGGATAAGATGTATATGGGTTGTGATAGGGCGAGAATGGATGTGATGTAAAAGATTAGATGTGAAAGTATATGGGGTTATATAAATGGGAATGTGAAAAGATGTATGTATGTGGATGTGTGGATATGGAGATGGGAGTGTGGATGTATGAACATGAAAATGGATATATGCATGAAGATGTATATGCATAGATGTAAATGTGGATGTAGATGTGGATGTATAGATGTGAATGGATGTGGATGTATAGATGGGAATGGAAATGTGGATGTGGATGTATGTGAATGTGGATGTAGATGTGGATGTATAGATGTGAATGTGGAATGTGGATGTGGATGTATGTATGTATGTGGATGTAGATGTGGATGTATAGATGTGAATGGGAATGGGGATATGGATGTATGTGAATGTGAATGTAGATGTGGATGTATGTGAATGTGAATGTAGATGTGAATGTGGAATGTGGATGTATAGATGTGGATGTATGGGAATGTGGATGTGGATGTATGTGAATGTGAATGTAGATGTGGATGTATAGATGTGAATGTGGAATGTGGATGTGGATGTATGTATGTATGTGGATGTAGATGTGTATGTATGAATGTGGATATGGGATGTGGATGTATAAATGAGGATGTGAAAATGGAGGTAAGCATGTAGATGTGGATGCATGTATGTGAATGTAGATGTGAATGTGGAATGTGGATGTATAGATGTGGATGTATGGGAATGTGGATGTGGATGTATGTGAATGTGAATGTAGATGTGGATGTATAAATGTGAATGTGGAATGTGGATGTGGATGTATGTATGTATGTGGATGTAGATGTGGATATATGGATGTGTATGTATGAATGTGGATATGGGATGTGGATGTATAAATGAGGATGTAAAAATGGAGATAAGCATGTAGATGTGGATGTATGGATGTGAATGTGGATGTGGATGTGGATGTATGGATGTGGATATGGATGTGAATATATGATATGTGATGTGAAGGAATCTGAAGTGAAGAGATGGAAAAGGAGGTGATTGGATGAGTACACATATACATGGAATGTGGAATAAGTAATGTGGATTAATGAGGGATAATGTGGAAAAATGAGAGTTAATATAGAAACTGTATTTGTAAACTGTTTGTAAATGCTGTTTGTAAATGGCTATTTTATGTCAAGAATGCTGGGGAAGCATTTTGACCGTCTTGTGATTAAGGTCGTGGAGACCTAACTGATAAAGTTGCAACTGCTGACGGAGAGTCAATGGAGGACGTCTCGCGTAGCAAGGTCGACCGAGGTCTTGACCAGCCTCGGTTCGATTAAAATGGTGAGCTTCCGGTACGGTGGATGAGGGACCAAGGAAGCGGCCTATGAGTGAAGCGCTAGGTCACCTGCGAAGGATCCTAGAGGGTGCTGACCATACGGTGCTCGGGCTCTGGGTCGCCTAGGATACCCACGCGTGCATCGAGGAAGATATTGGAACAAGGAGTAAGAGTTGTTTTGTGGAACCGGGCATGGATCTGGTTGACTGACCTTGCTGGTCCTCAACGGATGAGTCCATGGCTCTTTTATATGGATCTGTTGGTTGATCTTGCTGATCTTCAACGAGAGTCCATCTTGATAAGTGATTATATTGCCGAGTATTATGGGCTAGGAACTATGGAAACGGCCTCTGTGTGGACAGGTGGTGAGCGTTCTAGTTGCCAATGATGCCATAGATACTCTGATGAGGGAATGATGGGAAATTATGATTCAACTGGATAAATTGGAAGATTGTGATCAGTGGTACCATGGTTTCATTAAAGGATTGTTTTAAAGTTAGCTGATGCTAAGAGAAAGGCAATTTTCATATTGGGTGTGTAAGTGGTGTGGCTAGTTTTATGTTTGCATGAACTTCCGGCTAGGGGGCCTTGGAACTCTTTTCCTTGGTACCCGGGACAAAACCTAACCAAATTCCAAATTGGATCCCATCACTACAGTGGTTGGGCGGTTGGCTAACCCATGGGATCGGATGGGGTTAGGCTGGACTGATGGATCCGTAAATCGAGACTCAATTTCTGTTATTACGATAGATAAAGTAAATCCCGGATAGGAATTGTTCTATGGATAGGAATCAACGGCTGTGCCTCCTTGGTGGGAAAAAAAGCGTTGATCCCAATGATCCAAGTGCAAGTTTCTTCCTTGATCTGACCAAGTATCTTTATAGATGTAGTCGGATCTGTTTGATCAGTAAGGGTTTTGACTACGTTAGAGTAAAGAGTTATCCTGGTGGAATCGCCCATGCTTTCCGGATAAGGGAAGTTTTTTCGGGTTCGGTTTTTGAAAAACCGACGGATTAGTCTCTTGTCCGGATATCCGTGGGACGAGGCCCCGAGTGTGAGACCCCTACCCGCGCATGATGTGTTACTTCCGCTACCAGTATCCTGAATCCGTTGCTCGGTGGGAACAGGGATCTCACACCAAGATAGATAGAAGCAATATGTAGGTAAGAAGAGGTCAGACAAAAAAATCAAAGAAGCAGATATGGTCTTCATTCGAGTACGCCCCAAAAGAAGTTCTCTATCGCTTGGGAAGTACAAGAAGTTATCCCCCAAATATTGTGGGCCATATCTGATTACAAAGAAATTAGGTGACTTAGCCTATGAATTTGTTCTGCCTCTTCATCTCAAAGTACACAATGTAATTCATGTCAGCCTACTCAAGAAGTATGTACCGAGCCCAAATCATGTGCTTAATGATGAACTCTTAAACTTCTTCAACCCAAGGGCAGATGGAACTCCAACCTGAAGAAATCCTTCATGTTCGAGAGAAGGTTCTGAGGAACAAAATTTTGAGAGAATTGTTGGTCAAATGGAAGTTCTATCCTTTTGAAGACGCCACCGAGAGAAATAAGCCGAACTGATGTGGGATTACCCCCAGTTTGCAAGATGAGGACATCTCGCGTTTTTCAAGTGGAAGAGGATGTAAGATTCCTCCCCAGCCCCTCAAGATGTCCAGTTTCTTCCCCTGTAATCAATCCCCTTTTCAGAATAATAAAAGATCTTTTTCTACCTGTTTTGGCCTAGAGAGAGATAATTCATATTCTAGATATCTTTGGATGGAAAAATATCCTTTCTTATTGAATTAAATTCTCCCAAAATAGAAGTTTAAAAAGAAATTCCTAAGGTGCATTAGAAATAAATTATAATCTGAAGCACAAAAGACCTTAGCCTAAGGGTCCAAATTTTTTGAAATTTTTGGATTAAGGTTCTTATGGACCAATAAGATTAATTAAAATGTAGGGAGGAGACAAATTGAAGAATAAAAGAAAAACCCCCCAAAAATGAGTAAATGATCACATAAGATGAAGAGTGGACTAAGGACCAAAGAAAACAATTAAAAAACTGAATTTTGACGCCTCAGGTGGGGATCTCCCCTCATGAAGGAGGTGCCTTTTTCTCATCATTACCCCCCAATTTTAAATTAATTAAATGAGATATTTCATCTCTCCTCTCTCCTATTTCAAAACTAGATCCAAAAAGTAAGCTGAACTGACCCAAAAATGGTCACAAATTGACCAAAAAAATCTGGAAAATTTTAGAATATTTTTGCTTGATTTGAGACTCACTTTTTCCAATAAATAGAAGCCTCCCCCTTTGTAAAAGCTTAATGGTGTTTATGCACTGTTACTCTACTCCTGCTGCCCTGAGCCATCTACATTGAATTTCTTGATAATTCAATTGTTTTTAGCCTAATCCTCTCCAAAGAGAATTGGTGGCCACTCTTGCTTCAAACAAGAGTAGAATCCTCAATCCCTCAAGCCAAAGGAAAGCTTACAAGCTCCATGTAAGCAAAATTTTCTAACTTGTTTAATTTTTAAATCTATGGTTTTCTTGATTTTCATGTTTTACTGTTGGTTGAAGTAAATCCAAATGCTATGTCTTTGAAGAGAAGGCCACCCCCTTCTCTTCTTTAGATTCTAGCCTTTCTTAATCCTAGAAAGGTTAACCAAAAGATTAATTAAACTTTTTTTATTGTTTACTCTCTTGAATTTTGATTAGAGTCCTATACATCTAATTTGGGTTAATTTAAGTCAATTAAAGAATGATAAAAATGAGAAATGGTCAGCCATACAAAGGAGGTTATGGCAAATTTTTCCAAAATTTTGTGGAAAAGAAAGTTTGTTTTTATGTTATTCCAAAAGAGTAATTCCCACCATTTTTTCATATCTAAAAGAAATATTCTAATTACTCCATGTACATATTCACCTATGAATATGCATGGATATCACTGACATTAATTATTAAAATTGATTTTTATGCATAAAGAAAAATTTGTATTATAAAAGTGTTCTTTTCATTAAATTTAATTTCTATGCATAGAAAGATGCATAATGGAAATTTTATTTAATAAAAGTGTTATTTTCATTAAAGTTAATTTCTATGCATAGAAAGATGCATAATAGAATTTTTTAAATAGATGCATAAAAGGATTTTTTTAAAGTGTTATTCCCATTGAAGCTGATTTTTGTGCATAAATAGATGCATAAAGAATTTTGATATCAAAATTAGAATTCTCTTAAATTCTATGTTTAAATTCTATGAGAAATTGATAAACGAATAATTAAATATTATAAGAGAGAAATTTCTATTGTTTTATACTCACACGGATTGTAAAAAGAAAATTCAAGAAATCTATCGAGATCGAAATATTTAGATAAATGATTAATTTATTCCTCATTGGAATTCGTAACCAATTTAGAAATCAGTTAAGTGAATATTCAAAGAAAGAAATTCAGTAAAATAGTAACTAAATTATCAAACCTTTTCGAGAAAGTCTAGGAAAAATCTTATCAGACTCGAATCTTGAATCAGTCTATGACCAAGACCAAACTCTTTCGTGAATTTTGAGAAAGAAGATGTGAGCAGTTTAGAAAAATACCCTCAAAACTCCCGCCAAATCTGAAACTAAGTTTGAGACCCTTCGAATTGATCTGTGGATCAAGGTTACAGAATTCGAGGGATTCTGGTATGAAATTCACAATTCCATTCAAGAAGTTTTGGGGATACTGATTCAAGATATACTCATTATATTTAAAAGAAAATCAAACTGAAAACTTGCATAGAAACCCTGTTTTCTTAAAGGACTGTCTTATGCCAGACTGCTGGAGGGAGCATTTGGTATATTTTTTTAAAAATTAAAGTCATAAATCTGATGACAAAATTAAGTTGACAAAAATCTCGTTTTGTCAAAATCAAGAGGCGTGCTGGCCATGGTAGGCAGCCGGATCCTCTAAGCGATGATGAAGAGTTAGATCCGGACATTTGTAAAGCTCTACACGGATCCCAACCTGGTCCCTTCAAGGGTGAAGGGGAAGAGTTAGGAGAAACAGTGAAAAAATGGATCGAGGCAATGGAAGAGTATTTTGATGTAACCAATTATAATGAGAGAAGCAAGATGGCTCACGCCAGATTGAAAATTGTGGAAACGGCCAGGATCACATGGAGGAACCATTGCAAGACAAACCCTCTCGACCAAAATACCTAGACCTGGTCAGATCTTAAAGCTTACCTCAGGAAGAGGTTCTATCCTTCGGGCTTCCTGGAAACCAAAATGAATGAGTTCTTGGAATTGAAGCAGGATAGTCGGACAATTGAAGAATACCATCAGTCGTTTGCCCTTCTCCTCAAATATTCTCCACTTTTGGATGAAGAGCAGCTGATGGCCAAATTCATTCAAGGGATGAACGAGCCTTTGGACACTTTAGTGAAAAATGCCAAACGAGTCTCAATGGTGGCAGAAGCTGTCAGAATGGCAAAGGTCTTTGCCAAAGCATTTGTTGTTAAGGTCCCGCGCTAAAGCTTGCACCTGTAAGATTCCTCCCCAGCCTTCGAGGTATACAGGAGTAAGAATCTCCCTTTCTGATCTTATAATTATTCCCTCTCTAAAATAAAAGAAAGTTCTGTTTAACAAAGGAAGACCCTTTTCCTAGAATACTTCTCAGGAGTCCCACCTGTTTTAAGGATTCAGAACAATGAGTTCAGAAGTGAAAATTGGTGTTTTGGATACCACGGTTTTGGTTTTCATTCGAGTACGGCCCAAAAAGAAGTTCTTTATCTCTTAGGGAGTATAAGAAATTATCCCCCAGATATTGTGAACCTTATCTGAATTCAATGAAAGTAGGTGACTTAGCCTACAAGCTTCTTTTATCTCCTCATCTCAAAGTTCTTAATGCCTTCTATAGAAAAATGTGCCAAACCCAAATCATGGAAAGACGGTAAAACTTCAGTGGCAAGTTACCGTTGGCTTCTAGGTTACGCTAGCTCCTTCCTTTATATAAGTCGTAACTTTTACTTGTCGCTCACAGTAATCTTACTTCCATCGATCTTCTTTCTTTCTTAATCTCCTTCATGGCTTGGCAACAAGAATTAGTTTTATCCATGATGATTTCTCACCTTCAAGACGCAAGGGAGTCTGTGAAGAAAGATTTTATAGAGCAGTATGAGCGCTCACTTTTCCCTCACTTGGGAACCTCTGTAGCGCAGACAAAATGGCGGACCTATCAAGAGAATGAGTTTTAAACTCATAAAAATTGAGATATTTCATCTCTCCTCTCTCCTCATTCAAGTCTAGTTCCAAAAAGTTAGCTTAACTGACCTAAAAATGGTCAAATATTGACCAAACTGATTTAGAAAATTCTAGAATCAGTTTGTTTGGTTAGGAGCTCAATTTTTCCTATAAATAGAAGCCTCCCCCTTGTTGAAAAAGATATAGTGTTTATGCATCGTTACTCTACTCCACCTAAGCCAAGAACTGTGAATTCATTTAATAATTCACTAGTTTTTGGAGCTTCCCTCTTTCTTCAATCCCCATTAGTGGCTCCATCAACATACTTAACCAATTGATTGGTTGGGGGCCTCTACCGTGAACAAAGAATCAAGCAAGTTGTAAGGTAATTAGTGAATATTCATCTTTCTATAATTTCTCAATGTTTCTCTCTTCTCAACCCCTCTCAAGCTTGAGAAGTTTAATTGGTATGGTTTTTTTTTAAATGCTATTGAAGTTTGAATAGTAGTGAAGAGTTACATAATTTAATAAATGCTATTGAAGTTAATTTTCATTTATGTTTAAATTCTAATGATTCTTATGTAAATTCTCTCTCTCACTCAAGAAATGGTCATACTCATGACCCGTTCTCAATCCAAATCAAGCTTTTCATAAAGCTTTTCCTTAACCCAAGATTAAGCTATGCTTGAGGCCAAATTAATGGCTTTTTTCTATGCTTTTAGTTTATGAATATTGATGATTCAATCCATTATGGATTAATAATCCAATTAGAGATCATTTTAATTATTTCCTTAATGATAAGCATTATCCCTTAGAAAAATTGAGATTTATCAGTCATAGCAGCGGAGCTATGGCAAAATTTTTATAAAAATTATGCATAAAATAATCTCATTCAAAGCATAAAAAGAGGACTTCCTACCATATTCTAGGAATTATCATCCTAGATTAATTGAAAGAATTTCATTACAATCATGGAGAAATTGAATTTTAATATTAGGCATAATGGATAAATTTTTATATCAAAAGTGTTATTTTTACCATTTTTATTTCATGCATAGAAGTATGCATAATGGATAAATTTTTATATCAAAAGTGTTATTCTTACCATTTTTATTTCATGCATAGAAGTATGCATAATGGAAAAATTTTTATATCAAAAGTGTTACTTTTATCATATTGGATTTCATGCATAGAGGTATGCATAAAAGTTGATTATTTTATTATAAAAGTGTGACTTTTATCATAATTGAATTTCATGCATATAGGTATGCATAAAAGATATTCTTTTTATACTAAAGTGTGATTTTCCTCATAAATGGATTTTATGCTTAACTTAGATAAGAGAAATTTTTTTATTCTAAAAGTGTAATTCCTACCAAATTGAATTTATGCATAAGAAGATGCATAAAAGATTGATTTTTTAATTCAAAAGTGTCATTCTCATCTAAATTGAATTTATGTATAGAAAAATGCATAAAAGATTAAAATTTAATTCAAAAGTGTCATTTTCATTAAAAATGAATTTATGCATAGGAAGATGCATAAAAGATTGATTTTTACTTTGAAAGTATTAATCTCCTTAAATAGAATTTATTCATAAATAAATGTGTAAAGAAATCTTATATCAAATGTAAGAATTCTCTTGTATTCTATAAATAGATAAGAGATGTGATAGGATGTGATAAGAGGTGTGATAAGATGCTTATGAAATAAGTTAGGAGGTGATAAGAGATGTGATAAGAGGTGTGATAAGAGGTGATAAGATGCTTATGAAATAAGTTAGGAGGTGATAAGATGAATTAAGATGTGTATGGGGGGATGAGGTAAGAAGTGTATGTGATAGGATAAGATGTATATGGGTTGTGATAGGGCGAGAATGGATGTGATGTAAAAGATTAGATGTGAAGGTATATGGGGTTATATAAATGGGAATGTGGAAATGGATGTATGTATGTGGATGTGTGGATGTGGAGATGGGAGTGTGGATGTATGAACGTGAAAATGGATATATGCATGAAGATATATATGCATAGATGTGAATGTGGATGTAGATGTGGATGTATAGATGTCAATGGATGTGGATGTATAGATGTGAATGGGAATGTGGATGTGGATGTATGTGAATGTGGATGTAGATGTGGATGTATAGATGTGAATGTGAAATGTGGATGTGGATGTATGTGAATGTGAATGTAGATGTGGATGTATGTGAATGTGAATGTGGAATGTGGATGTATAGATGTGGATGTATGGGAATGTGGATGTGGATGTATGTGAATGTGAATGTGGATGTAGATGTATGTATGTATGTGGATGTAGATGTGGATGTATGGATGTGTATGTATGAATGTGGATATGGGATGTGGATGTATAAATGAGGATGTGAAAATGGAGGTAAGCATGTAGATGTGGATGTATGAACGTGAAAATGGATATATGCATGAAGATATATATGCATAGATGTGAATGTGGATGTAGATGTGGATGTATAGATGTGAATGGATGCGGATGTATAGATGTGAATGGGAATGTGGATGTGGATGTATGTGAATGTGAATGTAGATGTGGATGTATAGATGTGAATGTGGAATGTGGATGTATAGATGTGGATGTATGGGAATGTGGATGTGGATGTATGTGAATGTGAATGTGGATGTGGATGTATGTATGTATGTGGATATAGATGTGGATGTATGGATGTGTATGTATGAATGTGGATATGGGATGTGGATGTATAAATGAGAATGTGAAAATGGAGGTAAGCATGTAGATGTGGATGTATGGATGTGAATGTGGATGTGGATGTGGATGTATGGATGTGGATATGGATGTGTATGTATGAATGTGGATATGGGATGTGGATGTATAAATGAAGATGTGAAAATGGAGATAAGCATGTAGATGTGGATGTATGGATGTGAATGTGGATATGGATGTGGATGTATGGATGTGGATATGGATGTGAATATATGATATGTGATGTGAAGGAATTTGAAGTGAAGAGATGGAAAATGAGGTGATTGGATGAGTACACATATAAATGGAATGTGGAATAAGGAATGTGGAATAAGTAATGAGTACACATATAAATGGAATGAGTACACATATAAATGGAATGTGGAATAAGTAATGTGGATTAATGAGGAACAATGTGGAAAAATGAGAGTTAATATAGAAACTGTATTTGTAAACTGTTTGTAAATGCTGTTTGTAAATGGCTGTTTTATGTCAAGAATGCTGGGGAAGCATTTTGACCGTCTTGTGATTAAGGTCGTGGAGACCTAACTGATAAAGTTGCAACTGCTGACGGAGAGTCAATGGAGGACGTCTCGCGTAGCAAGGTCGACCGAGGTCTTGACCAGCCTCGGTTCGATTAAAATGGTGAGCTTCCGGTACGGTGGATGAGGGACCAAGGAAGCGGCCTATGAGTGAAGCGCTAGGTCACCTGCGAAGGATCCTAGAGGGTGCTGACCATACGGTGCTCGGGCTCTGGGTCGCCTAGGATACCCACGCGTGCGTTGAGGAAGATATTGGAACAAGGAGTAAGAGTTGTTTTGTGAAACCGGGCATGGATCTGGTTGACTGACCTTGCTGGTCCTCAACGGATGAGTCCATGGCTCTTTTATATGGATCTGTTGGTTGATCTTGCTGATCTTCAACGAGAGTCCATCTTGATAAGTGATTATATTGCCGAGTATTATGGGCTAGGAACTATGGAAACGGCCTCTGTGTGGACAGGTGGTGAGCGTTCTAGTTGCCAATGATGCCATAGATACTCTGATGAAGGAATAATGGGAAATTATGAATCAACTGGATAAATTGGGAGATTGTGATCAGTGGTACTATGGTTTCATTAATGGATTGTTTTAAAGTTAGCTGATGCTAAGAAAAAGGCAATTTTCATATTGGGTGTGTAAGTGGTGTGGCTAGTTTTATGTTTGCATGAAATTCCGGCTAGGGGGCCTTGGAACTCTTTTCCTTGGTACCCGGGACAAAACCTAACCAAATTCCAAATTGGATCCCATCACTACAGTGGTTGGGCGGTTGGCTAACCCATGGGATCGGATGGGGTTAGGCTGGACTGATGGATCCGTAAACCGAGACTCAATTTCTGTTATTACGATAGATGAAGTAAGTCCCGGATAGTAATTGTTCTATGGATAGGAATCAACGGCTGTGCCTCTTGATGGGGAAAAAAGCGTTGATCCCAATGATCCAAGTGCAAGTTTCTTCCTTGATCCGACCGAGTATCTTTATAGGTGCAGTTGGATCAGCGTGATCAGTAATGATCTTGACTACGTTAGAGTAAAAAAATTATCCTGGTGGAATCGCCCGTGCTTTCCGGGTAAGGGAAGTTTTTCCGGGTTCGGTTTTGGAAAAACCGACGGATTAGTCTCTTGTCCGGATATCCGTGGACGAGGCCCCGAATGTGGGACCCCTGTCCCGTGCGAGAAGTGCTACTTCCGCTGCTAGTACCCGAATCCGTTGCTCGGTGGGAACAGGGGGATCTCACAGTTGGTATCAGAGCATTTGGTTAATAAAGATCAATTGAGAAGACAAATAGGTCAGAAATTTATCAAGAAACACAAAAAGGTTGTAATTGTGTGATATAATTCATACAATTTGATATTCAAATTGAAATTCGTAATTTGGTAATTGGGTCTTCAGATGGAAGTACCGCAATTATAGAATCCTTGACTTGCTTGAGGCCTAGACATGATGGTATTTACCTTATAATTCCAAGGGCCGTGACTATCCGTATATACCGAGAGGATAACTGCAGCTCTTTACTGACAGTATATACGAGTAAATCTAAGACTTGAAATTATAAGCGTTAATGCTATCCAGATGATGAATTTGAATGTGGTTGATATGATTTTTAATTCTGTTTGGGAACTGATGAATTGATTGAAAAATGATGATTTTTGAAATTTAGTTGAAATATAATAACTTGAGCAAAACCGCAATGAGGATGAATGGGACGAGTCCCTGTAATGATAAATGATGATAATGATTTCAACAAATCACTATGAGATTAGTGGATTGTGCTGTCAAAGTACTACTGTTAACACTTGACTCGGTATATCAAGTTAAGGGATGACAAATTGAAAACTTGCTTGACTGAAATTCCCGTGGAGGAATGTTCAGAAAGAAAAAATTTCGATCTGATGGACCATTATCGTGTTAAAGATATGAATGATATGATCTAAAATGAATTTATTTAA
The DNA here is from genome assembly GCF_041138505.1 of Cibotium barometz. NCBI lineage: Eukaryota > Viridiplantae > Streptophyta > Polypodiopsida > Cyatheales > Cibotiaceae > Cibotium > Cibotium barometz. The sequence continues at coordinate 36,811,664 of NC_141083.1, forward strand.
TGATGAGTTCTATATAAGGGATATTTATCCCCGTATTCTGTTGGGTTGACCAGAATATAAGGAACCCTAGAATAAATTGGATCTTAAGAAAAAGAGTTGTCCTCTAATTGGCGAGATGAGGACATCTCGCACTTTTTTAAGTGGGGTAGAATGTAAGATTCCTCCCCAGCCTTCGAGGTATACAGGAGTAAGAATCTCCCTTTCTGATCTTATAATTATTCCCTCTCTAAAATAAAAGAAAGTTCTGTTTAACAAAGGAAGACCCTTTTCCTAGAATACTTCTCAGGAGTCCCACCTGTTTTAAGGATTCAGAACAATGAGTTCAGAAGTGAAAATTGGTGTTTTGGATACCACGGTTTTGGTTTTCATTCGAGTACGGCCCAAAAAGAAGTTCTTTATCTCTTAGGGAGTATAAGAAATTATCCCCCAGATATTGTGAACCTTATCTGAATTCAATGAAAGTAGGTGACTTAGCCTACAAGCTTCTTTTATCTCCTCATCTCAAAGTTCTTAATGCCTTCTATAGAAAAATGTGCCAAACCCAAATCATGGAAAGACGGTAAAACTTCAGTGGCAAGTTACCGTTGGCTTCTAGGTTACGCTAGCTCCTTCCTTTATATAAGTCGTAACTTTTACTTGTCGCTCACAGTAATCTTACTTCCATCGATCTTCTTTCTTTCTTAATCTCCTTCATGGCTTGGCAACAAGAATTAGTTTTATCCATGATGATTTCTCACCTTCAAGACGCAAGGGAGTCTGTGAAGAAAGATTTTATAGAGCAGTATGAGCGCTCACTTTTCCCTCACTTGGGAACCTCTGTAGCGCAGACAAAATGGCGGACCTATCAAGAGAATGAGTTTTAAACTCATAAAAATTGAGATATTTCATCTCTCCTCTCTCCTCATTCAAGTCTAGTTCCAAAAAGTTAGCTTAACTGACCTAAAAATGGTCAAATATTGACCAAACTGATTTAGAAAATTCTAGAATCAGTTTGTTTGGTTAGGAGCTCAATTTTTCCTATAAATAGAAGCCTCCCCCTTGTTGAAAAAGATATAGTGTTTATGCATCGTTACTCTACTCCACCTAAGCCAAGAACTGTGAATTCATTTAATAATTCACTAGTTTTTGGAGCTTCCCTCTTTCTTCAATCCCCATTAGTGGCTCCATCAACATACTTAACCAATTGATTGGTTGGGGGCCTCTACCGTGAACAAAGAATCAAGCAAGTTGTAAGGTAATTAGTGAATATTCATCTTTCTATAATTTCTCAATGTTTCTCTCTTCTCAACCCCTCTCAAGCTTGAGAAGTTTAATTGGTATGGTTTTTTTTTAAATGCTATTGAAGTTTGAATAGTAGTGAAGAGTTACATAATTTAATAAATGCTATTGAAGTTAATTTTCATTTATGTTTAAATTCTAATGATTCTTATGTAAATTCTCTCTCTCACTCAAGAAATGGTCATACTCATGACCCGTTCTCAATCCAAATCAAGCTTTTCATAAAGCTTTTCCTTAACCCAAGATTAAGCTATGCTTGAGGCCAAATTAATGGCTTTTTTCTATGCTTTTAGTTTATGAATATTGATGATTCAATCCATTATGGATTAATAATCCAATTAGAGATCATTTTAATTATTTCCTTAATGATAAGCATTATCCCTTAGAAAAATTGAGATTTATCAGTCATAGCAGCGGAGCTATGGCAAAATTTTTATAAAAATTATGCATAAAATAATCTCATTCAAAGCATAAAAAGAGGACTTCCTACCATATTCTAGGAATTATCATCCTAGATTAATTGAAAGAATTTCATTACAATCATGGAGAAATTGAATTTTAATATTAGGCATAATGGATAAATTTTTATATCAAAAGTGTTATTTTTACCATTTTTATTTCATGCATAGAAGTATGCATAATGGATAAATTTTTATATCAAAAGTGTTATTCTTACCATTTTTATTTCATGCATAGAAGTATGCATAATGGAAAAATTTTTATATCAAAAGTGTTACTTTTATCATATTGGATTTCATGCATAGAGGTATGCATAAAAGTTGATTATTTTATTATAAAAGTGTGACTTTTATCATAATTGAATTTCATGCATATAGGTATGCATAAAAGATATTCTTTTTATACTAAAGTGTGATTTTCCTCATAAATGGATTTTATGCTTAACTTAGATAAGAGAAATTTTTTTATTCTAAAAGTGTAATTCCTACCAAATTGAATTTATGCATAAGAAGATGCATAAAAGATTGATTTTTTAATTCAAAAGTGTCATTCTCATCTAAATTGAATTTATGTATAGAAAAATGCATAAAAGATTAAAATTTAATTCAAAAGTGTCATTTTCATTAAAAATGAATTTATGCATAGGAAGATGCATAAAAGATTGATTTTTACTTTGAAAGTATTAATCTCCTTAAATAGAATTTATTCATAAATAAATGTGTAAAGAAATCTTATATCAAATGTAAGAATTCTCTTGTATTCTATAAATAGATAAGAGATGTGATAGGATGTGATAAGAGGTGTGATAAGATGCTTATGAAATAAGTTAGGAGGTGATAAGAGATGTGATAAGAGGTGTGATAAGAGGTGATAAGATGCTTATGAAATAAGTTAGGAGGTGATAAGATGAATTAAGATGTGTATGGGGGGATGAGGTAAGAAGTGTATGTGATAGGATAAGATGTATATGGGTTGTGATAGGGCGAGAATGGATGTGATGTAAAAGATTAGATGTGAAGGTATATGGGGTTATATAAATGGGAATGTGGAAATGGATGTATGTATGTGGATGTGTGGATGTGGAGATGGGAGTGTGGATGTATGAACGTGAAAATGGATATATGCATGAAGATATATATGCATAGATGTGAATGTGGATGTAGATGTGGATGTATAGATGTCAATGGATGTGGATGTATAGATGTGAATGGGAATGTGGATGTGGATGTATGTGAATGTGGATGTAGATGTGGATGTATAGATGTGAATGTGGAATGTGGATGTGGATGTATGTGAATGTGAATGTAGATGTGGATGTATGTGAATGTGAATGTAGATGTGGATGTATAGATGTGAATGTGGAATGTGGATGTATAGATGTGGATGTATGGGAATGTGGATGTGGATGTATGTGAATGTGAATGTGGATGTAGATGTATGTATGTATGTGGATGTAGATGTGGATGTATGGATGTGTATGTATGAATGTGGATATGGGATGTGGATGTATAAATGAGGATGTGAAAATGGAGGTAAGCATGTAGATGTGGATGTATGAACGTGAAAATGGATATATGCATGAAGATATATATGCATAGATGTGAATGTGGATGTAGATGTGGATGTATAGATGTGAATGGATGCGGATGTATAGATGTGAATGGGAATGTGGATGTGGATGTATGTGAATGTGAATGTAGATGTGGATGTATAGATGTGAATGTGGAATGTGGATGTATAGATGTGGATGTATGGGAATGTGGATGTGGATGTATGTGAATGTGAATGTGGATGTGGATGTATGTATGTATGTGGATATAGATGTGGATGTATGGATGTGTATGTATGAATGTGGATATGGGATGTGGATGTATAAATGAGAATGTGAAAATGGAGGTAAGCATGTAGATGTGGATGTATGGATGTGAATGTGGATGTGGATGTGGATGTATGGATGTGGATATGGATGTGTATGTATGAATGTGGATATGGGATGTGGATGTATAAATGAAGATGTGAAAATGGAGATAAGCATGTAGATGTGGATGTATGGATGTGAATGTGGATATGGATGTGGATGTATGGATGTGGATATGGATGTGAATATATGATATGTGATGTGAAGGAATTTGAAGTGAAGAGATGGAAAATGAGGTGATTGGATGAGTACAAATATAAATGGAATGTGGAATAAGGAATGTGGAATAAGTAATGAGTACACATATAAATGGAATGAGTACACATATAAATGGAATGTGGAATAAGTAATGTGGATTAATGAGGAACAATGTGGAAAAATGAGAGTTAATATAGAAACTGTATTTGTAAACTGTTTGTAAATGCTGTTTGTAAATGGCTGTTTTATGTCAAGAATGCTGGGGAAGCATTTTGACCGTCTTGTGATTAAGGTCGTGGAGACCTAACTGATAAAGTTGCAACTGCTGACGGAGAGTCAATGGAGGACGTCTCGCGTAGCAAGGTCGACCGAGGTCTTGACCAGCCTCGGTTCGATTAAAATGGTGAGCTTCCGGTACGGTGGATGAGGGACCAAGGAAGCGGCCTATGAGTGAAGCGCTAGGTCACCTGCGAAGGATCCTAGAGGGTGCTGACCATACGGTGCTCGGGCTCTGGGTCGCCTAGGATACCCACGCGTGCGTTGAGGAAGATATTGGAACAAGGAGTAAGAGTTGTTTTGTGAAACCGGGCATGGATCTGGTTGACTGACCTTGCTGGTCCTCAACGGATGAGTCCATGGCTCTTTTATATGGATCTGTTGGTTGATCTTGCTGATCTTCAACGAGAGTCCATCTTGATAAGTGATTATATTGCCGAGTATTATGGGCTAGGAACTATGGAAACGGCCTCTGTGTGGACAGGTGGTGAGCGTTCTAGTTGCCAATGATGCCATAGATACTCTGATGAAGGAATAATGGGAAATTATGAATCAACTGGATAAATTGGGAGATTGTGATCAGTGGTACTATGGTTTCATTAATGGATTGTTTTAAAGTTAGCTGATGCTAAGAAAAAGGCAATTTTCATATTGGGTGTGTAAGTGGTGTGGCTAGTTTTATGTTTGCATGAAATTCCGGCTAGGGGGCCTTGGAACTCTTTTCCTTGGTACCCGGGACAAAACCTAACCAAATTCCAAATTGGATCCCATCACTACAGTGGTTGGGCGGTTGGCTAACCCATGGGATCGGATGGGGTTAGGCTGGACTGATGGATCCGTAAACCGAGACTCAATTTCTGTTATTACGATAGATGAAGTAAGTCCCGGATAGTAATTGTTCTATGGATAGGAATCAACGGCTGTGCCTCTTGATGGGGAAAAAAGCGTTGATCCCAATGATCCAAGTGCAAGTTTCTTCCTTGATCCGACCGAGTATCTTTATAGGTGCAGTTGGATCAGCGTGATCAGTAATGATCTTGACTACGTTAGAGTAAAAAAATTATCCTGGTGGAATCGCCCGTGCTTTCCGGGTAAGGGAAGTTTTTCCGGGTTCGGTTTTGGAAAAACCGACGGATTAGTCTCTTGTCCGGATATCCGTGGACGAGGCCCCGAATGTGGGACCCCTGTCCCGTGCGAGAAGTGCTACTTCCGCTGCTAGTACCCGAATCCGTTGCTCGGTGGGAACAGGGGGATCTCACAGCACCCTCAAACTTTAAAAGGTTCTAAACCGTGGGAAGTGCTTCAAACTTTCCACCCCCAAAGAGGCAACAAGGCCCAAATCAGAATCAAGATGCTCCGAGATTCAGAAGTGAAGAAAGACCCTTCCCTTAGAACACTTTCTCAGGAGCCCCACCTTTTTCAAGGACTGAGAGGGATGAGCTTAGAAGTGAGAACAGGTATTTTGGGTGTCACGGTTTTGGTCACCAACTTAAAGACTGCCCGACTCCTACCATGTTAACAGTGAAGTCTAGGACCTAGAGTGCAGAGACCAGTCCCTTTGTATCAGTCAAATCAGGGTCCGGTCTCGCCAAAATCAGGGTAATCCCAGGAGGACTCCAGCAGCTCAGTCATCTGCTCCTCTGTTCAGAGTAATCTCAAAACTCCCTCCGAGAATTGGGGTAACCAAAGAGAAAGAGTTCTGCCCCAATCTGCAACAGCCAGAGCAGTTACGATAGCAAAAGTAGTGGAAGAGGAAAGAGGTCAGATTTATGCCGCAATTGAAAACCAAGGGCCAAATCGTCAATTCTCTGTCATCCATACTCTAGCTGAGTATAAGGGTAAGTCATTTAAGCTTTTGATTGATTCAGGCAGTACTAATTCATTTATTATCTTAGGATGCTCTCGTAAGCTAGTCTTAGAACAGAAATCAGGGAAACCTATGCAAGTTGAATTGGCCGGTGGGAAGATTCTTTTCACTCGCCACATGAGACAGATCGCATTCAATTCAATCTAGATAGGAATGTAACTGACTGTCCTAGTTCAAATTCTTACCTTTGGGAGTTTTCAACGGAATCCTTGGAATGGATTGTCTCCACAAAAATCAAGCTGACATTCACTATCATAAATGGAACCATTTCCTTCCGTGACCTTCACAGGAACAAAGTTCAAGGAGCTGGAATTTTGGGATCCCCAAATTTGCAATTAGTCAAATCTTCTAGGCTATTGAAAGGACTTAGAAATAAGCAACTTATTTATGTTGTTAAAATGAATATGATAGACACAAAGTTAAAGGCTAAAGAACTAGAATGGTTAAGTGAGTATGATAATTTATTCCCAGCAGAGCTAACTGAGATGCCTCCGATTTGGGAAGTAGATCATGTGATAGAATTGACCCCCGGAGCTCAGCTGAAAAGATGCAAGGGGGAAGAGAGCTTGAGCTCTTGCAAGCACACACACACACTCACAAAACCCTAATAGAGAACACACAAGGTGAGAGGCTGAAATCTTCTTCTTCTCTACTCAACACTCAACACACCATATACAAGAATAAGAGTACACACAATATGAAAGGTACTCAACCAATACATACACGGGTTCTCTATAGTGTGAACCCGACTAAATGAGCTGGCGCTATAACTATGCCAGTCTCTAGAATGGCTGTCACACAGCCTGTCATCCCACTGGCCGCATATCTCCCATGATCTCACCAACCATGCCAGTGGTGTAAGTGTGGGGCCTATCCCCCAGGCGGGTCATCAGTGTCCACCGCCTCACTAGATGAGCTCGATATCTCAACACTCCCCCTCGAGCTCAACTCCATCTCATGTACACCAAGCGAAGCCCTGAATCTGCGGAGCTTCTCTGTACCCAATGCTTTGGTGAAGATGTCAGCTACCTGATCCTCTGTGCTGACATAAACAAGGTCAAGATCTCCTACCAAAACCTTCTCTCTGACGAAGTGGTAGTGGACCTCTATGTGCTTCGTACGAGCATGAAAGACTGGGTTCCTGGCCAACTGTATACTGCTAATGTTGTCACAGAAAATGACAACTTGTCTATCCACTGATAGACCCAAATCTGCAAGTAGCTTTCTCAACCAAGCTACCTCACATGCTGCCATAGCAGCTCCTCTATACTCGGCCTCTGTACTGGATAGAGCAACCGTAGGCTGCTTCTTGCTGCTCCAAGTCACAGCAGCACTCCCCAAAGAAAACATGAATCCACTGGTAGATCTTCTATCTGAGATACTACCAGCCCAATCAGCATCTGTGTACCCATGTACACATATCTCTGTCCCAGTCTCATAGAATAGTCCACAATGCAAAGTAGACTTCACATACCTCAGTATGCGTCTCACTGCATCCAAATGCGGTTTCCGTGGAACCTGCATAAACTGACTCACCAACCCAACAGCATAGCTCAAATCTGGTCTGGTGATCGTCATGTAGATCAAACTTCCTACTATGCGTCTGTACATAGTAGGATCCTCCAAGATCTCTCCTGAATCTACACTCAACTTGCCATTCTGATCCAATGGCACAGAAATAGGCTTACAGCCTGTCATACCATACTTGGACAACATGTCCAAGCCATACTGTCTCTGCAGTAATCCAATACCATGTGGTGACCTAATCACCTCAATGCCCAAGAAATATCTGAGCTCCCCCAGATCCTTCATCTCAAACTTCTGTCTAAGCAAGATCTTTACATCAAAGATCTCTGCATCATGGTCCCCCGTAATGATCAAGTCATCTACATAGATGACAACAAGCACAACTCCTCTATCACCATGTCTCACATATAATGAGAAATCTGCATTGGCTACATGAAAGCCAATAGTGAAAAGATATTCAAAAATCTTGTCAGACCATGCTCTTGGTGCTTGCTTTAAGCCATACAAGGCTTTCTTCAACCTGCAAACATGCTCGGGGTGACCCACATCCTCATATCCAGGTGGCTACAACATATACACCTCTTCTTGCAAATCCCCATGCAAGAATGCATTCTTTACATCCATCTGATGTAAAGACCTTTGCTTTGACGCAGCCACTGCTATCACAACTCTCACCGTTGCCATCTTGGCAACTGGGCTGAAAGTTTCCTCATAATCAATCCCATATGTCTGCGCATATCCTTTGGCTACCAATCTAGCCTTGTACCTGTTTATGCTTCCATCACTGTTATGTTTAACTTTGTACACCCACTTGCATCCAATGGCTTTCTTGCCTTCTGGCAATTGCACTAAATCCCAAGTTTCATTTCCATATAGTGCATCCATCTCCTCATCCATAGCTTTCTCCCAACACACATTTCCAACAGCCTCATCAATGCATGTGGGCTCAACAACCTGCACAACCTTTGCCATATATGCATAGTGATGTGCCACATAACCATCATAAGTAAATCTCTGCACAGGATTTCTCACTCTCCCAGATCTTCGCAGCTTCTCATTCATGGCTTCCATAGCCTTCTTTACACCAGGTGTTCTCATAGTTGGGATCCCAAGCTCCTCATCAAGGCTCATATCTGAGCCACTAGACTCTCCATAAACATGAGAATGCCCTGCAGAAGTTTCAGGCATACCAAGGGGCTCAACCACTTTCTCTTTTCCTTTACGTGATGTAGTAATCACATTTGCAGGGCTGGTATTATGATGCAGCCTACCACTCCATGGTCTATCAACAGACCCACTAGATGAGGACTCTCCTGGTCCACTCAAAGACTGTGATTGCTGACCTGCATTCTGTGCAACCACACTTCCACTCACATTAGCCCCACAACAGCTTCTTTTTCAGCAACATACCAGCTGCTCATCTCATCAAACACAACATCCCTGCTTACCCTCAACTCACGTGCAGCAGGGTTATAACACCTGTATCCCTTTTGCTCAAGGGAATATCCAATAAACACACATTTTTCAGCTTTCGGATCCAGCTTAGTTCTCAGCTCATCTGGCACATGCACATATGCAATGCATCCAAAGACTTTCAGATGAGACAAATGTGGTTTTCTGCCAGTAAACCTCTCCTCTGGAGTTACATCATGTATGGATACAGTTGGAGTCCTGTTCATGATGTATACTGCTGCAGAAACAACCTCAGCCCAATAGCAATGCGGCATATTCTTCTCTTCCATCAATGCTCGCGCAATCTCTGCAATGTGCCTGTTTTTCCGCTCAGCAACTCCATTTTGCTGCGGAGTGTATCTGCATGTAAACTGTCTCCGAATACCATTCTTCTTCAAATATTCAGAGAACTCATTGGAGAAGTACTCTCCCCCTCCATCTGACCTTAGGCACTTGACATATTTCCCTGTTTGCTTTTCAACCAAAACTCTGAAATTCTGAAAGTGAGTGAACACCTCACTCTTCTCCTTCATGAAATATACCCACACTTTCCTTGTGTGGTCATCAATGAAAGTCACATAATACCTGCAGCCTCCTATAGATATGGTCTTCGTAGGACCCCATACATCTAAATGCACAACATCTAGTGCATTTCTGCTCACATATCTGTTACATGGAAACACATGCTTTGTTTACTTCCCAAACTGGCATGCTTCACATATTTTCTGCATACCTTCCACTTTAAATTTTGGCAGCCCTGTCACAATTCCTTTTGTCTGCATAGACTTCAATCTCTGCACATTTACATGTCCAATTCTTTTATGCCATATGTCTGTGTCTGCAACAACTCCTGAACCATTTGCAAACATCGCAGCACTCATTTCAGGCATGTCTACATTCAATGTAAACATTCTGCCCACTCTGTTGCCTTTTGCAACCAACCTGCACTTGTCTTTAAAATCTTCAACATAACATCCATCAGGATTAAACCGAACCTGCAAACCCTGCTCAATCATCTGGCCAACTGAAACCAGATTCTTTGTTATGTTCGGTACATGAAGTACATCTGCAAGATACTTCACTTTGCCATCCTGCATAGACAATGGCACATCTCCAACGTGGGCAATTGGATGAGCAGTGTCATCCCCTGTTTCCACAAAACCTGGTCTTTCCGGGTTTTTCATCTCCTTGAACCACTCCCCATGACTCGTCATGTGGTTCAAAGCGCCTGAATCCACATACCATACATTATCTTTTTGTGCTGCATCAACATTTTCAGACATGGCATTCACGACATGTTGCATAACAAACAACCTTTCATTATCCTCATTATTTCTGCTTGAGGATGCATAGTTGTTTTGCTGCACTTTCCCATTTTGCATGTCATTCTGCTTCTTATAACATTCTGCCTGCACATGTCCAGGCTTACCATAATAATAGCATTCACGTGCATCATTATACTGCCTTTCCCAATTTCCACGGCCTCTTTGACTCCCCCTGCCTCTAAATTTACCTCTTCCACCTGCGTGTTGTTGTTGTTGTTGATTCTGGGACTGTTGTTGCTGCTGCTGCTCTGCTGGCCATAATTCTGATTACCTGTTCGGCCACCTCCTTGACCGCGTCCACGACCTCCTCTACCTCGTCCTCTTCCTGAACTCGTGTAGAAGGCCTGTTGCTCTGAACTGTTTTTGCTTTGTGAAGACTGTTGGTCTTCACCCAAGTTCTTCTCTTCGATAATCAGCATAGACACCAAATCTGTAAAGTTGGGAATGTTTTCCCGAGTCTGAATAGACGTCTTAAACGCCTTGTATTGTGGCCCGAGACCACGTAGACAGACTTCCACCTTGTCATCATCATCTACTGACACACCAATAGATGCAAGGGATTCCACAATACCCTTTATCTTCAGCGCATAGTCATTCACAGACATGCTCTTTTTCTCCACAGTATGAAGTTCATTCTTCAACTATATCTTACGTGCCTTGGTATTTGTTTCATAGAGCTTTACCAAGGTGTCCCACGCCTCCTTGGGGGACTTGGCATCCTGAATGTGCCCAATCATGGTGTCCTGTATACTAATAGAAAGCCAATACATAACCTTCCTGGCTCCTTGGTTCCAGTTTTTAAACTCTTTCACATCTGCAGAGCAGTCGGATTTATATCCGGTATCTCCGGTGCCTCTTCATGCTCACCTTCTATGTAGTCCCAATAGCCTTTTCCCATCAGGAAATTAGTCAACCTGAACCTCCAAGCATGGAAGTTATTCTTATCCAGCTTCTCAGCCACAATCTGTGTTATGCCATCATTAGACATCTTGCCAAACACACAATTTTACCAGAAACTGCACTCTGGTTTTTCCTGCACAACTGCTGTATTTTCTGCACAGCGGTACTGCAGTCCACTCAAATGTCACCAACAGTGACTTGAATGTGCATATATACACCCAATGGCAAATGTAGACCTCTTTGCAGCACCCACAGTGTCTGCACAGTCAATATGTCTTCCTGCAGTTCTTAAAACAGAGTTCTGCAGAGAATCGATGACTTACCGGCAGTGCTCGAAATCACCTGCTTTCTGAAAAACGGAGGTCCAGACGCGCCCGAAATGCGTTTTTGGCCCCGAAACGCGTTGTTTTGGTCCAGACTGTATAGTTGCCCTATAGCTTTACTCCCGCGAAGAAAGCTCCTCAATCAGAGATCGTTTGCCGGTGCCTCCGTAGAGCTCCCGACAAGGGTGTAGTCACCAACACAATAGGGAAGAGTAGTTGAAGCTCTTACCCTCGTACCGCTTCCTGTGATTCTCTTGCTTGCAGCTCAGCCCTTAGCACAAACCAGGCTCTGATACCATGAAAAGATGCAAGGGGGAAGAGAGCTTGCAAGCACACACACACACTCACAAAACCCTAATAGAGAACACACAAGGTGAGAGGCTGAAATCTTCTTCTTCTCTACTCAACACTCAACACACCATATACAAGAATAAGAGTACACACAATATGAAAGGTACTCAACGAATACATACACGGGTTCTCTATAGTGTGAACCCGACTAAATGAGCTGGCGCTATAACTATGCCAGTCTCTAGAATGGCTGTCACACAGCCTGTCATCCCACTGGCCGCATATCTCTCATGATCTCACCAACCATGCCAGTGGTGTAAGTGTGGGGCCTATCCCCCAGGCGGGTCATCAGTGTCCACCGCCTCACTAGATGAGCTCGATATCTCAACATCAGCCAGTAACCCAGCACACGTATAAAATGCCAGTCCTTAAAGCCATTGAACTCAATGAACAGCTTAGGCAGCTGTTAGAACAAGGGTTTGTAAGACCCAGTGTCTCACCTTGGGGAGCGCTAGTTCTCTTTCAGAAAAAGAAGGATGGAACATTAAGACTCTGTGTGGATTACAGAGGTCTCAATCAGCCAGTTAAGAATAAGTATCCTATCCCTAGAATTGATGAGCTTCTGGACAGGCTAAATGGAGCCGAGATCTTCACAAAGATAGATCTCAAATCAGGGTATTACGAGATCAGGATTAATGATCAAGATATTCCAAAGATAGCCCCATCAATACTCGCTATGGACACTATGAATTTATAGTTATGCCATTTGGATTGACAAATGCCCCACCTACATTCAATCGCCTAATGCAGGACATTCTCAAAGAATACTTAGATGATTTTGTTCTTGTTTTCTTTGATGATATTCTGATTTACTCAAAGAATGCATCTGACCATGCAGCTCACGTATGTAAAGTTCTTGAGATTCTAAGGAAGCACCAACTCTTTGGGCAAAAAAGAGAAAATGCACTTTCTTTGTCGACCATGTTGAATACTTGAGCTTTCTGGTATCCAAAGACGGAATTTCTCTAGACTCTGCAAAAGTCCAAGTGGTCATATATTGGCCTGAACCTAAGACATTGAAAGAAGTCAGGGGATTCTTGGGATTAACTGGTTGTTTGTTGGTATAGAATTTTTATACCTAAGTATGCTCTCATAGCTTTCCCCCTGACTAATCTTCTCAAGAAGAATACCCCGTTTCAATGGTCTACCAAGTGTTAGAGTGCTTTTGATAAGCTGAAGACTACCTTGGTAACCAATCCCGTTCTGAAGAAGTTGCCAAATTTCTCTCTACCCTTTGAGGTAGTAACTGATGCTAGTGGTTTTGCCCTGGGAGGAGCACTCACGCAGGAAAGTCACGCAATGGCCTATGAATCTTAAAAACTCAAAACGCATGAGAAAAATCATGCTATCCACGACCTGGAGCTACTTTCAGTAGTCTATGCCCTAAACTTGTAGAGACATTACCTACTGGGTCAAAGATTCACTTTGATGTGACAGATCATCAGAGCTTAAAGTGGATTTTCACTCAGGCATTTTTTAAGTGGGGTAGAATGTAAGATTCCTCCCCAGCCTCTCAGGATGTCCAGTATCTTCCCCTGTAGTCAAATCCCTCTTCAGAAATATAAAAGATCTTGCTTCTACCAGTTTTGGCCTAGAGAGAGAAAATATTCTAGAGAGAGATTATTCAAATTTTGGATATTTTTGGATTGAAAAATATCTCTTTGTATTTAAATAAGTTCTCCCAAAATAGAAGCTCAAAAAGATTTTCAGAAGGTGCATTAGAAATCAAGTATAATCTGTTCAAGAGGCCTTATCCTAGGGGTCAAGATTTTTTTTAAAATTTTAAATTAAGGTTCCTATGGACCAATAAGATTCATCCAAATGTAGGGAGGAGATAAATGGAAGAATAAAAGGAAAATTTCCCAAAAATGAGTAAATACTCACATAAGATGAAGAGTTGACTAAGGACAAGGTCAATAGTTAAAAAAGAGAGATATTTAGAAAAAATAATGCATTTTGGACACCTCAGTATGAGGGAATTCCCCTCATGAAGGAGGTGCCTATTTCACATGTGTGGGAGAGTTTAAAACTCCCAAATAATGAGATATCTTTATCTCTCCTCTCTCTTGTTTCAGTTAGATCCAAAAAGTGGACTAAACTCACCCAAAAATGGTCAAAAATTGACCAAACTGATCCGGAAAATTCTAGAATCAGTTGGCTTGGTTAGAAGCTCACTTTTTTCTATAAATAGAAGCCTCCCCCTTTGTTGAAGATTAATAGTGATTTTTGCATTGTTACCCTGCTTCTCCCAAGAGCCAAAAATTGTGAATTTACTCATAATTTATTAGTTTTTGACCTTCCCTCTTCTAAAGATTGGTGGCCACTCTTGTTTCAAACAAAAGTAGATCCCTCAAACCATCAAGCCAAAGGAAAGCTCTCAAATTCTCCTTGTAAGTTGGAGATTCTTCTCTTTTCTATTTCATTTTATGGTTTTTATGATTTTTGTCTTCTCTAAAATGATTATGATATTATGCCTCATTAAAAAAAGGCATTCCCCTCTCTTCTTTAGTAAATCCAACCATTCTTTATCCTAGATGAATGATTAATGGATAAAATCAAGTTTTTCATAATGTTTCGCTTTGATAAGTAGAAAATGTTTACATTAGAATGATTTAAATACTCTTGGTGAACTTCCAATTAATTTTAGAGAATTAAAAATTGAAAAATGGTCAGCCATACAAAGGAGGTTATGGCAAAATTTTCTAAAATTGTGAAAAATAAGTTTTAATTTTTTTATTCAAAGAGAGTAATTCACATCGTATATGTATTCTTAAAGTGTTAATTTTCATCCTAGGTATAAGAAAATGCATACATAAAAATCTTTTATTAAAAAAGTGTTACTTTCTTTACAAACAATTAAATTCAATACATAGAAGGAAGTATATTGAAATTGTTATTATTTTGATTATAAAAGTGTGATTTTTAATTTATTTCTAATGCACCTTAGGAATTTCTTTTTAAACTTCTATTTCAAGAAAATTTATTTTAATAAGAAAGGATATTTTTCCATCCAAAGATATCAAAAAACTGAATTACGGGTTGTTGCAAGATCAGGGTGTCCAGTTTTGTCTAGTTTATGCTGGACTGAGACAATTCTTGGAGAGCAAATTTGGGGGGGTTAAGATACTTCAAATGAGATCAAGCAACTAAAAAAAAGCACACATGCACTTAAATTAATTCAATATAACTTAAATTAATATAAATTAGTCTAATTAATCAAAATTAAATAAAAATTTGATGAAATGATAAAAATTTGATCTTTCCATACTTAGAGTGATCCAATGTTTTTTTCCATAGATGCACCATTAGAGGTACACTAGTCCTTATAGATTTTAGATGATTTACATGAAAAATGAAATTTTACTAATTAGATTATTAATATTTACAGGCCTTCTGATAGCCTGGAAAGTTTTTGGAAAAGAGATCATTAAAAATCCAACCGTTGGATTTGTAATTTTTACTAACTACCACATTCTAACAATGTCTCACTATCTGCCACTCTTTTGATCTACAAGATTGAGCATTTTAAGTGGGTACAAAAAATGGCATATATTATAACACTTTAAAGACCTTGAAATATTTAAAGAAAATAGACAAATAGCTTAAAATTTTCTCAAAAAATCAAGTTAAGCTCTATATTATGTGAACATCTAAGGTACAAAGTGGGAATCACATATGAGTTTATATGTAAAAGATATTAGCATTTTATGAAATCAGTCCAAATTTGGGATAGCATGTATACATTGACTTTGTACCTAAGGAAATGAGGACTTTTGACTATCTAATGCTTAATCAAATTCTAAAACTATATTCCCAACTTTGAATGTGATGTTCCAACAAAAGAACTTGAAAGGAAATTCCTTCATTTTCTCTGAGAGATTAGCCACTAAAGGTAAACAAATGCCTCTTTTTTTACTATTTATAGGATGCTTGAGTGGACAAAACTGGGCACCCTAATCCTGCAAACCACCCTTACCTCTCTCTAAAACATTTTCTCTCTCTAGACCAAAACAGGTTTATTATTCTGAAAAGGGGATTGATTACAGGGTTAAGAAACTGGACATCTTGAGGGGCTAGGGAGGAATCTTACATCCTCTCCCACTTGAAAAATGCGAGATGTCCTCATCTCGCAAACTGGGGGTAATCCCGCATCAGGTTGGCTTCTTTCCCCCAGCTGTGGTGTCTTCAAAAGGATGGAACTTCCATTTGACTAACAATTCTCTCAAAATTTTGTTCCTAAGAACCTTCTCTTAAACATCAAAGATTTCTTCAGGAGGTTGGAGTTCCATCTGCCCTTGGGTTGAAGAAGTTAAGAGTTCATCATTAAGCATATGATTCGGGCTCGGTACATACTTCTTGAGTAGGCTGACACATGAAATACATTATGTACATTGAGATGAGGAGGCAGAAGAAGTTCATAGGCTAAGTCACCTAATTTCTTTGTAATCAGATATGGCCCACAGTATCTGGGGGATAACTTCTTTTACTTCCCAAGGGATAGAGAACTTCTTTTGGGGCGTACTAAAATGAAGACCATATCTGCTTCTTTGAATTTTCTATCTGACCTCTTCTTATCTGCATACTGCTTCTGTCTATCCTAGGTAGCTTTTATATCTTTACGGATTGACTGCATCTACTGCTCCATGTCGTCAAGCATCTATCTAGACATCTCGACCCTAATCAATGGGTCGGACCAAGTTAATGGTGTTAGGCAGTCTTGTCCATACAGAGCTTTGAAAGGGCTCCTCCCGATACTTCGGTGATAAGAAGCATTGTAGGCGAACTCGACTAGGGGTGCAGATAGCCTAGCCACTTCTTGGGTTCCCTGCTGCCATAGCATGACCAAAGTATATCTTTGATTACTTGGTTCATCCTTTTTGTTTGACCATCGGTCTCGGGGTGGTAAGATGTGCTGAGATCTAAGAAAGTTCCTAATGCTTTGAAGAATGCAGTCCACAATCTTGACATGAATTTGGGAACTTGATCATCACTTACTATTCTCCCGGGTAGGCCATGCAATCTGAAGATTTCCTTGAGGAACACTCTAGCCACATCGAATGTTGTGTAGGTTTCTTTTACTGGAATCAAATGGGCAACTTTGGTTAGTCTGCCAACTACCACGAAGATGGAGTTCTAACCTGATTTTGCATTGAAGGTAGTCGAGTAATAAAATCCATACTGATACATTCCCACTTCATCTGGGGGATGTCTAATGGTGGATAAAACTTCCCATGCATTTTTACTCTCTTGGCTTTGACTTTCAAACATATCAGGCATTGACGTACATGGTTAAGTACATCCTTTTTTAGTCCAAGGCAAAAGAATCTTTTCTTTATCGATATGTAGGTCTTGATGAAACCTCGATGTCTTGCTATAAGGCTATCATGGGCTTCATTCAAAATTTGATCCTTAGTTCCCTCATCATTGGGAATGCATAGCCTGCTGTTATAATACATAATTCCTTAATCCAGGCTGTACCTTTGAACTCGGTTCAACTCCTGAGGAGTTTTGCTTTCCTGCATAAGTATGGTAGCAATAGGGCCAAAGAATCTATCCTGCATGATCTTCTCTCTTGCTTCCTTAATCAATGGATTTGACACCACTGTGATTGTAAGCAAGGAGGCTTTTTTGTTGAGGGCGTCTGCTACCACATTTTTTTTTCCGGGGCGGTACTTGATTTCAAAATCAAATTCCTATAGGGTCTGCATCCACCTTCTTTGGCACATGTTGAAGTGGACGGTCGATTTCGGAACAACTCTCTTTGACTTCCCCTATTCTGAGGTGGAGGTCTTGCGTTACTTTGGATTGAAAATGCAGGTTGGATAGAGGGTCTACCTCTGGGATTTCCCTGATTTTGGTGGATAGAACCCTGATTACCCTGGACAGAAGGGGCTGGAGTCTGGAATCTTGATCCCTGATTTTTCTGCCCTGAAAACCTTGATCTTTGGGCAATCCATGCTGTGATGTCCAAACCCTTGACAGTTATAGCATTTCACTCTCTTGTTCAAGGTTGGAACTTCTGAAGTTGAAATCCAGGGAATTGAGTTTCGAAAAAAGGACATTCCTTCCATTCTGGAACTTCCCATATCTCCTGGGTTTGACCCTGATGTCTCTTAGGCAGAGGAAGGTTGGAATCATCTTCTGGGAATGAAAAGCTTTTGAAAGGTGATGGTACTGGCTTTGGCGGGACTTTGACATCAAAGGCCTTGGCAAAATCCTTTGCCATTCGAACTGCTTTCGCCATGGAAACTGGCTTGGCATTCTTCACCAGGATATCCAGGATATTCAAAGGTTCGTTCAGTCCCCGAATGAACCTGGCCATCAGCTGTTCTTCATCCAGCGGAGGCGAGTTTTTGAGGAGTGAATGCTTGGTGATATGCTTCAATAGTTCTACTCCCCTAGGTTAACTCTAAGAATTCGTTCATCTTTGTTTCTAAAAAGTCGAGAGAACAGAACCTCGTCCTTAGTTAAATTTTGAGATCAGTCCAGGTTTGGGTATTTCGGTCAAGACGGTTTGTCTCGCAGTGGTTTCTCCATGCCACTCTAGCTGACTCCAGTATCTTTACCCTTGCAAGAGCCATTTTGCTCTTCTCATTGTACCAGTGACATCAAAGTATTCTCATTGTACCAGTGACATCAAAGTATTCTCTTCCATTGATTCGATCCACCTCTCCACAGCCTTGCCCAAGTTTTCCCCTTCTCCCTTGAAAGGTCCAGGTTGTGAACTATGAAGAGTTTTACGAACATCCAGGTCGAGCTCTTCTTCATCGAGTTGGGGGTTAACATTTCTACCACGACGACCTCGATCCATGTTCCTATCAATACGAAAATTCTTGTTAAGTCTCTTTATTTATGATTCAATCCGATTTTTGATTCAACTGATTCCGAGGTTCTCTAAATAGGTCGGCTCCCAATAGAGTCAAGGGATAAAGATACTCATATAGAACGCATTATCAGTTAACAATTCATTCAGAATTATCTCATTCATATCTTTAACACAATAATGGCCCATCAGACTGAATTTTTCTATCTAAACAATCCTCCATGGGGATTTCAAATTTTCAGAGTTTTAATTTATCAACCCTTAACTTGATCCACCACTGATCAAAAGTTAACAGTAGTAATCTGCCAGCACAATCCACTAATCTCATAGTGATTTGCTGAAGTCATTAACATCATTCTAGCTACGGACATTATCACAGGGACTCGTCCCATTCATCCTCATTATGGTTTTGCTCGGCTTATTACATTTCAACCAAATTTCAGGAATCATCATTTTTCAATCAGAATCTAAATCAATTCATCAGTTCACAACCATAATTTAAAAATCATATCAACCACATTCGAATTCATCATCTAGATAGCATTAATGCTTTTAATTTCAAGTCTTAGATTTACTCGTATATACTGCCAGTAAAGAGCTGCAGTTATACCCTCGGTATATACGGGTAGTCATGGTCCTTGGAATTATAAGGTAAAGACCATCATTTCTAGGCCTCAAGCAAGTCAGAGATTCCATACAATTGTGGTACTTCCATCTAAAGACCCAATTACTAATTTATGAATTTTAGTTCAAATAACAATTTGTATGAATTTCATCACACAATTCTGATCTTATACTGCTACTTCATAAATTTTTGACATTTTTGGCTTTTTGGTTGATCCTCATTTGCTATGATACCAACTGTAAGATCCCTGTCCCCACCGTGCAACAATTTCAAGGGTGCTAGCAGCGGAAGTAGCACTTCTTGCGCGGGGCAGCATCCCACACTCGGGGCCTCGCCCACGAATATCCGGACAAGAGACTAATCCATCGGTTTTTCCAAAACCGAACCCGGAAAAACTTCCTTTGTCCGGAAAGCACGAGCGATTCCACCAGGATAACTTTTCCCTAACGTAGTCAAAAGCCTTAACTAACTGAGCTCATCTGACCAATCTCGTAAGTCCCATAGTCAGATCAAGGAAAAAGACTATACTTGGATCATAGAGACCAACGCTTTTTTCCTCACTGAGAGGCAGAGCCGTTGATTCTTTTCCATAGAACAATTTTTGTCGGGGATTTACTTCATCTATCGAACTAAACAAAAATTGAGTCTCGATTTACGGATCCATCCAGTCCCATGGGTTAGCCAACGGCCCAACCACTGTAGTGATAGGATCCAATTAGGAATTTGGTTAGGTTTTGTCCTGGGTACCAGGGAAAAGAGTTCCTAGGCCCCCTAGCCGGATTTTCAAGCAAATTTAACTCCACTCACACCACTTACACACCCAATATGAAATTGCCTTTTTCCTAGATTCAAATGTATTTAATTTAGTCATTTAATGAAATCATAGTGTTACTGATCATAAACTTCCAAGTATCCGGTTAAATCTTAATTTCCAATCATTCCTTCATTGGAGTATCTATGGCATCATTGGCAACCAGAACACTCACCACCTATTCACTCAGGGGCCTTTTCTATAGTTCCTAGCTCATAGTACCCGGCAGATAATCACTTATAAAAATCAAGATGGAATCCTCGTTGAAGATCACCAAGATTAACCAACAGATCCATATAAGAGAGCTATGTCAGTTGAAGACAGCCAGGTCAATCAACCAGATCCATACTTGGTTTTAGAAAATAGCTCTTACTCCTTGTTCCAATATCTTCCACGACACACCTGTGGGTATCTTCGGCGACCCAGAGCCCGAGCATCGTATGGTCAACACCCTCTAGGATCCTTCACAGGTCACCTAGCGCTTCACTCATAGGCCGCTTCCTTGGTCCCTCATCCACTGTACCGAAAGCTCACCATTTAAATCGAACCGAGGCTGGTCAAGACCTCGGCCGACCTTGCTACGCGAGACGTCCTCCATTGACTCTCCGTCTCAGCAGTTGCAACTTTATCAGTTAGGTCTCCATGACCTTAATCACAAGACGGTCAAAATGCTTCCCCAGTATTCTTGACATAAAACAATCATTTACAAACAGGTCACAAATACAGTTTCTATATTGAACTCTCGTCTTTCCACATTATCCCTCAATCATCAGTCCACATTACTTATTCCACATTCCATTCATATGTGTACTCATTCTCATCCAATCACATCATTTTCCATCTCATCACCTCAGATTCATTCACATCACATATCATATATTCACATCCCAATTCACATGTCATCACATCTCATCCATTCACTCATATCGACGACACATCATTTCACATACACATTCGCATTCATTATTCTACATACACATCCACATCATACATCCAATTCCACATCCGCATTCATACATACACATCCATACCCACATCCACATTCATACATCCATTTCCATATCCACATCCACATTCATACATCCATATCCACATCCACATCCACATGCATACATCCCCATTTTCACATCCACATTCATACATCTACATCTACATTCCATATCTACATCTATACATCCACAGCCATACCCACATCCATACATCCACATCCACATTCACATTCACATCCATACATCCATATCCACATTCCACATTCATACATCCATATCCACATTGGAGAGACGGAAAACTCTCTCACTTGTAGCAAGAGTAGTATGATCCACACTTAGCTCAATCCAATGGGATTTGCATCCCTTTCGGAGCTAGGGATTCAACCCGTACCGGTGCACAAAAGCTTATCCATTTGATGGAGAGAATGCTAAGAAAACTACTACTAATGACATAGACTCAACACACACTCAAGCTCAATCTTGCTATTGCTCACTCAACTCCACATTCCACTCATCCATACATCCAAACAAGAAGAAAGCTAAGCTATTGCATACACAAGCTCAAAGCATCCTTCATTCTCAAGATCTTACTCCCTAGCATGCACACAAACCTTGAAGCTATCAACAAAGAAACATGCATACTAGAGAATAGACATGAGAAGAGAGACAAACATCACTCATTGCATTGAATTAACAAAAGAATAGAACTTACAACAATGTTGATGGGGAGTGAGAAGAGCTTGCACCTCTATGGAAGAAGAGGGAGAGCTAGTCTCAAGAGAGCTCAAACATGAGTTTGCCCAATGTGTCCATGCTCTCAAATGAGCCACCTTTTATACAAAAATTCTAGAACTCTCAAAAGTTCCCATGTGGGATTATTGTGAAGCCCTCTCCCACATTCATCTACAAAGTGGAACTCTTTACAAGAGCCCTAAGTATCTTTTTTTGTTGCATCCTTGTATTGATCTTCATTTGCATGCAACACTCCCCCCTTCCTATTTTGCGCACGTCCTCGAGCGCGGTAGTAGCAAGAGCTGCAACAAAAAAACAATTAATACGAGTAAAGTCCTTTATTGAAAAGAAAAGAAAAGAAAAGAAAAATCAGCAATGATGATTTCACACGTGAGCATACAAGTGCAGGGCTGATTAAAGTTTTAATGAGTACTAAAATAGGTGAGTAAAGACTAGTCAAAGTGAGACTTAAGTGGTAGATAATGCTATGCAAAGGCAAGTGTGCTTTGTATACCGCCGGTTATGACCGCAGTCTCAATGTCTTACAAGTATGTAAGTTATTCCTAAGTGGCAACCCTACTCCTAAATATGAGCAAAGGTGATTGGAACTCTCGTTTTTTTTCTTTTTTTTTTCTTTTTCTTTTTTGATATGTGTGTAGAAGGTGATAAAGATTAAGTTTCTATCCCAAAGAGACCCAAGCATTGGCCCATAGACCTCCGCCAAGAGAATCTAAAGACCGCTAAGTATCTCAAGGGTGACAGACCCTTTTTCTTTCTGTTATGACCTAAGGAGTACCCCTTGAAGATGAAAGCATCGGTCTTGAGGGCCCATAGTGTACCCCCGAGTCCTACCAACATCTATCAAGGCGATAGATTCCTCAAAGTTCTTCTTCTGAAGTTTTTAGACATCAGTGTTCACCCCATGGAAACCAAGGCATCGGCCCCAAGGTGCTAAGACAACCTCAGGACCTACCAAGCATTTCACATGGCGGTAGACACTTCCTGTCTCAATTTATTTTGGATATATATTTTTTAGGGCACATTTTCGTAAATTTTTATTACTCCTAGCACCTAGCTCATATCTAAGAGGTAGCTACCACTAAGGATAACTAATATACCTTGAAAACATAAGTACTTGGCATACTCCATTGGTATATATCCTACACTATCTTTAAATAGAAATATCTTTTCCTAAGTCTTCTAAGACTCTAGAATTCACTCACCATATTTTAACAACTAATCAAAAACTGAAACCAGCTAACATTGTGTGAACATGCAAACCATATATTCGAAAGATAAGAGCACATAAAGAAATAAAGATTAAGATTTGAATACACCTGTTGTAGTGCCCTGTTGATGTTGTTCGTTTGCATTGATGCATTGCTGATTTTGTGCAGATTACTCCTCCTTGATCCTTGTAAGCGTAGCATGTCTCCCCCCTTCCTAATTTTTGTGCAAGGTAGGTGGACTAGTGGGGCGTGTTTGATGCTCTTGTTTTAGCGAGGATCTCTGCAAAATTTTTATTAACAAACAAAAAAAGAAAAGAAAAAAATAAAATTTGCCATTGGTGCCAAACACCGAATATAGCCGAGGGGAAAAAACCCAATGGGAGAAAAGTGCCCTGGCTTGTCGATCTTATTATGGAGTCATTGAACTTACCCTTGCGCTGGTGGTGGATCCGTGTCCTCGTCTGCTGGAAAGATGGTATCAATTTCCTCAGGATGCAGAGACAACCCCTCACAAAAACCTGCCACTAGAGAAGGTGGTAGAGGAAGGAGTGCTTCCTCACTAAAGTATGGCATTGGTTCTATGGGAAGGTTAATCAGACAGTTTCGATTTTGGAACTGTGCAATGTAGGTACTCATATTGATCCAATATTGACATGTGGGGGCTTGGGGAAGGAGGGCTTGCAAGATCGGTGGTTGCAAGTCATTTAGGCTTGTATCCCTCCATTGTTGTGCTTGAACCTCCTCAGGTAATCGTCGTTGATTTGTGAAAAGATGCAGGGGGGAAGAGAGCTTGAGTTCTTGCAAGCACACACACACACTCACAAAACCCTAATAGAGAACACACAAGGTGAGAGGCTGAAAATCTTCTCCTTCTCTACTCAACACTCAACACACCATATACAAGATAAGAGTACACACCATATGAAAGGTACTCAACCAAATACATACACGGGTTCTCTATAGTGTGAACCCGACTAAAAGAGCTGGCGCTATAACTATGCCAGTCTCTAGAGTGGCTGTCACATAGCCTGTCATCCCACTGGCCGCATATCACCCAAGATCTCACCAACCATGCCAATGGTGTAAGTACGGGGCCTATCCCCCAGGCGGGTCATCAGTGTCCACCGCCTCACTAGAGCTCGATATCTCAACACTCCCCCTCGAGCTCAACTCCATCTCATGTACACCAAGCGAAGCCCTGAATCTGCGGAGCTTCTCTGTACCCAATGCTTTGGTGAAAATGTCAGCTACCTGATCCTCTGTGCTGACATAAACAAGGTCAAGGTCTCCTGCCAAGACCTTCTCTCTGACGAAGTGGTAGTGGACCTCTATGTGCTTCGTACGAGCATGAAAGACTGGGTTCCTGGCCAACTGTATACTGCTAATGTTGTCACAGAAAATGACAACTTGTCTATCCACTGATAGACCCAAATCTGCAAGTAGCTTTCTCAACCAAGCTACCTCACATGCTGCCATAGTAGCTCCTCTGTACTCGGCTTCTGTACTCGATAGAGCAACCGTAGGCTGCTTCTTGCTGCTCCAAGTCACAGCAGCACTCCCCAAAGAAAACATGAATCCACTGGTAGATCTTCTATCCGAGATACTACCAGCCCAATCAGCATCTGTGTACCCATGTACACATATCTCTGTCCCAGTCTCATAGAATAGTCCACAATGCAAAGTAGACCTCACATACCTCAGTATGCGTCTGACTGCATCCAAATGCGGTTTCCGTGGAACCTGCATAAACTGACTCACCAACCCAACAGCATAGCTCAAATCTGGTCTGGTGATCGTCATGTAGATCAAACTTCCTACTATGCTCCTGTACATAGTAGGATCCTCCAAGATCTCTCCTGAATCTGCACTCAACTTGCCATTCTGATCCAATGGCACAGAAATAGGCTTACAGCCTGTCATACCATACTTGGACAACATGTCCAAGCCATACTGTCTCTGCAGTAATCCAATACCATGTGGTGACCTAATCACCTCAATGCCCAAGAAATATCTGAGCTCCCCCAGATCCTTCATCTCGAACTTCTGTCTAAGCAAGATCTTTACATCAAAGATCTCTGCATCATGGTCCCCCGTAATGATCAAGTCATCTACATAGATGACAACAAGCACAACCCCTCTATCACCATGTCTCATGTACAATGAGAAATCTGCATTGGCTACATGAAAGCCAATAGTGACAAGATATTCAGAAATCTTGTCAGACCATGCTCTTGGTGCTTGCTTTAAGCCATACAAGGCTTTCTTCAACCTGCAAACATGCTCGGGGTGACCCACATCCTCATAACCAGGTGGCTGCAACATATACACCTCTTCTTGCAAATCCCCATGCAAGAATGCATTCTTTACATCCATCTGATGTAAAGACCATTGCTTTGACGCAGCCACTGCTATCACAACTCTCACCGTTGCCATCTTGGCAACTGGGCTGAAAGTTTCCTCATAATCAATCCCATATGTCTGCGCATATCCTTTGGCTACCAATCTAGCCTTGTACCTGTTTATGCTTCCATCACTGTTATGTTTAACTTTGTACACCCACTTGCATCCAATGGCTTTCTTGCCTTCAGGCAATTGCACTAAATCCCAAGTTTCATTTCCATATAGTGCATCCATCTCCTCATCCATAGCTTTCTCCCAACACACATTTCCAACAGCCTCATCAATACATGTGGGCTCTACAACCTGCACAACCTTTGCCATATATGCATAATGATGTGCCACATAACCATCATATGTAAATCTCTGCACAGGGTTCTTCACTCTCCCTGATCTTCGCAGCTTCTCATTCATGGCTTCCATAGCCTTCTTTACACCAGGTGTTCTCATAGCTGGGATCCCAAGCTCCTCATCAAGACTCATATCTGAGCCACTAGACTCTCCATCAACATGAGAATGCCCTGCAGAAATGTCAGGCATACCAAGGGGCTCAACCACTTTCTCTTTTCCTTTACGTGATGTAGTAATCACATTTGCAGGGCTGGTATTATGACGCAGCCTGCCACTCCATGGTCTATCAACAGACCCACTAGATGAGGACTCTCCTGTTCCACTCAAAGACTGTGATTGCTGACCTGCATTCTGTGCAACCACACTTCCACTCACATCAGCCCCAACAGCTTCTTTTTCAGCAGCATACCAGCTGCTCATCTCATCAAAGACAACATCCCTGCTTACTCTCAACTCACGTGTAGCAGGGTTATAACACCTGTATCCCTTTTGCTCAAGGGAATATCCAATATACACACATTTTTCAGCTTTCGGGTCCAGCTTAGTTCTCAGCTCATCTGGCACATGCACATATGCAATGCATCCAAAAACTTTCAGATGAGACAAATCTGGTTTTCTGCCAGTAAACTTCTCCTCTGGAGTTACATCATGTATGGCTGCAGTTGGAGTCCTGTTCATGATGTATACTGCTGTAGAAACAGCCTCAGCCCAATAGCAATGCGGCATATTCTTCTCTTCCATCAATGCTCGCGCAATCTCAGCAATGTGCCTGTTTTTCCGCTCAGCAACTCCATTTTGCTGCGGAGTATATCTGCATGTAAACTGTCTCCGAATACCATTCTTCTTCAAGAATTCAGAGAACTCATTGGAGAAGTACTCTCCCCCTCCATCTGACCTTAGGCACTTTACATATTTTCCTGTTTGCTTTTCAACCAAAAATCTGAAATTCTGAAAGTGAGTGAACACCTCACTCTTCTCCTTCATGAAATATACCCACACTTTCCTTGTGTGGTCATCAATGAAAGTGACATAGTACCTGCAGCCTCCCATAGACACGGTCTTCGTAGGACCCCATACATCTGAATGCACAACATCTAGTGCATTTCTGCTCACATATTTGTTACGTGGAAACACATGCTTTGTTTGCTTCCCAAATTGGCATGCTTCACATATTTTCTGCATACCTTCCACTTTAAATTTTGGCAGCCCTGTCACAATTCCTTTTGTCTGCATAGACTTCAATCTCTGCACATTCACATGTCCAATTCTTTTATGCCATATGTCTATGTCTGCAACAACTCCTGAACCATTTGCAAACATCGCAGCACTCATTTCAGGCATGTCTACATCCAACGTAAACATTCTGCCCACTCTGTTGCCTTTTGCAACCAACCTGCACTTGTCTTTGAAATCTTCAACATAACACCCATTAGGGTTAAACCGAACCTGCAAACCCTGCTCAATCATCTGGCCAACTGAAACCAGATTCTTTGTTATGTTCGGTACATGAAGTACATCTGCAAGGTACTTCACTTTGCCATCCTGCATAGATAATGGCACATCTCCAACGTGGGCAATTGGATGAGCAGTGTCATCCCCTGTTTCCACAAAACCTGGTCTTTCCGGGTTTTTCATCTCCTTGAACCACTCCCCATGACTCGTCATGTGGTTCGAAGCACCTGAATCCACATACCATACATTATCTTTTTGTGCTGCATCAACATTTTCAGACATGGCATTCACGACATGCTGCATAACAAACAACCTTTCATTATCCTCATTATTTCTGCTTGAGGATGCATAGTTGTTTTGTTGCACTTTCCCATTTTGCATGTCAGCCTGCTTCTTATAACATTCTGACTGCACATGTCCAGGCTTACCACAATAATAGCATTCACGTGCATCATTATATTGCCTTTGCCAATTTCCACGGCCTCTTTGACTCCCCCTGCCTCTGAATTTGCCTCTTCCACCTGCGTGTTGTTGTTGTTGTTGATTCTGGGACTGTTGTTGTTGCTGCTGCTGCTGGCCATAATTCTGATTACCTGTTCGGCCACCTCCTTGACCGCGTCCACGGCCTCCTCTACCTCGTCCTGTTCCTGAACTCGTGTAGAAGGCCTGTTGCTCTGAACTGTTTTTGCTTTGTGAAGACTGTTGGTCTTCACCCAAGTTCTTCTCTTCGATAATCAGCATAGACACCAAATCTGTAAAGTTGGGAATGTTTTCCCGAGTCTGAATAGACGTCTTAAACGCCTTGTATTGTGGCCCGAGACCACGTAGACAGACTTCCACCTTGTCATCATCATCTACTGACACACCAATAGATGCAAGGGATTCCACAATGCCCTTTATCTTCAGCGCATAGTCATTCACAGACATGCTCTTTTTCTCCACAGTATGAAGTTCATTCTTCAACTGTATCTTACGTGCCTTGGTATTTGTTTCATAAAGCTTTACCAAGGTGTCCCACGCCTCCTTGGGGGACTTGGCATCCTGAATGTGCCCAATCATGGTGTCCTGTATACTAATGGAAAGCCAATACATTACTTTCCTGGCTCCTTGATTCCAGTCTTTAAACTCTTTCACATCTGCAGCAGTCGGATTTATATCCGGTATCTCCGGTGCCTCTTCATGCTCACCTTCAATGTAGTCCCAATAGCCTTTTCCCATCAAGAAATTAGTCAGCCTGAACCTCCAAGCATGGAAGTTATTCTTGTCCAGCTTCTCAGCCACAATCTGTGTTATGCCATCATTAGACATCTTGCCAAACACACAATTTTACCAGAAACTGCACTCTGGTTTTTCTGCACAAATGCTGTATTTTCTGCACAGCGGTACTGTAGTACTCTCAAATGTCACAACCAGTGACTTCAATGCACATACATACACCCAATGGCAACTGTAGACCTCTTTGCAGCACCCACAGTGTCTGCACAGTCAATCTGTCTTCCTGCAGTTCTTAAAACAGAGTTCTGCAGAGAATCGGTGACTTACCCGCAGTGCTCGAAATCGCCTGCTTTCTGAAAAACGGAGGTCCAGACGCGCCCGAAACGCGTTTTCGGCCCGAAAACTACAGTCCAAAGGACTATATAGTTGCCCTGTAGCTTCACTCCCGCGAAGAAAGCTCCTCAATCGGAGATCATTTGCCGGTGCCTCCCGTAGAGCTCCCGACAAGGGTGTAATCACCAACACAATAGGGAAGAGTAGTTGTAGCTCTTACCCTCGTACCGCTTCTTGTGGTTCTCTTGCTTGCAGCTCAGCCCTTAGCACGAACCAGGCTCTGATACCATGAAAAGATGCAGGGGGGAAGAGAGCTTGAGCTCTTGCAAGCACACACACACACTCACAAAACCCTAATAGAGAACACACAAGGTGAGAGGCTGAAAATCTTCTCCTTCTCTACTCAACACTCAACACACCATATACAAGATAAGAGTACACACCATATGAAAGGTACTCAACCAAATACATACACGGGTTCTCTATAGTGTGAACCCGACTAAAAGAGCTGACGCTATAACTATGCCAGTCTCTAGAGTGGCTGTCACATAGCCTGTCATCCCACTGGCCGCATATCACCCAAGATCTCACCAACCATGCCAATGGTGTAAGTACGGGGCCTATCCCCCAGGCGGGTCATCAGTGTCCACCGCCTCACTAGAGCTCGATATCTCAACAATTTGGTCCCCTCTCTGGTATTCTCACATTAAGAAGATTATGGCGTTGGGGTGTAACTCCCACAATTTGCTTCATTAAGCCCGTGCCATATCGTCTAAAGTAAGAGCAGCATATCCAACAAATATGTGAAGCTTCTTCTAATACAAGCCGTGCACACTCTTGACAATGTGGAAATGGGTGATGCTGTTGATAGAATAATGTGACAAAGTGATGCCCACAGCAACTTTCACCTAAGGGAGCATAGAAGTACCTAGAATGTGTTTGAAATGGAGGAGCACTATAACCCCCGCGATGATCTGGTCGAGTACTATCGGGGTCAATGCATGGTGGACATGTATCTCGCCAAATATCCATCAGGAGTTATCTGGATGTAGAACAATGAAATTTAGAACACTCATATCCATCATGACAATTACAATCAAAAACAAGATTATTTCAAAGAAAACACATCTTCTAAAGGCATAAGGAACTACATTATTCAAACATTGATTTACCAAAGAGCTTTAATTGTAGTGTTAATGCCTTATCTTTAGTTTTTGGTATATCCTTTTTAAGAGGTGGAGACTTTAGCAATTGTCTTGGAATTTGAGCAAGATAAGAGGATTTAGGCATTGAAGTACCAGAATCTATGCTCAAATAAGACATATTTGTACTTGTCGTAGGTACACAAGTTGTTGGTTGAATTGTGAAACAAGGAGAAATAGGGACAGCAGGTGTTTCAATACATGTTTTAGGAAGATCAACACAAGTTGTTTTGTAGGTGCTATCATAGCCACCTTTTCTTTCTTGAATAGTTTGCGTTGATTTCTTTTGCACCCACTGATATGGACAATCAATTGTGGCTTTTGGAATCTTTCTGAAACACTCTTTTACCCCTGTCAAAGCATGGCATTTTGGAAGCCAAATTGCTGTTGCACCCTCATAATAGCCTTGTGCTTTGAGAACATGTTTTGGGACCCATCGAGTAACAATTCAAGGCTTAGGCTTGGAAATGATGTGCTTCATAAGAGGCTTAGCAACTGGACTGGATGGTACAAGTTTGTACGCATCTTTGGGTAGCCACATTGATAATTCCTTTTTGCCAGGCCTTCTTTGAGCAGCAACTAGATTAGTTGGAACATGCCAGCCATGGCCCTCACTTGAGTACTCATCAATTATCCACATCATTTTTTTTGGAGCTTCAAGAGCAGATGTTGATTGTGGGTCGGGTAAGGTAGAAACATTACCCCTTTGACACGATAAAGCTCGTGGTGTAGCAGATCCCAAGATGCAATCAGAATCAATTTGCAACTTGTATTGTCTATTCTTCCAATCTAATGAGCAATTGGTAGCACTTAACCACGATCTACCGAGAACAACCTCTACTACTGCCTTGGACTTACGTGCCACATAAAAGGGCACTGACATCTGGTGATCCTGAATGGTCATCATAATGACACATTTTCCCTCTATAGGGTTATCTTCTCCGGAGAAGCTGCGTAGGTCCACAGGAATTTGCACAAGTGGTGGTTGACCCAAGGCTATCCAGGTGTCAAACGAGAGAACATTATAATCTGCACCAGAGTCAATTAAGGCAGAGACAAAGTAGGTAGTCTCATGAAGATGAAGTCCCACTTGAATATTGAATGGTTCGACATATGGCTCATCAGTAGCCAACTGTATGGCTAACATAGAAGCTTTGCGACGCTCCTTGGCTTTTGCAACTCTAGCTTTAGCCTCCTCTTGAGCCTGACGTTTAAGTAGGTCAAGTGCTTTTTTCCGTGTTTGTGCAGCATGCATCTGTTGAAGCATGGCTTCAGTTAATGGTTCATTGTATTTCTTGAGACGACTTCCATTAATGAAGTTAGGCATTTGCTCACCTTCTAGTGTCTCTAAACACACTGCACCACTTGGAGTAAGCTCATTAATCACAAACGGTCCTAAGCCACGTTTTTTGAGCTTTCTCTTATGCTTCTTAAGTGTGTATAAGAGCACGAGGTCTCCTTTTTTGAATCGACCAGTTGTTACATTTCTATCATACCATTGCTTTTGTCTCCTCTTTTCGGCATACATCCCCATTACCGCTAATAAGCGGGTCTCATCAAGCTTTTCCAATTCGTCAACGCGTTGGGAAAGCTCATGACCAGTCCAATCCAATTGTTTAGCTACTCGTAGAGTAGGTACAAGAAATTAAATGGGAAGAATTGCATCTAGCCCAAAAGCAAGTTCAAATGGGGTTGTGCCCACAGATGTTTTATAGGCTGTCCTATATGCCCAGAGAACTGAGTGCAACTTCTGCTCCCAATCAGTCCTATGTCCCTCAACAATCTTTGTGAGTGCTGTGCAGAGAATCTTATTAGTACTCTCGGCTTGTCCATTGGTCTGGGGATGATAGGGTGCAGAACGCTTGTGAATTACCATAAATTCTTGAAGCAAAAATTCTATGACTTCATTTACAAAGTGTACACCTTGATCACTAACGATCTCAATAGGTAAGCCATAGCGTGTAAACACGTACTCATACAAGAACTTGGCTGTGGTTCTGGCATCATTTTTGACTGTTGCCTTTGCCTCTACCCATTTGGTCAAATAGTCGGTTGCGACTATAATATATTTTGCATGCGTGTTACGAGCTGGAGGTTTAATGGGACCGACAAAATCAATGCCCCATTTTGCAAAAGCACGTGTGCTCAACATAGGCCGCAATGGCATATTGTCCTTTGTGATGGGAGGTTTGGTCCTTTGACAATCGTCACAACGTTTCACATATTCTTCGGCATCCATTTGTAAGGTTGGCCACCAAAGCCCAGACCACCTAATCAACTTAGCTGTGGTATTACCAGAAAAGTGTCCACCCCCAACACCTGCATGTGCATGAGTTAAGATTTTTAGATAGTCAGCTTCACATACACACATGCGTAAGTTGCCATCTTTGCCCCTCTTGTAGAGTTGGCCCTCTATTAGCATATAGTTTGCCGCTTCAATTTTAATAGCCTGCTTTCGATGTTTAGGAATTGTTTGATCCGTATGACCATGCTGAAGGTAGTCCACAATATACCTACTCCAACTTGGTGTAGTTGAAATTTGGAATAATGTGACATTATGAATTGGCTTCTGAATTTTACATGAAGCACAGTTACGAACAAATGTTTCAGCATCTGCATGCATGGTAGGCCACCATTGCCCATCTTGAGATATACGTCGCACACAAGTAGTGGCTGATGCATGGATTCCATCTATACCCGCATGTGCCCATTCCAAGATCTCCTCATATTGGTTGGGGTTAGGTATAAGCCTCAACACTCCATCATTACCCTGACGATATAATCTCCCTGAGATTAGCTTGAATGGTCGCCATAGGTCCACATTAGGACCCGTTAGTTGTATTTGCCCACTTGTCAAAATTTCTAAAATGGATTCAGACCATCTAGGAGCTGTCTCTACAAGGAAAAGTGTTGAATCTAACATATCATCATCCACACCCACAGGAGCTTCGCCAGAGGTGATTCGAGACAAATGATCTGCTCTTAGATGAGTTGTTCCTTTTCAAACTGCAACTTCAAAATCAAACTCAAGAAGGATGATAAACCACCTTACTATCCTTCCAGTTGCACAAGGCTTATTCACCAAATATAGCAATGCTTGATGGTCCACAAAAAATATGAATTTGTTTGCCAAAAGGTAATGGCGAAACTTTTTCACTGCATATATCATGGACAATCCTTCTCTTTCTGTTGTGGTGTAATTCCTCTCAGCATTGTTCAACTGTCGACTAGCATATGAGATTGGGAAATCCTTATTGTGTTCACCCGATTGAGCCAAAATACATCCAATTGCAAAGTTGGAAGCATCAATATGGACATGAAAGATTTGGTTCCAATCTGGTGCCCGTAAAATGGGTGCAGTCACTAATGCTTGCTTCAACTTTTCAAAGGATTCCTCACACTCATCAGTCCAATTAAACTTTACAAGAAGAGCATATAACGGTCTGGCTAGGACAGCATACATGTAGATGAATCTACGGTAATAGCCACAATGTCCCATGAAAGTTTGTACCCCTTTAGGGTTGATAGGCCGAGGTAATGAGACAATGACATCAATTTTATCCATATCTGTTGAAATCCCGTTGCGAGAAACAATATGGCCCAAAATTTTCCCTTGTCTTACCATGAATTTGCACTTGTCAGGATTCAAGCATATACGATAAAGTTGACACTTTTGAAACACAAGTCTCAGGTGTTCTATATGATCATCACGCTCTTGTGAGTGAACACATAAATCATCCATGAAAATCTCAAGAAATTGCCTAAGGTACTCCTTGAATA
Organism: Cibotium barometz; assembly: GCF_041138505.1. Lineage (NCBI taxonomy): Eukaryota > Viridiplantae > Streptophyta > Polypodiopsida > Cyatheales > Cibotiaceae > Cibotium > Cibotium barometz. The sequence goes on from NC_141083.1 coordinate 36,845,477, forward strand.
CATGACTCATTAACCGCTGAAAGGTTGCTGGTGCATTTGTTAGACCAAATGGCATAACACGATAGGCAAAGATGCCATCTTCAGTAGCAAAGGCTGTCTTGTGTTGATCCTTTGGATCAATTGACACTTGGTTGTACCCGGAGAATCCATCCAAGAAACTATATGCCTTTTTCCCTGCAACTCGTTCCAGAACATGATCCGTGATTGGAAGTGGGTAATGATCACGCACAGTAGCTGCATTTACCTTCTTGAGGTTGACACATACTCGAAGTTTTCCATTTTTCTTGGGTACCACTACAATAGGGGAGACCCATTCAGTGTGTTCAATCTCATAGATAAATTCTGCCTCTAAGAGCTTGTCTATTTCTTCCTTTATCTTCCGTGCGAAGTTTTCATTGTAAGTATAAGGACGTTGCTTGGAGGGTTTTGCATCCTCTCGCAATGGTATTGTATGTTGACATATGCTTGGATCAACTCCTTTGAGGTCTTTATAACTCCAAGCAAAAACATCGCGATACTCCTTTATTGTTTGTATTAATAACTTCTCCTCATCTAAGGACAAGTCTGTGGCAATCCACACATAGCGAGGCTCTTCTCCTGGCTTAGCAATATCAATCTTTTTTGCATCCTCTGGACCATCGTATGAAATCCCTGGCACGCTTGGTTTTTGACGCATGGGCTGTTGAAGAACAATCTTCCGATCTTGAAGAGTGTACTGTGTGAAATTGGGAGGAACATTTAAACCTTGTTCTTGTCCACTTGAGTCTTCACTCATTGAAGACCATGCGGTTTTGAGCTCTCCTTTGCTATCTTGCATCAGATTTTTTTGTTCAACCGTTGTCTTTGCACTTCCCACACTCTTTTTTGAATCAGTTTTAGACTTGAGTTGTGGTTTTTGTTTCTTCGTCTTTTTACGATTTTTGCTAACCGTTGTTAGCTTTTCCCCTGCTTGGAATCCATCTGATCATTTGACTTGGTTTTTGATACTATCTTGTGCTTGGACATAGTATAGATATTCATTCTTTCCTGAGAAGTGAGGTGGTGGTCGAGAGTTTTCACTCTTAGACTCCTTCTTTTCTTTTTGGAGTCTCTCACGTTGTTCACGCTCATCTTGTCTACGGGTTCTTTTATGGCTCTTACAGCATTTACGTTTAGGTCGGCTTCTAGGGATCTCTACCTGAACCTCCCTTCCTCTCAAGAGTAGGCGTGCCTTTCCTAACTCTTCCTCAGGGATTGTCACCTCATTATTAAAATCAGAGTCCCAGCCATCTTCCTTATCAGCATCATTAGCAGATTCGAGTGTCAAATCCTCTACTGAGACTTCCTCGACATGCATAGCTGTTGTGGATGTATCTCTATAGTACAAATCATCTAAAAGGGCACGTGTTTGTACCATTCGTAGAGGAATAATATCATATCCATCTGAGTCACAAAATTGAATTGGCTTTGGTAAAGCACATGTCGATAATGTTGCAAGGACATGACTCCATTCTAATGGATCAATTAAATGCTCAGGGAAGGGTTGTGGAATGTATGCCTCGTCTGATACACTTCGATTACCCTTAAGTCTCTCAGTGTTGAAATCCCTACATGAGGCTCCGCACATCCATAGATCTTCTCGCCCCTCTGATAATGTAACTCTTGAGCCCTCAGATGAAGCAGAATCAAACTCATCTATTGGAGACCTTGTTACATCACGATATGAGTGATTCCTTAGGTTGACCCTTGTGATGACAGAATCATGTCGGAGGTACAAGTAATTGTATCCCCAATCTTGAATCATTTGAAATTGTCGCATGAATGGTCTACCCAATATCACTTCGTAGTTTGGATGTTTTCCAAAATCCACTACTGCAAAGGTGTGCTCATATTCAATCCCACATGTGGTGACCAATACGTTCTCGAGCAGCCCAAGGGGATGTTCTAAGCTTCCATCTGCTAGCTGCAAGCGCATCCTTGTACTCCTAATAGCTAGTTTGCCCCACTTTTCCCAAATGGACCTTGTCACAATGCCCACTCCTGCACCACTATCAAGTATTGCAGTTGAAGATACTTTTCGCACTTCTAATGGGAGGGTAGTATTTCCCTGATCGTCTTCACAAAATTTTCCTACTTTGTTGATAGGAACTGGCATTACATGCCTTGTCTCAGGGTGTATAGTACACTCATGGTGATCCTTTTGTAGCAATACCTGCTCTGACAAACATGTGGCAATATCATTCCACAACTCAGGTTTAAGCTTTATCAACTCAAGCAAAGGTAAGGTACAAGCCACTGGTGCTGACAAAATAGCCTGCACCATACTCATATCTTTCTCCTTTGTCAACCTTTTATGCATGGAGGGTATCCTCAAGGTTTGAGAACAATTCTCATATTCTCCCAGATATGATGGTAAGGTTTTCATTGTATGCTTACTTCTAGGAGAAACAATTGTTTGAACTTCCTCCTGAATGCTTGGGTGTCTAAATTTGTTTTCCGTGCCTCTGGTAAAATCCACCTCAGAGAATGGAGGCGAACTAATGGAAGACATGTTCTCATGAACTTTCTCATGAACTGCAGCCCACATGTCATTTGCCATGTCTTCATTAGCATCAATAACTTCATCATTGTATGGGAAGACAAGGCTAGGTGATGGCAGATTACCCCCTTTCAATTGAGTGTCGATTGGTGTAGTCCTTTCGCTATGAGCTTGTGAAATGAACTCACTTTTCATTTCCCTACTTGATGACACTTCTGGTATAGTTTCTAATGTTGGCTTAAGAGAGGTTGGGCCCCGAGGAATAGGTGGTGGTGGTCCCTCAAGTATTGACTGAGCTTCCCTAATGAGTTGTTGATGTACAGCTAGATTGATCTTCTCCTCACAAGGGTTTGGGTATTCTTGAAGCTTTTTGGGTAGCTCAGATAAAGCTGCAATGCGACTTCTATGAGCATCAATGATGGCCTCTAGAGTCTCATTCACTTTATCCACAAAGACAGAACCCCCAGAACTATCCTCAGTCGTACTAGCCTCATTTTGTTTAGCACTAGGCTCAGGTTGAGGTTGATGTTCCTCATGCACTTCTTGGGATGTAAAAGTTTTATCCCGTATGTTTTGTTTAGAGGTCTCCTGAGAACTAGTGGATGCACTTTTAGTTTGCTTGTTTCGGTTCTTCTTCCTCCTAGTGGTCTTTTTTCTATTGGACTATAGGGTCTTATCCACTAGATTCGTCTTTGCATCCCTAGTTCGAGGTGTCTCATCAGTCTGTATTTCGGCGTTTCGTGTCTGTGATCTAGTCATGACTCTAAGTGGCACGACATCCTCATTCTCAGATGAAGGTGGCGATGGAACTGTGCCTACAAGGTTGAGTGAGACCTTTGGTTGGGAGGTGCCTTCCTCATGTGGTTTTAGCAGACAGTCTTTTGGGAAGTGTTCTACACAACACCCTAGACAATATCTTTCAATTGGTGGAAACTGTTGTACTGTTGTATTGGATCGAGATGCTTGCCTAGAGCGATGTGGACAATCACGAGCCCAATGGGGTTCTCCGCACTCATAACAGGGGCCCATTGGTTTGGACTCTACTTTCCTTGGCTGCCATTGACCTGAGGGGCCTGGAGTCCTAGGTTGGTAGCCGCCTAGCAACATTAAAGAGTTTTGTTCCCCTGATTGAGCGTCCAGTGCTGGGCTTGGGTATGCAGGACTTTCAAAGAGATTATCTTTGGATGAATATGATGCGTATTCTTCTTCCACATAGCCTGGGTTTACCAATTCTCTACACATATTTGAATTGTCGTAGTCGACAACCCTCACAGGAGCAGTCCCTGGAGCAGGAGGTTGAGCACCAAGAACAGGTCGTGCTTGTTCTTGTGTCATCGGTGGCTTACGTTCAAAACTAGTATACTGTTGATACATATGTGGAGCCACTCCACCCCTCGGCTGCTCACGTTCCTGTCTCATTCTCGCAATGCGAGTACATTCCTGTGTGGTGTGGGTAAAGTTCCAAGCACAGGCTTGGCACCACTTCTTTGTGGGTTGGTTTGTGACTAGAGGAGAAAAGGTATTACAGTCCTCTGTTTTATGGTCACCGCCACATGCTCCACAAAGATGAGGATCTGTAGGAAGCACACTCCTCATTCGCTGCTGCTGTTGTTGTGGCTGCATGGGTGGACGATAGGTCTGTCCCAATCTCCTTAGCACTAGGTTAGCTATCTGGTCTGGATTTACTAGCGCGCTAGACCCTGATCTTTGGTCATCACCCCACTGATCTCTAGGTTTCACCTCTGGGCCAGAACCATCCTGGAACTTGAAGTTATCGGTGAAATCCATAGCATCATGGCAACACTCATTGAAACTTGTATGTTTCTTCGCATAGAGATGTGTATGCAGTGTCGAATTTTTGAGGCCTTTTAAGAAGAGAGAAATTAATCGACTTTGGGCGGGCTTCTCATCTTCTGGGCAACGATTAATGTACTGCTTCATTCTATTTACACAGTCTCTAACACTCTCATTCTCACCTTGCTTGAAAGAGTAGATGTGTGCTACCGTGTCATGTTGAATTCCCATCAAGGAAAAAGCTGCAATGAATCTCTCTTCTAAAACTCGTAAAGAAGTTTTGTCTGAAGCCTCTAATGCCTGAAACCAAGCCAGGGCTTTTCCTTCAAGAGTGAGTCCAAAGCCTTCAATTTGAGTATGCTTATCAGCCACTTGCTCAGCTCGAACTGCTTGCCTAAATGCTGCTACATGATCGTATGGATCTCCCGACCCTTCATACTTCTTTACCAGTTTCTGAAGAGTTGATGGCCTTACTTGTCTTGAATACTCATCATAGGGCCTACGGCCTCTCGCTCTCAGTGGGAATTGTTCCTCTCTTTGGAAAGATGGTCCACATGTTTCCAAAATTGGTGTGGGTACCCTATTACCAGCCTCACCAAACCCTTCCAAAGATCTTGTCACCCTCATTTCAGGAGGTGCATTTATAGGAGGCCGAGTTGGCTCCCCTATCCTCCGATTGTTATAGTGTGCAAGATGTTGGTGTGATGTGACCTGTGGTCGCACATTTGGTGTAGGACAATATCTTGGTGCTAGAGTTGGGCTACTAGCAGTGGTCCACTTAGATGTTGATGGTCCCTCTCTAGTGAACTCTCGTAGGGGAGGAGCAACAATTTCTCCAAGAAAGGCCGTCTCTCCAGGTTTGGTTGTATTTGTGGAGAACACTTCCATAAATAATGGTTGTCCTTTCCACGTGAGTTCCCGAATCTCCTTCCAATCTAAGGTTCGGTATTCATTGGCCCATTTATCAATTATTCTGTTCATGTGTCCTGCAAGCTTCTCAACTACCACCACATGAGCTAGAGGAAGATCTAGCTGTGGCAATTTAGTCATGGCATAATATCCCTCTAACGAGTCCTTATAGACCTCTTGAAGTGGGTCATCCTGTAAGACCTTTGTCACAGGAATTTGTCGTACAAACTCCCATTGGCATTCAGCCCCCTGATCCAGTTTGCTCTTGCCTTTCCTATCCCTTTCCAAATTTAGATCTACAAGGAGTAAATCATCTATGGATGGCTTTGAGGACTGGGCATTGGATGGTCCAGGCATGTCCGGCTCAATGAGCCAATCATCTCTAGACTCCCTTGCTCTGGAGAGTTCTGATAAGTCTAAGAACTCGATTTTAGAGAGCTCCCCTAATTTGTCTACCTTTTCTGGATGGTAGGTGACTTCGTAGCGAACACCATCTCCACCCATATACATGTTACCCTGGTCATTGACTAGAGGTGCTCTATCAAGTTCTGAGAGAATGTCTGCGATCTTAACAAGATACCTTTGTTGTGGATCCCTAAAGATCTCAGCTCCTTGAGCATTTGTGTAGACATATTGGAGTCTCACATTGAGTGTTAACCCCATGGTGTCGGCTTCAAATGGATTAAAGGATCTTGAGGGTGTCCTATTTGGGGCTACGGGATGACTATTTGTCGGCCCTAGATTGTCCATGGACAATGAACTAGTTGTTCTAGAGGAAAGGGTATCGGATTGAGATTCAGAAAGGGTTTCAGCAATATCTGCCAAATTGCCTACCGATTGGGTCCCACTTTCTTGCGTAGGTACTCTAGAAGGTGCTCTAGACTCTACAAGACGTCCCGACCGTAATTGCATAAGGTCAAAATTTTATTTTATTTTTGGTTTTATGTGTTTTTGTTTTGTTTTTGTTTTTGTGTGTTTTTTTTAATAGAAATATATATATATATATATATGAATATATATATATATATATATTTTTCACCCTATCTAACCACTAAAGGCAACTAAAAAGAATATGTGTAGTGTACTATCTATCGTATTTTTTTTATTATTTGTTTTTTAAATGTTTTTTTTTATTTTATGATTTTATGATTTTTACTTTTTGTTAACACAAAAATTATGAATCACACTAAAAAAATACTAATTATGCACAAAGTTACAAAAATTTAAAAAATGCAAGTTAAACTAATTATGCAAAAAATTAAAGAATGAAGAATTACAAATTATGCAAAAAAGTAGACTCCTAAAAAACACTCAATTTTATTTATTTATTTTTTTTAAATTTTCTTTAGTTTTCTTCTGTTTTTTTCTCCTTTTGTTTTGTTTTGTTTTTGTTTTTGTCTGTTTTTGTTTTTTTTTTAACTTATAAATTTCGTGCCAAATATAAAAAATATGAATTTACTAATTATGCATCATTTACAAAAATTCTAAAAAAATAAAAAATAAAAAATGCAAGCTACCTTAATTATGCAAAAATTTAAATGATGAACAATGGTTTCAAAATACAAAAAATAAAAATTGTTTTTTCTTCTTCTCTTTTTTTTTTTGGTTTTGTTTTGTTTTGTTTTTTTTTTAATAACAAAAAGTTAAAACAATGCAAATCACTCTAATTATGCTAAAAATTACAGAAATAAAAAAATAAAAAATATGCAAACAATATGGACTCCTAAAAAAATAATTTAATTTTTTTTATTTTTTTAATTTTTTTAATTTCTTTTTCTCAATTTAATTGTTTTTCTTTTTTTTTCTTTTTTTTCTTTTTTAATCTCTTTTTCTTTTTTCTTTTATTTTTCTTTTTCTTCTTTTTTCTTTTCCCTTTAAAAAAATAAAAAATAAAAAAAATCTCTTTTTCTCTTTTTGTTTTTTTTTAAAAAAAATATTTTTTTTGGTTTTTTTGATATTTATTATTATTTTTTTTATTTAAAAATACAAAAACCTGAAAAATAACTAAAATTAAAAAAAATTAAAAAAAATATTAAACTACTAACCTTATCCTCAGCCGCTCGCCACTCACCGCTCCGGATTTCTCGCTTGGCGCGCCGACTCTTCAATGCACCTTCACGCTCGCCTTTGCTTCCAGCTGGCCTTCGCCTCCACTTCACGGCCCTTCAACAACTCTGCCTACCTCGTCGCCTCCAGCTGCCTCGCTTCCCACTGCACGCCTCTTGCTGCGCCTTCAACTCTTTCGCCCTCTGCTGCAGGCTGCGCCCGCGTATGCCAACATCGCCTCCAGCTCTGCGTTAATATATTATACCGGCCGCCTCTCCTTTCGCTTCCTCCAGCCACCTTCTGGTGCAAGCAGCCGCCTTCTGGTGCAAGCTGCCGCCTTCTGGTACAAGCTGCGCCCGCGACGCCTCTCCTTTCGCTTCCTCCAGCCACCTTCTGGTGCAAGCAGCCGCCTTCTGGTGCAAGCTGTCGCCTGCGATGCCTCTCCTTTCTTTCACTTGGCCGCCTCGACGCCCTTAGCTCTGCAGGCGCCTCAGCTTCTTGCTATAGCCAGCCTTCGTTTTCTTTACTGACCTTCGCCTCCTTGCCAGCAGCTTCGCACCAGCCCTTCACAACTGCAGCAGTCGCCACCTTGCCAGCAGCTTCGTATCTTTACTGACCTTCGCCTTCTTCCTGCCGGCCGCCTCAACTGCTCCTCCACGCCACACGGCCACCTTTACTGCAACTGGCGCCTTCGCCTTAGCTCGGCCACCCAACAGCCTTGTGATTATATATATATATATATATATTATTGCCGCCTTCTTTGCTATGCCTGCCGACGCAGCCTTCGACACTTGGACGCTTCTACCCTCTGTGCCTTCTGATAGATAGATAGATATATATATATATATATATATATATATATATATATTTCTAAAGCCACCTTCAACGTTCTACCTCCTTGCTATAAACCGGCCGCTTGCTATAAACCGGCCGCCCACTCCAACTGGCCGCCCACAGCCTCTCCAATGTATATATATGTGAATAAATAGATATATATATATATATATATATATATATATATATATTTATCTATTTATTTATTTTTTCTTTGCTGCGATTATGGAGATGCCTCCCCACACGATAACAACACAACAAAACATCAAAAGAAAGGTCGCCTCCAACACTTCCTATCTCCCTTCTCTTTCCCTCTCTCCTCTCATCCTTAAGCGGACTTCTTGCTTGGGAGTCTATGGGGCTTGCATAAGCTATGGAAGAGCTTAGCAACGCACCTCTTTTCTTTTTATTTATTTATACTAATTACATGTTAACGAAAAGCATGAAAGAATGAAATGACAAAAAACAATGAAGGTAAGCATAATGAACGGTACTTGAAAAAGCATAAAAGCAATGAAACATAAAAAAAATAATGCGGGAGAAACCTCAACCGCTCAATGGTTAACCTTATCCACTCACACCGGGATCACACACCCAAACTTAACCTAATCACTCAATGGTTTTGCAACCAAAAGAGGAAATAGTGGTGGTTTCCACACACTCTCAATCGGATTTGAGTCTTCTCCCCGGCAGCGGCGCCAATGGAGAGACGGAAAACTCTCTCACTTGTAGCAAGAGTAGTATGATCCACACTTAGCTCAATCCAATGGGATTTGCATCCCTTTCGGAGCTAGGGATTCAACCCGTACCGGTGCACAAAAGGTTATCCATTTGATGGAGAGAATGCTAAGAAAACTACTACTAATGACATAGACTCAACACACACTCAAGCTCAATCTTGCTATTGCTCACTCAACTCCACATTCCACTCATCCATACATCCAAACAAGAAGAAAGCTAAGCTATTGCATACACAAGCTCAAAGCATCTGTAAGATTCCTCCCCCAACCCCCCTTTTGATGTCTAGTATCTTCCCCTGTAATCAATCCCTCTTCAGAAATATAAAGACCTTGTTTCTAACTATTTTAACCTAGAGAGAGAAAATATTCTAGAGAGAGAATATTCAGATTTTTAATATTTTTGGATAGAAAATTATCTCATCTTATTAAAATAAGTTCCCCTGAAACAGAAATTCAAAAAAGAACTTTCCAATGTGCAATTGGAATTAATTAGAAATGGGTATAAAGGACCTTAGCCTAAGGGTCTAGATTTTCAGAAATTTTTGGATTATGGTCCAATTAAGGTTCCTATGGGCCAATAGCATCAATCCATGTGTAGGGAGGAGATAAATCCAATTTGTAAAGAAGATACCCAAAAAAATGAGTAAATGCTCACATAAGATGAAGAGTTGAAAATGTACAAGGTTTATTAGTAAAAAACTATGAGCAATATTAAAAATATGACATATGTAAGGAAGGGGAGTTCTTTAAAGGAGGTGCATATTTCACATAAGATGAAGAGTTGAAAATGTACAAGGTTTATTAGTAAAAAACTATGAGCAATATTAAAATGATTTCATTATGACACATATGTAAGGAAGGGGAGTTCTTTAAAGGAGGTGCATATTTCACATAAGATGAAGAGTTGAAAATGTACAAGGTTTATTAGCAAAAAACTATGAACAATATTAAAAATATGAGATATTTCGGGTATCCAAAAATGAGTAAATGCTCACATAAGATGAAGAGTTGAAAATGTACAAGGTTTATTAGTAAAAAAATTATGAGCAATATTAAAATGATTCCATTATGACACATATGTAAGGAAGGGGAGTTCTTTAAAGGAGGTGCATATTTCACATGCTTGAATGAGTTTTAAACTCATAAAAATTGAGATATTTCATCTCTCCTCTCTCCTCATTCAAGTCTAGTTCCAAAAAGTTAGCTTAACTGACCTAAAAATGGTCAAATATTGACCAAACTGATTTAGAAAATTCTAGAATCAGTTTGTTTGGTTAGGAGCTCAAATTTTCCTATAAATAGAAGCCTCCCCCTTGTTGAAAAATAGATAGTGTTTATGCATCGTTACTCTACTCTACCTAAGCCAAGAACTGTGAATTCATTTAATAATTCACTAGTTTTTGGAGCTTCCCTCTTTCTTCAATCCCCATTAGTGGCTCCATCAACATACTTAACCAATTGATTGGTTGGGGGCCTCTACCGTGAACAAAGAATCAAGCAATTTGTAAGGTAATTAGTGAATATTGATCTTTTCTATAATTTCTCAATGTTTCTCTCTTCTCAACCCCTCTCAAGCTTGAGAAGCTTAATTGGTATGGTTTTTTAAATGCTATTGAAGTTAATTGGTGAATAGTAGTGAAGAGTTACATAATTTAATAAATGTTATTGAAGTTAATTTCCATTTATGTTTAAATTCTAATGGTTTTTATGTAATCTCTCTCTCTCACTCAAGAAATGGTTATACTCATGACGCATTCTCAATCCAAATTAAGCTTTTCATAAAGCTTTTCCTTAACCCAAGATTAAGCTATGCTTGAGGCCAAATTAATGGCTTTTTTCTATGCTTTTAGTTTATGTATATTGATGATTCAATCCATTATGTATTGATGATCCAATTAGAGATCATTTTAATTATTTCCTTAATGATAAGCTTTATCCCTTAGAAAAATTGAGATTTATCAGTCATAGCAGCGGAGCTATGGCAAAATTTTTATAAAAATTATGCATAAAATAATTTCATTCAAAGCATAAAAAGAGGACTTCCTACCATATTCTAGGAATTATCATCCTAGACTAATTGAAAGAATTTCATTATAATCATGGAGAAATTGAATTTTTATATTATGCATAAAGAATAAATTTTTATATCAAAAGTGTTACTTTTATCATTTTTATTTACATGCATAGAAGTATGCATAATGGATAAATTTTTATATCAAAAGTGTTACTTTTATCATTTTTATTTACATGCATAGAAGTATGCATAATGGATAAATTTTTATATCAAAAGTGGTACTTTTATCATTTTTATTTACATGCATAGAAGTATGCATAATGGATAAATTTTTATATCAAAAGTGTTACTTTTATCATTTTTATTTTCATGCATAGAAGTATGCATAATGGATAAATTTTTATATCAAAAGTGTTACTTTTATCATTTTTATTTTCATGCATAAAAGTATGCATAATGGATAAATTTTTATATCAAAAGTGTTACTTTTATCATTTTTATTTTCATGCATAAAAGTATGCATAATGGATAAATTTTTATATCAAAAGTGTTACTTTTAGCATAATTGAATTTCATGCATAGAGGTATGCATAAGAGATGAATATTTTATTATAAAAGTGTTACTTTTATAATAATTAAAATTCATGCATAGAGGTATGCATAAGAGATGAATATTTTATTATAAAAGTGTTACTTTTAGCATAATTGAATTTCATGCATAGAGGTATGCATAAGAGATGATTATTTTATTATAAAAGTGTTACTTTTAGCATAATTGAATTTCATGCATAAAAGATATGGGAAGTGATAAGATATGATAAGATGCATATAAGATGAGTTAAGATGTGATAAGATGTGTATGGGATGAGATAAGAAGTGTATGAGATGAGATAAGATGTATATGGGTTGTGATAGGGTGAGAATGGATGTGATATAAAAGATTAGATATGAAGGCATATGGGGTTATATGAATGGGAATGTGAAAATGGATGTATGTATGTGGATGTGTGGATGTGGAGATGGGAGTGTGGATGTATGCATGAAGATGTATATGCATAGATGTGAATGTGGATGTAGACGTGGTTGTATAGAAGTGAATGTGGAATGTGGATATGGATGTATGTATGTATGTGGATGTAGATGTGTATGTATAGATGTGAATGGGAATGTGGATGTGGATATATGTGAATGTGGATGTAGATGTGGATGTATAGATGTGAATGTGGAATGTGGATGTGGATGTATGTATGTATGTGGATGTAGATGTGGATGTATAGATGTGAATGGGAAGGTGGATGTGGATGTATGTATGTATATGGATATGGATGTATGAATGAGGACGTGATAGTGGATGTATGCATGAGGATGTGGATGTATGAATGAGGACGTGATAGTGGATGTATGCATGTGGATGTATAGATGTGAATGGGAATGTGGATGTGGATGTATGTATGTATGTGGATATGGATGTATGAATGAGGACGTGATAGTGGATGTATGCATGTGGATGTGGATGTATGAATGAGGACGTGATAGTGGATGTATGCATGTGGATGTGGATGTATGGATGTGGATATGGATGTGTATGTATGAATGTGGATATGGGATGTGGATGTATAAATGAGGATGTGAAAATGGAGGTAAGCATGTAGATGTGGATGTATGGATGTGAATGTGGATGTGGATGTGGATGTATGGATATGAATATATGATATGTGATGTGAAGGAATATGAAGTGAAGAGATGGAAAATGATGTGATTGGATGAGTACACATATAAATGGAATGAGGAATAAGTAATGTGGATTATACGAGGGATAATGTGGAAAAATTAGAGTTAATATAGAAATTGTATTTGTAAACTGTTTGTAAATGCTGTTTGTAAATGGCTGTTTTATGTCAAGAATGCTGGGAAAGCATTTTGACCATCTTGTGATTAAGGTCGTGGAGACCTAACTGATAAAGTTGCAACTGCTGACGGAGAGTCAATGGAGGACGTCTCGCGTAGCAAGGTCGGCCGAGGTCTTGACCAGCCTCGGTTCGATTAAAATGGTGAGCTTCCGGTACGGTGGATGAGGGACCAAGGAAGCGGCCTATGAGTGAAGCGCTAGGTCACCTGCGAAGGATCCTAGAGGGTGCTGACCATACGGTGCTCGGGCTCTGGGTCGCCTAGGATACCCACGCGTGCGTCGAGGAAGATATTGGAACAAGGAGTAAGAGTTGTTTTGTGAAACCGGGCATGGATCTGGTTGATTGACCTTGCTGGTCTTCAATGGATGAGTCCATGGCTCTTTATATGGATCTGTTGGTTGATCTTGCTGATCTTCAACGAGAGTCCATCTTGATTTTTATAAGTGATTATATTGCCGAGTATTATGGGCTAGGAACTATTGAAAAGGCCCCTGTGTGGACAGGTGGTGAGCGTTCTAGTTGCCAATGATGCCGTAGATACTCTGATGAAGGAATGATGGGAAATTATGAATCAACTGGATAAATTGGAAGATTGTGATCAGTGGTACTATGGTTTCATTAAAGGATTGTTTTAAAGTTAGCTGATGCTAAGGAAAAGGCAATTTCATATAGGGTGTGTAAGTGGTGTGGCTAGTTTTATGTTTGCATGAACTTCCGGCTAGGGGGCCTTGGAACTCTTTTCCTTGGTACCCGGGACAAAACCTAACCAAATTCCAAATTGGATCCCATCACTACAGTGGTTGGGCGGTTGGCTAACCCATGGGACTGGATGGGGTTAGGCTGGACTGATGGATCCGTAAATCGAGACTCAACTTTTGTTATTACGATAGATAAAGTAAATCCCGGACAGTAATTGTTCTATGGATAGGAATCAACGGCTGTGCCTCTTGAATGGGGAAAAAAGCGTTGATCCCAATGATCCAAGTGCAAGTTTCTTCCTTGATCTGATCAAGTATCTTGAAGATGTAATTGGATCAGTTTGATCAGAAATGATCTTGACTACGTTAGAGTAAAAAGTTTTCTTGGTGGAATCACCCATGCTTTCCGGTAAAGGAAGTTTTTCCGGGTTCGGTTTTGGGAACAACCGATGGATTAGTCTCTTATCCGGATATCCGTGGGTGAGGCCCTGAATGTGGGACCCCTGTCCCGCGTGAGAAGTGCTACTTCCGCTGCCAGTATCTTGAATCCGTTGCTCGGTGGGAACAGTGGGATCTCACAGTTGGTATCAGAGCATTTGGCTAATAAAGATCAACTGAGAAACCAAATATGTCAAAAATTTATCAAGAAGCGCAAAAAAGGTTGTAATTGTGTGATATAATTCATACAATTTGATATTCAAACTGAAATTCATCATTTGGTAATTGGGTCTTCAGATGGAAGTACCGCAATTATATAGAATCCTTGACTTGCTTGAGGCCTCGACATGATGGTATTTACCTTATAATTCCAAGGGCCGTGACTATCCGTATATACCGAGAGTATAACTGCAGCTCTTTACTGACAGTATATACGAGTAAATCTAAGACTTGAAATTATAAGCGTTAATGCTATCCAGATGATGATTTCGAATGTGGTTGATATGATTTTTAATTCTGTTTGGGAACTGATGAATTGATTTGGATTCTGATTGAAAAATGTTGATCCCTGAAAATGGGTTGAAATGTAATAAGCTGAGCGAAACCACAATGTGGATGATTGGGACGAGTCCCTGTAATGATAAATGATGAAAATCATTCAGCAAATCACTATGAGATTAGTGGATTGTGCTGTCAAATTGCTACTGTTAATACTTGAGACGGTAGATCAAGTTAAGGGATGACAAATTGAGAACTTGCTTAACTTAAATTCCCGTGGAGGAATGTTCAAAAGGAAATTTTTCGATCTAATGGACCATTATCGTGTTAAAGATATGAATGATATGATCTGAATGAACTGTTATTTAATGATGAGTTCTATATAAGGGATATTTATCCCCATATTCTGTTGGATTGACCGGAATATAAGGAATCCTAGAATAAATTGGATCTTAAGCAAAAGAGTTGTCCTCTACTTGCGAGATGAGGACATCTTGCACCTTTTAAGTGGGGTAGAATGTAAGATTCCTCCCCTGCCTTCGAGGTATACAGGAGTAAGAATCTCCCTTTTTGATCTTATAATTATTCCCTCTCTAAAATAAAAGAAAGATTCTGTTTAAAAAAAGGAAGACCCTTTCCCTAGAATACTTCTCAGGAGTCACGCTATTTTAAGGATTCAGAACAATGAGTTCAGAAGTGAAAATCGGTGTTTTGGATACCAAGGTTTTGGTTTTCATTCGAGTACGGCCCAAAAGAAGTTCTTTATCTCTTGGGGAGTATAAGAACTTATCCCCCAGATACTGTGAGCCTTATATCTGAATTCAATGAAAGTAGGTGACTTAGCCTACAAGCTTCTTTTACCTCCTCATCTCAAAG
Organism: Cibotium barometz; assembly: GCF_041138505.1. NCBI lineage: Eukaryota > Viridiplantae > Streptophyta > Polypodiopsida > Cyatheales > Cibotiaceae > Cibotium > Cibotium barometz. Next base: position 36,860,752 of record NC_141083.1, read on the forward strand.
TTCTTAATGTATTTCATAGAAATATGTGCCAAACCCAAATCATGGAAAGACGGTAAAACTTCAGTGGTGACAAGATACCGTTGGCTTCTAAGTTACGCTAGCTCCTTCCTTTATATAAGTCGTAACTTTTACCTGTCGTTCACAGTAATCTTACTTCCATCGATCTCCCTTCTTCTTAATCTCCTTCATGGCTTGGCAACAGGAATTAGTTTTATCCATGATGATTTCTCACCTTCAAGACGCAAGTGAGTCTGTGAAGAAAGATTTTATTGAACAGTATGAGCGCTCACTTTTTCCTCACCTAGGAACTTCTGTAGCTCAGACCAAATGGCGGACCTATCAAGACATAACTAGGGTAACACCCTGGGGTCAGTAGCACTTTCGTAACAATGTCCGCTTGGCCATGGTTATCGAAGCCTTGGGTTTGGATCCCCGATACTACTGCGTCATGAGATCAAGACATCTTGGGTTTTCTGAGCGAGTCTTCTTACTGGCGTGTTTTCTTCCTCATGAGAAGATATGCCTTTACCCCGTTTTTGGCTTACCTCTCAGAGGTCCTTTTGTTAGAACACCTCATACCACTGAGATAGGTGCGGCAATAACCAACAGAATTATTCCCATAGATGAGTTACCTTATACATGCGCAGCTTGTGAGTGCTGCTTTTGTGATCATATGATGGACGGGCTTATGGAAGTGTAAAGAGTTCTTCTATCTTTACTGTATAAGTTCCGAGAACGAATAAAGTTTAAATCTTGTTCTTATCTTGAATCTTGCTCTCTTTGAGACTTTTTCTTGGTGGTTAATCCTGATTTAAATTTTTCTCTAAGTCTCATAATTCGTGCATCTTGCGAAATTATCCCAGTTTGCGAGATGAGGACATCTCGCGTTTTTTAAGTGGGGTAGAATGTAAGATTCCTCCCCCAACCCCCCTTTTGATGTCTAGTATCTTCCCCTGTAATCAATCCCTCTTCAGAAATATAAAGACCTTGTTTCTAACTGTTTTAACCTAGAGAGAGAAAATATTCTAGAGAGAGAATATTCAGATTTTTAATATTTTTGGATAGAAAATTATCTCATCTTATTAAAATAAGTTCCCCTGAAACAGAAATTCAAAAAAGAACTTTCCAATGTGCAATTGGAATTAATTAAAAATGGGTATAAAGGACCTTAGCCTAAGGGTCTAGATTTTCAGAAATTTTTGGATTATGGTCCAATTAAGGTTCCTATGGGCCAATAGCATCAATCCATGTGTAGGGAGGAGATAAATCCAATTTGTAAAGAAGATACCCAAAAAAATGAGTAAATGCTCACATAAGATGAAGAGTTGAAAATGTACAAGGTTTATTAGTAAAAAACTATGAGCAATATTAAAAATATGACATATGTAAGGAAGGGGAGTTCTTTAAAGGAGGTGCATATTTCACATAAGATGAAGAGTTGAAAATGTACAAGGTTTATTAGTAAAAAACTATGAGCAATATTAAAATGATTTCATTATGACACATATGTAAGGAAGGGGAGTTCTTTAAAGGAGGTGCATATTTCACATAAGATGAAGAGTTGAAAATGTACAAGGTTTATTAGTAAAAAACTATGAACAATATTAAAAATATGAGATATTTTGGGTATCCAAAAATGAGTAAATGCTCACATAAGATGAAGAGTTGAAAATGTACAAGGTTTATTAGTAAAAAAATTATGAGCAATATTAAAATGATTCCATTATGACACATATGTAAGGAAGGGGAGTTCTTTAAAGGAGGTGCATATTTCACATGCTTGAATGAGTTTTAAACTCATGAAAATTGAGATATTTCATCTCTCCTCTCTCCTCATTCAAGTCTAGTTCCAAAAAGTTAGCTTAACTGACCTAAAAATGGTCAAATATTGACCAAACTGATTTAGAAAATTCTAGAATCAGTTTGTTTGGTTAGGAGCTCAAATTTTCCTATAAATAGAAGCCTCCCCCTTGTTGAAAAATAGATAGTGTTTATGCATCATTACTCTACTCTACCTAAGCCAAGAACTGTGAATTCATTTAATAATTCACTAGTTTTTGGAGCTTCCCTCTTTCTTCAATCCCCATTAGTGGCTCCATCAACATACTTAACCAATTGATTGGTTGGGGGCCTCTACCGTGAACAAAGAATCAAGCAATTTGTAAGGTAATTAGTGAATATTGATCTTTTCTATAATTTCTCAATGTTTCTCTCTTCTCAACCCCTCTCAAGCTTGAGAAGCTTAATTGGTATGGTTTTTTAAATGCTATTGAAGTTAATTGGTGAATAGTAGTGAAGAGTTACATAATTTAATAAATGTTATTGAAGTTAATTTCCATTTATGTTTAAATTCTAATGGTTTTTATGTAATCTCTCTCTCTCACTCAAGAAATGGTTATACTCATGACCCATTCTCAATCCAAATTAAGCTTTTCATAAAGCTTTTCCTTAACCCAAGATTAAGCTATGCTTGAGGCCAAATTAATGGCTTTTTTCTATGCTTTTAGTTTATGTATATTGATGATTCAATCCATTATGTATTGATGATCCAATTAGAGATTATTTTAATTATTTCCTTAATGATAAGCTTTATCTCTTAGAAAAATTGAGATTTATCAGTCATAGCAGCGGAGCTATGGCAAAATTTTTATAAAAATTATGCATAAAATAATTTCATTCAAAGCATAAAAAGAGGACTTCCTACCATATTCTAGGAATTATCATCCTAGACTAATTGAAAGAATTTCATTATAATCATGGAGAAATTGAATTTTTATATTATGCATAAAGAATAAATTTTTATATCAAAAGTGTTACTTTTATCATTTTTATTTACATGCATAGAAGTATGCATAATGGATAAATTTTTTTATCAAAAGTGTTACTTTTATCATTTTTATTTACATGCATAGAAGTATGCATAATGGATAAATTTTTATATCAAAAGTGGTACTTTTATCATTTTTATTTACATGCATAGAAGTATGCATAATGGATAAATTTTTATATCAAAAGTGTTACTTTTATCATTTTTATTTTCATGCATAGAAGTATGCATAATGGATAAATTTTTATATCAAAAGTGTTACTTTTATCATTTTTATTTTCATGCATAAAAGTATGCATAATGGATAAATTTTTATATCAAAAGTGCTACTTTTATCATTTTTATTTTCATGCATAAAAGTATGCATAATGGATAAATTTTTATATCAAAAGTGTTACTTTTAGCATAATTGAATTTCATGCATAGAGGTATGCATAAGAGATGAATATTTTATTATAAAAGTGTTACTTTTATAATAATTAAAATTCATGCATAGAGGTATGCATAAGAGATGAATATTTTATTATAAAAGTGTTACTTTTAGCATAATTGAATTTCATGCATAGAGGTATGCATAAGAGATGATTATTTTATTATAAAAGTGTTACTTTTAGCATAATTGAATTTCATGCATAAAAGATATGGGAAGTGATAAGATATGATAAGATGCATATAAGATGAGTTAAGATGTGATAAGATGTGTATGGGATGAGATAAGAAGTGTATGAGATGAGATAAGATGTATATGGGTTGTGATAGGGTGAGAATGGATGTGATATAAAAGATTAGATATGAAGGCATATGGGGTTATATGAATGGGAATGTGAAAATGGATGTATGTATGTGGATGTGTGGATGTGGAGATGGGAGTGTGGATGTATGCATGAAGATGTATATGCATAGATGTGAATGTGGATGTAGACGTGGTTGTATAGAAGTGAATGTGGAATGTGGATATGGATGTATGTATGTATGTGGATGTAGATGTGTATGTATAGATGTGAATGGGAATGTGGATGTGGATATATGTGAATGTGGATGTAGATGTGGATGTATAGATGTGAATGTGGAATGTGGATGTGGATGTATGTATGTATGTGGATGTAGATGTGGATGTATAGATGTGAATGGGAAGGTGGATGTGGATGTATGTATGTATATGGATATGGATGTATGAATGAGGACGTGATAGTGGATGTATGCATGAGGATGTGGATGTATGAATGAGGACGTGATAGTGGATGTATGCATGTGGATGTATAGATGTGAATGGGAATGTGGATGTGGATGTATGTATGTATGTGGATATGGATGTATGAATGAGGACGTGATAGTGGATGTATGCATGTGGATGTGGATGTATGAATGAGGACGTGATAGTGGATGTATGCATGTGGATGTGGATGTATGGATGTGGATATGGATGTGTATGTATGAATGTGGATATGGGATGTGGATGTATAAATGAGGATGTGAAAATGGAGGTAAGCATGTAGATGTGGATGTATGGATGTGAATGTGGATGTGGATGTGGATGTATGGATGTGAATATATGATATGTGATGTGAAGGAATATGAAGTGAAGAGATGGAAAATGATGTGATTGGATGAGTACACATATAAATGGAATGAGGAATAAGTAATGTGGATTATACGAGGGATAATGTGGAAAAATTAGAGTTAATATAGAAATTGTATTTGTAAACTGTTTGTAAATGCTGTTTGTAAATGGCTGTTTTATGTCAAGAATGCTGGGAAAGCATTTTGACCATCTTGTGATTAAGGTCGTGGAGACCTAACTGATAAAGTTGCAACTGCTGTTGACGGAGAGTCAATGGAGGACGTCTCGCGTAGCAAGGTCGGCCGAGGTCTTGACCAGCCTCGGTTCGATTAAAATGGTGAGCTTCCGGTACGGTGGATGAGGGACCAAGGAAGCGGCCTATGAGTGAAGCGCTAGGTCACCTGCGAAGGATCCTAGAGGGTGCTGACCATACGGTGCTCGGGCTCTGGGTCGCCTAGGATACCCACGCGTGCGTCGAGGAAGATATTGGAACAAGGAGTAAGAGTTGTTTTGTGAAACCGGGCATGGATCTGGTTGATTGACCTTGCTGGTCTTCAATGGATGAGTCCATGGCTCTTTATATGGATCTGTTGGTTGATCTTGCTGATCTTCAACGAGAGTCCATCTTGATTTTTATAAGTGATTATATTGCCGAGTATTATGGGCTAGGAACTATTGAAAAGGCCCCTGTGTGGACAGGTGGTGAGCGTTCTAGTTGCCAATGATGCCGTAGATACTCTGATGAAGGAATGATGGGAAATTATGAATCAACTGGATAAATTGGAAGATTGTGATCAGTGGTACTATGGTTTCATTAAAGGATTGTTTTAAAGTTAGCTGATGCTAAGGAAAAGGCAATTTCATATAGGGTGTGTAAGTGGTGTGGCTAGTTTTATGTTTGCATGAACTTCCGGCTAGGGGGCCTTGGAACTCTTTTCCTTGGTACCCGGGACAAAACCTAACCAAATTCCAAATTGGATCCCATCACTACAGTGGTTGGGCGGTTGGCTAACCCATGGGACTGGATGGGGTTAGGCTGGACTGATGGATCCGTAAATCGAGACTCAACTTTTGTTATTACGATAGATAAAGTAAATCTCGGACAGTAATTGTTCTATGGATAGGAATCAACGGCTGTGCCTCTTGAATGGGAAAAAAAGCGTTGATCCCAATGATCCAAGTGCAAGTTTCTTCCTTGATCTGATCAAGTATCTTGAAGATGTAATTGGATCAGTTTGATCAGAAATGATCTTGACTACGTTAGAGTAAAAAGTTTTCTTGGTGGAATCACCCATGCTTTCCAGTAAAGGAAGTTTTTCCGGGTTCGGTTTTGGGAACAACCGATGGATTAGTCTCTTATCCGGATATCCGTGGGTGAGGCCCTGAATGTGGGACCCCTGTCCCGCGTGAGAAGTGCTACTTCCGCTGCCAGTATCTTGAATCCGTTGCTCGGTGGGAACAGTGGGATCTCACAGCATCCTTCATTCTCAAGATCTTACTCCCTAGCATGCACACAAACCTTGAAGCTATCAACAAAGAAACATGCATACTAGAGAATAGACATGAGAAGAGAGACAAACATCACTCATTGCATTGAATTAACAAAAGAATAGAACTTACAACAATGTTGATGGGGAGTGAGAAGAGCTTGCACCTCTATGGAAGAAGAGGGAGAGCTAGTCTCAAGAGAGCTCAAACATGAGTTTGCCCAATGTGTCCATGCTCTCAAATGAGCCACCTTTTATACAAAAATTCTAGAACTCTCAAAAGTTCCCATGTGGGATTATTGTGAAGCCCTCTCCCACATTCATCTACAAAGTGGAACTCTTTACAAGAGCCCTAAGTATCTTTTTTTGTTGCATCCTTGTATTGATCTTCATTTGCATGCAACACACATTCACATTCATACATCCATTTTCACATCCTCATTCATACATCCACATCCACATACATACTTCCATACATCCACATCCATACATCTAGATCCACATCCATACATCCACATCCACATCCATACATACATTTTCACATCCTCATTCATATATCCACATCCACATACATACTTCCATACATCCACATCCATACATCCAAATCCACATCCATACATCCACATCCACATCCACATCCATACATCCACATCTACATCCATACATCCATTTTCACATCCACATTCATAGATCCACATCCACATACAGATATCTACATCCACATCCACATTCATAGATCCACATCCACATCCACATACATATATCCATATCCACGTCTACATCCATACATCCACATCCACATCCACATTCACATCCATACATCCATATCCACATTCCACATTCATAAATCCATATCCACATTTACATTCATACATCCACATCCACATCTACATTCATACATCCACATCCACATCCACATCCACATCCACATCCACATTCACATCCATACATCCATTTCCACATTCCACATTCATACATCCATATCCACATTCATACATCCACATCTACATTCATAAATCCACATCCACATTCACATCCATACATCCATATCCACATTCCACATCTACATCCATACCCACATCCATTTACATCTATCTGATTCCTATCACATCTATTTATAGAATGTAGGATAATTCTAATTTTTTGATATAAAGATTCTTTACGCATCTAATTAGGCATAAAGACAACTTTAGTAGGAATAACACTTTTATAAAAATCCTTTTATGCATCTATTTAGGCATAAGTTCAATTTTAAGGAAAATAACACTTTTGAATTAAAAATAAACATTTTATGCATTTTACTATGCATAAATTCCATTTTAATGAGAATAACACTTTCAAAATAAAAATAAATCTTTTATGCATCTATCTATGCATAATTTCAATTTCAATGAAAATAATACTTTCAAAATAAAATAATTCTTTTATGCATCTTTCTATGCATAAAATCAAAATTGATAAGAATAACTCTTTTGGAATAAAAATAAAATTCTTTATGCATCTATTTATGCATAAAATCAAAATTGATGAAAATAACTCTTTTGAATTAAAAATAAAATTCTTTATGCATCTATTTATGCATAAAATCAAAATTGATAAGAATAACTCTTTTGAATTAAAAATAAAATTCTTTATGCATCTATTTATGCATAAAATCAAAATTGATAAGAATAACTATTTTGGAATAAAAATAACTATTTATGCATAAAATCAACATTGATGGAAATAACTCTTTGGAATTAAAAATAAAATTCTTTATGCATCTATTTATGCATAAAGTTAAAATTGATGAAAATAACTCTTTTGAATTAAAAATAGATTTCTTTATGTATCATTCTATGCATAAAATCAAAATTGATGAGAATAACACTTTTGGATTAAAATAAATTCTTTATGCATCTTTCCATGCATAAATCCAATTTAGTAGGAACTACACTTTTAGAATAAAAGAATTTCTCTTATGCATCTAATTTATGCATTAAATCCATTTATGATGAAAATCACACTTTTAATATGAAAAAATTCTTTTATGCATATGTTTATGCATACAAATCATTTATGATAAAAAACACTCTTTTAATACAGAAGAATTTATTTTATGCATCTATTTATGCATAAAAATCATTTATGATGAAAATCACACTTTTAATATTAAAAAATATCTGTTATGCATATGTTTATGCATTCAAATCATTTATGATGAAAATCACTCTTTTAATATAAAAAAGAATTTCTTTTATGCATCTATTTATGCATAAAAATCATTTATGATGAAAATAACACTTTTAATATGAAAAATTATCTTTTATGCATACAAATCATTTATGATGAAAATCACTCTTTTAATATAAAAGAATTTCTTTTATGCATAAAAATCATTTATGATGAAAATCACACTTTTATAATCAAAATAACAATTTCAATATACTTCCTTCTATGCATGGAATTTAATTCTAAAGAAAGTAACACTTTTTTAATAAAATACTTTTAGTATGCATTTTCTTATACCTAGGATGAAAATTAACACTTTAAGAATACATATACGATGGGAATTACTCTTTTTGAATTAAAAAAATTAAAACTTATTTTTCACAATTTTTGAAAATTTTGCCATAACCTCCTTTGTATGGCTGACAATTTTTTAATTTTTAATTCTCTAAAATTAATTAGAAGTTCACCAAGAGTATTTAAATCATTCTAATGTAAACATTTTCTACTTATCAAAGCGAAACATTATGAAAAACTTGATTTTATCCATTAATCATTCATCTAGGATAAAGAATGGTTGGATTTACTAAAGAAGAGAGGGGAATGCCTTTTTCAATGAGGCATAACATCATAATCATTTTAGAGAAGACAAAAATCATAAAAACCATAAAATGAAATAGAAAAGAGAAGAATCTCCAACTTACAAGGAGAATTTGAGAGATTTCCTTTGGCTTGATGGTTTGAGGGATCTACTCTTGTTTGAAACAAGAGTGGCCACCAATCTTTAGAAGAGGAAAGGTCAAAAACTAATGAATTATGAGTAAATTCACAGTTTTTGGCTCTTGGGAGAAGCAGGGTAACAGTGCAAAAAACACTATTAAGCTTCAACAAAGGGGGAGGCTTCTATTTACAGGAAAAAGTGAGCTTCTAACCAAGCCAACTGATTCTAGAATTTTCCGGATCAGTTTGGTCAATTTTCGACCATTTTTGGATCAGTTTAGTCAACTTTTTGGATCTAATTGAAACAAGAGAGAGGAGATAAAAATATCTCATTATTTGGGAGTTTTAAACTCTCCCCAATATGTGAAATAGGCGGCTCCTTCATGAGGGGAATTCCCCCATACCGAGGTGTCAAAAATGCATCATTTCTTCTAAATATCTCTCTTTTTTAACTATTAACCTTGTCCTTAGTCAACTCTTCATCTTATGTGAGTATCCATTTATCTCCTCCATACATTTGGATGAATCTTACTGGTCCATAGGAACCTTAATTTAAAATTTTGAAAAAAATCTTGACCCCCCTAGGATAAGGCCTCTTGAAACAATTATACTTGATTTCTAATACACCTTCTGAAAATCTTTTTGAACTTCTGTTTCGGGGGAGCTTATTTAAATACAAAGAGATATTTTTCCATCCAAAAATATCCAAAATCTGAATAACCTCTCTTTAGAACATTTTCTCTCTCTAGGCCAAAACTAGTAGAAACAAGAACTTTTATATTTTTGAAGAGGGATCTGACTACATGGGAAGATACTGGACATCCTGAGAGGCTGGTACAAGTTTTAAGTTATTATACGATAATATTTTTTCTTAAAAGATTAAAATTTAAAGTAGTATGCTCACAAAGAGTGCAGGGATGTCTATTCCTCCTTCGCGTATAATATCTTGCTGCACACGCTATTTGCCATGTACCCTTGCATTAAACATAGGGGCCATCTACCCAATAAGTGGGTTGCTTAGAGATAAGAACTACCCATCTATCTAGTAAGAGAGATAAGAACTTATTGACACTTTTTTGTCATCTACCCATCTATCTAAAAAGAGAGCATCGATATACTTATGGAAGAGCAAGAAAGGAAGGAGATGAAGAGTAACCAAGCAAGACTTTATGCATAAAGTCTATGCATAGTACTTTACTTTTTATAATTAAGCTACTTTTGTATCCATTGCTCTAATTTGCATGCTCTAAGTTAAGGCCCAACGAAACATGCTTTGGCAAGGCTAAGGTTCGTTGTTGAATTGAACAGATTTAGCACCGATGTCGAGGACTAGCCTAGGGCTTATATGTATTCATTCATCGATTCCAAGCTACCATTACAGCTGTAAAGTATTTGTATAAGTATGTATACAAAGGACATGATAGAGCTACTATAGAGTTGCAAGAAGACAGAAATGGGGTTATTGACATGAGGTTAGTCAATATCTGGATGCACGGTACGTTTCTGTGTCAAAGGCATGCTGGCGCATATATCAATACAATTTGCATAATGAAAAGCCTGATATACAAAGGTTACATGTTCATCTCCTGATGCACAAGAATGTGCTTTTCAATGACCGGGATGACTTGCGTGATGTGATTTTCTGTGATAGAAACCAAAGACTATCTTTCACCAAATGGTTCAAAGAGCTAATCAGTTGTATGTGGATGCAAATAGCTTACTATGAGTTGATTTCACTTGCAAGTTGGTGTGGAATTCAGCTCTTTGCTCATGGACTAAAAGGAAAAGGGAGAATATGATCGGACGTATGTATAATGTTAGTCCGAGTGCATGTGAGCAATATTACTTACGCATGCTACTCACAGTGCGTAAAGGGTGTAAATCTTTTGAGGATTTGTGAATAGTGAATGGACATTTGTATCCATGTTTTAAGGCTGCATCATGTGAAGCCAAAGAGATGTTGGAGAGTGATGAGGAGTGGTATATGTGTCTCCAAGAAGCTACAATTCAGAATACATGATTCCAGCTACGTCAATTGTTTGTCATTATAATGGTTTTTTGTGAGCCTATATACCCTAGACAGCTTTGGGATAAATTTTCCTTGATGAATCAAGGAGCAGGACATCTCAAAGACAACATTCAATACTCGCTATGGGCATTATGAGTTCACAATCATGCCGTTTGGATTTACTAATGCCCCGGTGACATTCAATCGTCTTATGCAAGATATTCTCAGAGAATAATTGGATGATTTTGTTCTTGTCTTCTTTGATGATATCTTGGTATACTCAAAGAATGCTGCACACCATGAAGATCATGTGCGTAAGGTCCTAGAAATCCTAAGGAAACGCCAACTCTTTGTAAAGAAGAGCAAATGTTCTCTCTGTTGACTAGGTGGAATACTTGGGATTCATAGTGTCAAAGGATAGGATTTCTCCTGATCTCGCAAAGATCCAGGCAGTCGTAGAATGGCCAGAACCCAAGTCAGTAAAGGAAGTCAGAGAATTCCTAGGGTTAATAGGATGGTGTAGGATCTTTATACCTAGGTACGCTCAAATAGCATCCCCCTTAACTAACTTTCTCAAGAAGAGTATACTTTTTCAATGGAATGCAATGTGTCACAGTGCCTTTGACAAGCTAAAGATAGCCTTAGTAACCAACCCTGTCCTTAAATTCCTAGATTTTACCAAACCCTTTGAGGTAGTTACTAATGCCAGCGAGTTTGCCTTAGGCGGTGCTCTGATGCAGGAAGGTCATGCAGTGGCCTATGAATCCAGAAAACTCAGAACACATGAGAGAAATTATGTCGTCCCATGACTTGGAGTACTCTCAGTATAGTGTATGCTCTAAAGTTGTGGAGACATTATCTTTTGGGACAAAGGTTCACCTTGATGAGACAGATCATCAGAGTTTGAAGTGGATCTTCACCCAAAGGGATCTCAACATATGCGTCAAAGGAGATGGATGCAAACCCTGTAGGAATTTGATTTTGAAATAAAGTATCGGTTGGGGAACAAAAATGTGGTTGCAGATGCACTCAACAAAAAATCCTCCTTGCTTACAATAACAGTGGTGTCAAATCCATTGATCAATGAAGCAAAGGAGAAAATCTTGCAAGACAAATTCTTTGCCCCTATTGCTACTACCGATGCAAAAAAGCAAGACTCCTCAGGAAATGAGTCGAGTTCTTTGATACAAACTGGATGAAGGATGCATGTATTATAATAATCAGCTATGTATCCCCAATGATGAGGGAATAAAGGGAAGAATTCTGAGAGAACCCCATGATAGCCTGATAGTAGCTGGACATCCACGGTTTATAAAAACCTGTATGTCTATGAAGAAAAGCTTCTTCTAGCCACCAGGACTCAAAAAGGATGTACTTGATCATGTACAAAAATGCTTGATGTGCCAAAGAGTCAAGGCATAGAGAGTCAAGATGCCAGGGAAACTGCAGCCTCTAGACATTTCACAGACGAAGTGGGAATGCATCAGTATGGACTTTTTCACTGGATTACCTTCAGTAGTACAATCAGGTTACAACTCCATTTTTGTGGTAGTTGACAGGCTAACCAAAGCTGCCCATGTAATTCCAATGAAAGAAAAATACTTTGCAGTGCATGTTGCCAGAGTTTTCCTTATGGAGATCTTCAGATTGCATGGTTTACCCAGGAGGATAGGAAGTGATAGAGATCCCAAATTCACATCGAAATTCTGGACTACTATGTTCTTTGAAGCAGTAGGAACTTTCTTGGATCTCAGCATAGCCTATCACCCCAAAATTGATGGCCAGACGGAAAGGGTGAATCGGGTAATAGAAGATATCCTTTGGTCATGCTGCGGCCGGCAGGGAACCCAAGAAGTGGTTAAGTCATCTGCATCTGGCCGAATTTGCTTACAATGCTTCTTATCATCAGAGCATTGGGAGATTGCCTTACACCGTTGACTTGGTCTGACCCATTGATCAAAGTCGAAATGTCTAGACAAATGCTTTATGACATGGACTAGCACATGCAATCAATCCGTAAAGATATAAAGGCAGCCCAAGACAGACTAAAGCACTATGCAGATAAAAAGAGGTCGAGAGAGAGTTTGAAGAGTCAGATATGGTCTTCATTTGAGTAGGACCAAAAAGAAGCTCCTTATCCTTAGGGAAGTACAAGAAGCTCTCTCCCAGATACTGTGGGTTGTATATTGTCATAAAGAAAGTGGGCGATCTAGCCTACAAACTTCTTCTACCTTCCCATCTCAAGGTACATGATGTATTCCATGTCAGTTTGCTTAAGAAGTATATACCTAGCCCGAGTCACATGCTTGATGATGAACAGTTGATCTCTCCGACTCAAGGCTAGATGGTACTCCAACCTGAGGAAATCCTTGATGTTCCAGGAGAAGATTCTCAGGAGCAGAGTCCTCAGAGAACTCTTAGTAAAGTGGAAGTTCTTCCCTCTAGAAGACGCCACCTAGGAGAAAGAAGAAGAGTTGGCGAAGGATTACCCCCACTTTGCGAGATGAGGACATCTCGCGTTTTTCAAGTGGGAGAGGAAGATTCCTCCTCAGCCTGAATAACAATTAAGCCTCTACTTCAATCCCTTGTAATCATTCTATGTTTCTGAATACAAGAAAATATTATTTTTCCTTGTTTGGCCTAGTGAGATAAAAATTTCTAGAGAGTGGTAAATCAATATTGGGATATTTTTGGATAAATAAATTCTACAAATATCAAAAAAATGTTTCCTTGAAACAGAAAATCAAAATAGATTTTTCGAGGTGCAATCAAAATTAATTAAAAATGATTTAGAAGACCTTAGCCTAAGGGTCAAGATTTTCTAAAAATTTTGGGTTAAGGTTCCTATGGGACCAATAAGATTAATCCAAGTGTCGGGATAAGATAAGTCCAAAGAATAAAAGAAAATACCCAAAAATGAGTAAATGCCCACATAAGATGAAGAGTTGACTAAGTACTAGATTTATTAGTTAAAAATTATGGAAGTATTAATAAAAAATGAGATATTTTGAAGTAATCATTCATTTTTGACACATTGGTAAGGAGAAGGGGACCCTTCAAGGAGGCGCCTATTTCACATGTGTGGATAAGTTTTAAACTAAAAAATAATAGGATATTTTTATCTCTCCTCTCTCCTAGATGAGACCAAATAAAAAAGGGAGCCAAACTGGTCCAAAACTTGTCCAAATTTAGCCAAATTAAAGCTTAAAAATTCTAGAACTCAGTTGGAATTAGTTGGTGGCCTCACTCACCTATAAATAGACTCTCATTATTTTGTATTCTCATCTGTGAACTAAACTATGCCGGTATTGCTCTAAGATAAGCTTACTTTCTATTATCCTCTAAAAATCCTCTATAAATTGAAGAGATTGGAGCTTCTCTCTCTCTTCAATCTTCCTTGAAGACTTCCTCAACATACCAAACCAATTGATTGGTTGGGGCCTCTACTTTAATCAAAGAATCAATAAATCTAGGAGGTATGGTCCTTTTTTTTTAATCTCCAAATGTTTCTCTCTTCTCAACCCCTCTCAAGCTTGAGAAGCATTCAATTGAATGGTTTTTGAATACAATTGAAGTTCTTTAATGAATTGTAGTGATAAAACACATAAATTTCCATTTATGCTTAAATTATAATGTTTTTTTAAAAGCATTTCTCTCTCTCCCCCAAAGAATGGTCATTCCTATGACCTATTCTATATTCAAATGAAGCTTCTCATGAAGCAATTCTCTAATCTAAAAGTAATTTCTATGCTTGTCAAATTGAGGCCAAATAAGTGGCTTTTTAATGCTTTTATGCTATTTAATTTATGAAAAAATTAAGAATCAAGTCCATAATTGGATATTGATCCAATTAATGGTTATTCTAATCATAGGGATATTACTAAACTTTATGCTTTCAAATTATTGAGATTTATCAGTAATACCAGCGGAGCTATAGTAAAATTTTTGAAAAATTAACACATAAATCATTTTCATTCATAATATGAAAAGAGGACTTCCTACCATATTCTAGGATTAATCATCCTAGATTAATTGAATGATTCTCATTATAATCATGGAAATTTTAATTTTTGTTTATACATAAATAGTTAATTAGAAAAAAGAGGAATTTCTAGTAATCCATTTTTATGTTAAAAGAGTAATCCCCATGACAATGGAAATCCATGTATTCCAATGAAGTAAGAGAAAAATTGTGATGCTAAAATAATGTATATTTTATTTAAAAATTAAAGAAGGATTCTAGTTAAATTTATTTTTTTGCATAGATAAGTTTAAATGATGAAAGAGAAATTCCCACCATATTGGAATTCAAATATTTAAATGAGGAAAGTGTAATTCCTAGTGTAAAGAAATTAATGGAGGTTTTTATTTAAATTTTAAGAGAAAATTTAGTTAAATTTATCTTTTTGCATAAATAAGTTTAAATGATGAAAGAGGAATTCCCACCATATTGGAATTGAAATATTTAAATGAGAAAAGTGGAATTTTAATGGATATTTTTATGTAATTTTTAAGAAGAATTTTAAATAGATAGATTTAATTTATGGTAAAAGAGGAATTCCCATGATAATTGGATTGCACTCATTAAAATGAGAAAAAGAGGAATTTCAAGTTTATTAAAAAATGGGTATGATATTTAGTTAAAAAGAAGAATTTTTATGATAATTAAGAAAGATGAATTTCCACCCATAATTCTACCTAATGAATTAAGGCTGAGAAATTATGTGATAGAAGAAATATCTTTGGATATTTTAATTGGTAAAATCATTAAAATGGATGTTTACCCAAAACTAGATGTTTATCTGAAGGGAATCCTTGTAGAACTAAACCGAATGAATTTGGCTAGACTACGAGAAGGACGGACAGTAAACCTACTTGTCCATGTCTCGATCTCAATCAAGTAAAATCTTCGTGATGACCAATTCAAGTTTCTAATCACAAAGAATAGACTACCGGAACTAAACTAGTTTTTCCTGACCGAACAATCAGACTGAATGATGGGTAGATTACCTTGATGAGAGATCAAGGATCCTCATTATGAAACTGGGAATTATGGAAAAAGGGTTTTTGGAACCAATCTCAAATTGGAATATTACTTGCATTGGAACCTCTATTTTTTTTTAATTCAAAGGATTGTTTTACGCCAGAATGGTGGAGGAAGCATTTGGCTTATGTTTTTTCTAAGAGGAGGTTTGTTGGAACAGCTGGGGCGAGGAGTCATCAAGGGACGTCGCTCGTGGTGGCGGGCAAAGCCTGCCAAGGTCTTGAGAAGACGAGCCTCGGTGTACGGTTAAAATGGTACACTTTCGGTACGATAGGCAAGGACCAACAACGAAGCGGTCCCTGAGTGAAGTGCTAGGACACCTAAGGAGGATCCTAGAGGGTTCTGACCAGGGCAATGCACGGGCTCGCGGTTGCCAGGACACCCATGCATACATCGAGGAAGATTTCGGATGGACTAAAAGGAAAGATTTTTGGAAACCAAATTTTGATACTGGATCTCGTTGGTTGGCCAGCTGGTCTTCAACGGAGAGTCCAGAGGATATTATTGTAATACAATGGACTCGGGATTTTGGAAAATGATGATAAGAAATATTATGATTTCTATTGAAGGATTGTTTTAAAGCCAGTCGAATCTATTATAAATGGTAATTTCATATTGGGTGTGTACGTGGTATGCCTACCTTAATTTTTGCATGAATTGCCAGCTAGGGGGCCTGGGAACTCTTTTCCTCGGTACGCGGGCAAAAACATAACCAAATCTTTATAAAGGAATCCCACCAATACAGTGGTCGGAACCCATGGGCCGGATGGGGTTAGGCTGGATCGGAGAATTCTTGAGAAACAACTAGATACGATTAGTTACGTTAATTAGTTTAAATCACAATATTAGTTACGTTAATTGGTTTAAATCCCTGTCCTATTAACCAATATTCACAACCACGAAAACAATTTGGAATCTTTTGCAAAACATCATTTATTATCAAAAGTTTTTGATATATACATAGAGCGTCTCAGCTCTAAAAGTCACTGCCTCAATCGCGTACGCATAAAAAGGCAATACTGCTATGGAGACATGCTATGATATACACGATTCATCACTGATAATGGTGCTGTAATTCTTCTCCTAGGAATAAAGCAGCTAAGAAGTCTAAAAATTTGGCAAGAAATTCTAAAATTCTGGGATGAATGATTATAGAGTTGGACATAATGAATAACTCCGACAAACCGTCTCGACCAAAATACCCAGACCTAATCAGATCTTAAAGCTTACCTTAGGAAGAGGTTTTGTCCTCCGGGCTTCCTGGAAACCAAAATGAATGAGTTCTTGGAATTGAAGCAGAATAGCCAAACAATTGAAGAATATCATCAAGCATTTGCCCTTCTCCTCAAATATTCTCCACTTTTGGATGAAAAGCAGCTGATGGTCAGATTCATTCGAGGGATGAACGAGCCATTGGACACTTTACTTGAAAAATGCCAAACCAATCTCAATGGCAGAGGCTGTCAGAATGGCAAAGGACTTTGCCAAAGCATTTGTTGTTAAGGTCCCGCCAAAGCTTGCACCCTCAAACTTTAAAAGGTTCCAAACCCCGGGAAGTGCTTCAAACTTTCCACCCCCAAAGAGGCAGCAAGGCCCAAATTAGAATCAAGATGCTGGGAGATTCAAAAGTGAAGGAAGACCCTTCCCTCACTCTCTGAGAACACTTTCTCAGGAGCCCCACATTTTTCAAGGACTCAGAGGGATGAGCTTAGAAGTGAGAACAAGTGTTTTGGGTGTCAGGGTTTTGGTCACCAGCTTCTTCAAGACTGCCCGACTCCTGCCATGTCAAGAGGATAGGGAAGTCAAGGACCCAGAGTTCAGAGACCAGCCCCTTTGTATATCAGTCAAATCAGGGTCCACGTCTCGCCAAAATTAGAGCAAATTCACAGGATAGGGAAGTCAAGGACCCAAAGTTCAGAGACCAGACTGTGTCTCACCAAAATCAGGGCAATCCCACGAGGACTCAAGCTTAGCCATATGCCTCTATTCAGAGTAATCTCAGAACTCCCTCCCAAAACTGGGGTAACCAAAGAGAAAGAGTTCCGCCCCAATCTGCAGAGCTAGAGCAGTTACGATAGCAGAAGTAGTGGAAGAGCAAAGAGGTCAGATTTATGCCGCAATTGAAAACCAAGGGCCAAATCATCAATTCTCTGTCATCCATACTCTAGTTGAGTATAAGGGTAAGTCATTTAAGCTTTTGATTGATTCAGGCAGTACTCATTCATTTATTTCCCTAGGATTCTTACATAAGCTAGTTTTAGAACAGAAATCAGGGAAACCTATGCAAGTTGAATTGGCCGGTGGGAAGATTCTTTTCACTCACCATGAGACAAATCGTATTCAATTCAATCTAGATGGGAATGTAACTGACTGCTAGTTCAGAGTCTTACCTTTGGGAGTTTGACGGAATCCTTGGAATGGATTCGCTCCACAAAAATCAAGTTGACATTTACTGTCATAATGGAACCATTTCCTTCCGTGACCTTCACGGGAACAAAGTTCAAGGAGCTGGAACTTTCGGATCCCCAGATCTGCAATTAGTAAAAGCTTCTAGGTTACTAAAAGTACTTAGAAAGAAGCAGCTCATTTATGTTATCAAAATGAATCTGGTAGACACAAAGTTAAAGGCTAAAGAACCAGAATGGTTAAGTGAGTATGATGATTTATTCCCAGCAGAGCTAAGTGAGATGCCTCCGATTCGGGAAGTAGATCATGTGATAGAATTGACCCCCGGAGCTCTGCCACCAATAGCCTAATGCACCTACAAAATGCCAGTCCCTGAAGCCATTGAACTCAAGGAACAGCTTAGGTAGCTGTTAGAACAAGGGTTTGTAAGACCCAGTGTTTCACCTTGGGGAGTGCTAGTTCTCTTTTAGAAAAAGAAGGATGGAACGTTAAGATTGTGTGGATTATAGAGGTCTCAATCTGACAGTTGAGAATAAGTATCCTATCCCTATATTTGATGAGTTTTTGGACACGCTAAATGGAGCCCAGATCTTCACAAAGATAGATCTCAAATCATGATATTACCAGATCAGGATTAATGATCAAGATATTTCGAAGACAGCCATCAATACTCGCTATGGGCACTATGAATTTATAGTCAAATGGAGAACCCCCTCTAGGAGTGGAATATGATCTCTCGATGATGTTCCTGATGCTCCTCAGGAGTTGAACCGAGTTCAAGGGTACAGTCTGGACTAAGGAATTATGTATTATAATAGCAGGCTATGCATTCCCAATGATGAGGGAACTAAGGGTCAAATTCTGAATGAAGCCCATGATAGCCTTATAGCAGGACATCAAGGTTTCATCAAGACCTACATGTCTGTGTAAAGAAAAGCTTCTTTTGGCCTGGACTAAAAAAGGATGTACTTAACCATGTACGTCAATGCCTGATATGTCAGAAAGTCAAAGCCGAGAGAGTAAAATTACATGGGAAGTTACATCCATTAGACATCCCCCAGATGAAGTGGGAGTGTATTAGTATGGATTTTATTACTCGACTACCTTCAGTGCAATCAGGTTACATCCATTAGACATCCCCCAGATGAAGTGGGAGTGTATTAGTATGGATTTTATTACTCGACTACCTTCACTACAATGAGGTTACAACTCCATCTTCGTGGTAGTTGACAGACTAACCAAAGTTGCCCATCTAATTCGAGTAAAAGAAACCTACACAACACTGGATGTGGCCAGAGTGTTCCTCAAGGGAATCTTTAGATTGCATGGCCTACCCAAGAGAATAGTAAGTGATCAAGATCCCAAATTCACGTCAAGATTTTGGACTGCATTCTTCGAAGCACTAGGAACTTTCTTGGATCTCAGCACAGCTTACCACCCCGAGACCGATGGTCAAATAGAAAGGGTGAACCAAGTAATCTGAGCCCTTTCAAAGCTCTGTATGGACAAGACTACCTAACACCATTAACTTGGTCTGCCCGACCCATTGATTAGGGTGGAGATGTCCAAACAGATGCTTGATGACATGGAGCAACAGATGCAGTCAATCTGCAAAGATATAAAAGGTGCCCAGGATAGATAGAAGCAATATACAGATAAGAAGAGGTCAGACACAAAATTTGAAGAAGTAGATATGGTCGTCATTCGAGTACGCCATAAAAAAAAGTTCTCTATCCCCTTGGGAAGTACAAGAAGTTATCCCCCACATATTGTGGGCCATATCTGATTACAAAGAAAGTAGGTGAATGAATTTCTTCTGCCTCCTCATCTCAAATTACATAATGTATTTCATGTCAGCCTACTCAAGAAGTATGTACCGAGCCCGAATCATGTGCTTAATGATGAACTCTTAACTTCTTCAACCCAAGGGCAGATGGAACTCCAAACTGAAGAAATCCTTGATGCTCGAGAGAATGTTCTCATGAACAAAATTCGGAGAGAATTGTTAGTCAAATGGAAGTTCTATCCTTTTGAAGATGCCTCCTGGGAGAAAGAAGTCGAACTGATGCGGGATTACCCCCAGTTTGTGAGATGAGGACATCTCGCGTTTTTCAAGTGGGAGAGGATGTAAGATTCCTCCCTAGCCCCTCAAGATGTCTAGTTTCTTTCCCTGTATTCAATCCCCTTTTTCAGAATAATAAAAGATCTTGTTGCTACCTGTTTTGGCCTAGAGAGAGAAAATGTTCTATAGAGAGGTAATTCAATTTTTAGATATCTTTGGATGGAAAAATATCCTTTCTTATTAAAATAAATTCCCTCGAAACAGAAGTTTAAAGAGAAATTCCTAAGGTGCATTAGAAATAAATTATAATCTGCACAAAAGACTTTAGCCTAAGGGTCTAGATGTTCTGAAAATTTTAATTTAAGGTCCTTATGGACCAATAATATTAATCCAAATGTAGGGAGGAGATAAATTAAAGAATAAAAGAAAAACCCCCCAAAAATGAGTAAATGATCACATAAGATAAAGAGTGGACTAAGGACCAAAGAAAACAATTAAAAAACTAAAATTTGACACCTCTCAGAGTGGGGATCTCCCCTCATGAAGGAGGTACCTTTTTCTCATCATTACCCCCAATTTTAAATCAATTAAATGAGATATTTCATCTCTCCTCTCTCCTATTTCAAAACTAGATCCAAAAAGTAAGCTGAATTGACCCAAAAATGGTCACAAATTGACCAAACAAATTTGGAAAATTCTAGAATCAATTTGCTTGGTTTGAGGCTCACTTTTTCCAATAAATAGAAGCCTCCCCCTTTGTAAAAGCTTAATGGTGTTTATGCACTGTTACTCTACTTTGCCCTGAGCCATCTACATTGAATTTCTTGATAATTCAATTGTTTTTGCCTTAATCCTCTCCAAAGAGAATTGATGGCCACTCTTGCTTCAAACAAGAGTAGAATCCTCAATCCCTCAAGCCAAAGGAAAGCTTACAGGCTCCATGTAAGCAAAATTTTCTAACTTGTTTAATTTTTAAATCTATGGTTTTCTTGATTTTCATGTTTTACTGTTGGTTGAAGTAAATCCAAATGCTATGCCTTTGAGGAGAAGGCCACCCCCCTTCTCTTCTTTAGAGTCTAGCCTTTCTTAATCCTAGAAAGATTAACTAAAAGATTAATTAAACTTTTCTAATTGTTTACTCTTTTGAATTTTAAAAATTGTGTAGATTAGAGTCCTATACATAATTTAAGTCAATTAAAGAATGATTAAAATGAGAAATGGTCAGCCATACAAAG
Organism: Cibotium barometz; assembly: GCF_041138505.1. NCBI lineage: Eukaryota > Viridiplantae > Streptophyta > Polypodiopsida > Cyatheales > Cibotiaceae > Cibotium > Cibotium barometz. Next base: position 36,882,310 of record NC_141083.1, read on the forward strand.
GAGGTTATGGCAAAATTCTTCAGAATTTTGTGAAAAAAAAAATTTATTTTTATGTTATTCCAAAAGAGTAATTCCCACCATTTTTGCATCTACTAAAAGAAATATTTTAATTACTCCATGTACATATTCACCTATGAATATTCATGGATATCACTGACATTAATTATTAAAATTTATTTTTATGCATAAAGAAAAAAAATTATTATAAAAGTGTTATTTTCATTTAATTTAATTTCTATGCATAGAAAGATGCATAATGGATTTTTTTTATAAAAGTGTTATTTTCATTAAATTTAATTTCTATGCATACAAAGATGCATAATGAAATTTTTTTAAATTATAAAAGTGTTATTCTCATTAAATTTGATTTTTATGCATAAAGAAAAATTTTTATTATAAAAGTGTTATTTTCATTAAATTTAATTTCTATGCATAGAAAGATGCATAAAGGAAAATTTTCATAATAAAAATGTTACTTTCATTAAATTTAATTGAAAGATGCATAATGGAAATTTTTTTATTATAAAAGTATTATTCTCATTAAATTTGATTTTTATGCATAGAAAGATGCATAAAGGAAATTTTTATTATAAAAGTTCATTAAATTTAATTTCTATGCATAGAAAGATGCTTAATGGAAATTTTTTTATTATAAAAGTGTTATTCTCATTAAAATTGATTTTTATGCATAGAAAGATGCATAATGGAAATTTTTTACTATAAAAGTGTTATTTTCATTAAATTTAATTTCTATGCATAGAAAGATGCATAATGGAATTTTTTATTATTATAAAAGTGTTATTCTCATTAAATTTAATTTCTATGCTTAGAAAGACGCATAAAGAAAATTTTAATTATAAAAGCGTTATTCTTGTAAAAATTAATTTTATGCATAAATAGATGCATAAAAGGATTTTTTTAAAGTGTTATTCCCATTGAAGTTGATTTTGATGCATAAATAGATGCTTAAAGAATTTTGATATCAAAATTAGAATTCTCTCAAATTCTATGTTTAAATTCTATGAGAAACTGATAAACAAATAATTAAATATTCCAAGAGAGATATTTCTATCGTTTTATACTCACACGGATTGTAAAAAGAAAATTCAAAAAATCTATCGAGATTGAAATATTCAGATAAATGATTAATTTATTCCTCATTGGAATCTGTGACTAATTTAGAAATCAGTTAAGTGAATATTCAAAGAAATAAATTCAATAAAATAGTAACTGAATTATCAAACCTTTTCGAGAAAGATAGTTCAGAAAAAATCTTATCAGAATCGAACCTTGAATCAGTCTATGACCAAGACCAAACTCTTTCGTCAATTTCGAGAAAGAAGATGTGACTAGTTTAGAAAAATACCCTGAAAACTCCCGCCAAATCTGAAACTAAGTTTGAGACCCTTCGAATTGATCTGTGGATCAAGGTTACAGAATTCGAGGAATTTTGGTATGAAATTCAAAATTCAATTCAAGAAATTTTGGGGATACTGATTCAAGATATACTCATTGTATTTAAAAGAAAATCAAACTGAAAACTTCCATAGAAACCCTGTTTTCCCAAAAAAATATCTTACGCCAGACTGCTGGTGGAGGGAGCATTTGGTATATGTTTTTCTAAGGGAAGTTTGGTTGCAATAGCTGGCGGGGATTGTTCAAAGGGGACAACTCATGCGGCAAAGCTTGCCCAGGTCATCTTGACAAGCCTCGGTACGGCGGTTAAAACAATGCGCTTTCGTACGATGGACGAGGGTCGATGAAGCTGTCCCTGAGTGAAGTGCGAGGACACCAAAGGAGGATCCTAGAGGGTTTTGACTAGGCGATGCTGCCTAGGACACCCATGCGTATGTCATGGTGGAAGATAAGTATGATGGACAAAATGATTATTGTAGTCTGTGGATCTCGTTTTGCTGATCAGCTGGTCTCAACGGAGAGTCCAGAGTGATATTGTTACTGGATCTCATTTGCTGATCAGCTGGTCTCAAACGGAGAGTCTAGAGTGATACTGTTTTTTTTAAGAAACAAGGGACTGGATGGAATTTTTGAGTTATGACATCTATAACCAATAACTCTTTATCAATAGACTATTTTTTAAATTAAAGTTTTAAAGAGGAGTGTGTGCGTATCTGGGTGGGTGAGTAATTGTCTGGTTCTACCAATTCTAGTGGTTGGGTGGTGGCTATCCATGGGTCGGATGGGGCTACGCTGGAATCAGTGGAGTATTAATATAAAATTGAAATAATAGGAATATGCTTAGAATTTGAGTAGTTAAATAAAAACCTAAAGACGTTCTCAAATGATTAGATCAACGGTTGCCTGATTTCGGTTAGGAAAAAAGCGTTGATTTCTTCAAGTTAAGTCTGTAATAGTTTTCCTTCTATCTAGTTTAATCAGGTGAAGGATAGTTTAGTTCTCTTGACCCCGTTAGAAAATTTGTTAAGAAAATAAAAAAGGTGAAATCGTTCCCATTTTTCGAGCAAGGAAAATTTTCCCGGTTTTGGAATGACCACCAGATTAGTCTCGTGTTCGGACATTTGAGGGTGAGGCCTTGAGTGGGAAACCCTGCCCCGTGCAAGAGGAAGCTACTTGCACTGCTAGAGCAACTGGGAATCTGGTGAGCGGAGGGGGCAGAGGGGTCTCACAGCTGGTATCATAGCGCTGTTGTAAACTTACAAGGCAGCAGTAGAAATTGCCTAAAATTTTAAAGTAAATCTGGGAAATAATGTTTTCACTTGCTAAGATTATGTTTTAAATGAATTCATAAATTGAAAACTCATAAATTGAACTGGATTTTTAAATGGATACCACAAATCTGTCTAGCATTCCTAGACTTTCCGAGAGTGAGGATATGATCGCCTTTGCCTTCGAAAATCTCATCAACTCTGCTACAACCTGAGAAAGGAGAGTGAGGCTCGCTCGTCACTTTGAGAATCTATACTTTCTTAATCCAGTAGAGCGACATCAGCATATGTGGTTCTCTGGAGAGCAAAGTATTAACGTCAATACCAATCAGCGTCAGAGACTCAGATAGAATATCTCGCTAGCCCCATGATCTTGATAAGGCTAGGAGTTATTCATTATGTCCAACTCTATAATCATTCATCCCGGAATTTTAGAATTTCTTGCCGAATTTTTAGGCTTCTTAGCTGCTTTATTCCTAGGAGAAGAATTACAGCACCATTATCAGTGTGACCAGTAACAGATTACAATAATCATTTCGCCCATCATACATATCTTCCACGACATACGCATGGGTGTCCTAGGCACCGCGAGCCCGTGCATCGCCTGGTCAGAACCCTCCAGGATCCTCCTTAGGTGTCGTGGCACTTCACTCAGGGACCGCTTCGTCGACCCTCGTCCATCGTACCGGAAGCACACCATTTTAATCGTACCGAGGCTAGTCAAGACCTAGGTAGGCTTTGCCGCGTGAGTTGTCCCCTTTGAACACTCCCCGCCAGCTATTGCAACTGAACTTCCCTTAGAAAAACATATACCAAATGCTCCCTCCACAGCAGTATGGCATAAGACAGTCCTTTAAGAAAACAGGGTTTCCATGCAAGTTTTCAATTTGATTTTCTTTTCAATACAATGAGTATATCTTGAATCAGTATCCTCAAAACTTCTTGAACAGAATTGTGAATTTCATACCAGAATTCCTCGAATTTTGTAACCTTGATCCACAGATCAATTCGAAGGGTCTCAAACTTAGTTTCAGATTTGGCGGGAGTTTTGAGGGTATTTTTCTAAACTGGTCACATCTTCTTTCTTGAAATTGACGAAAGAGTTTGGTCTTGGTCATAGACTGATTCAAGGTTCGAGTCTGATAAGATTTTTCCTGAACTTTCTCGAAAAGGTTTGATAATTCAGTTACTATTTTACTAAATTTCTTTCTTTGAATATTCACTTAATTGATTTCTAAATTAGTTACGAATTCCAATGAGGAATAAATTAATCATTTATCTGAATTTTTTGATCTCGATAGATTTCCTATATTCTCTTTTTACAATCCGTGTGAGTATAAAACGATAGAAATATCTCTCTTGGAATATTTAATTATTCGTTTATCAATTTCTCATAGAATTTAAACATAGAATTTAAGAGAATTCTAATTTTGATATCAAAATTCTTTATGCATCTATTTATGCATAAAAATCAACTTCAATGGGAATAACACTTTAAAAAAATCCTTTTATGCATCTATTTATGCATAAAATTAATTTTAATAGGAATAACACTTTTAAAATAAAAATATTTTCTTTATGCATCTATTTATGCATAAAAATCAATTTTTACAAGAATAATGCTTTTATAATAAAAATTTCCTTTATGCATAAGCATAGAAATTAAATTTAATGAGAATAACACTTTTATAATTAAAAAAATTCCATTATGCATCTTTCTATGCATAGAAATTAAATTTAATCAAAATATCACTTTTATGATAGAAATTTTCCTTTACGCATCTTTCTATGCATAAAAATCAATTTTAATGAGAATAACACTTTAATAATAAAAAAGTTTCCATTATGCATCTTTCTATGCATAGAAATTAAATTTAATGAAAATAACACTTTTATAATAAAAATTTTTCTTTATGCATCTTTCTATGCATAAAAATCAAATTTAATGAGAATAACACTTTTATAATAAAAAAATTTTCTTTATGCATCTTTCTATGCATAGAAATTAAATTTAATAAAAATAACACTTTTATAATAAAAAAAATTTTCTTTATGCATCTTTCTATGCATAGAAGTTAAATTTAATGAAAATAACACTTTTATAATAAAAATTTTTCTTTATGTATAAAAATCAAATTTAATGAGAATAACACTTTTATAATTAAAAAAATTTCATTATGCATCTTTCTATGCATAGAAATTAAATTTAATAAAACTAACACTTTTATATAAAAAAATCCATTATGCATCTTTCTATGCATAGAAATTAACTTTAATGAAAATAACACTTTTATAATAAAAATTTTCCTTTATAAACAAAAATCAATTTTAATAATTAATGTCAGTGATATCCATGCATATTCATAGGTGAATATGTACATGGAGTAATTAGAATATTTCTTTTAGATGCAAAAATGGTGGAAATTACTCTTTTTTGGAAGAATAACATAAAAATAAACTTTCTTTTTCATAAAATTCTGGAAAATTTTACCATGACCGCCTTTGTATGGCTGACCATTTCTCATTTTTATCATTCTTTAATTGACTTAAATTAACCCAAATTAGATGTATAGGACTCTAATCTACACAATTTTTAAAATTCAAGATAGTAAACAATAAGAAAAGTTTAATTAATATTTTAGTTAATCTTTCTAGGATTAAGAAAGACTGGAATGTAAAGAAGAGAAGGGGGTGGCCTTTTCCTCAAAGGCATAGCATTTGGATTTACTTCAACCAATAGTAAAACATGAAAATAAAGAAAACCATAGATTTAAAAATTAAACAAGTTAGAAAATTCAACTTACATGGAGCGTGTAGGCTTTCCTTTGGCTTGAGGGATTGAGGATTCTACTCTTGTTTGAAGAAAGAGTGGCCACCAATTCTCTTTAGAGAGGATTAGGCCCAAAACAATTGAATTATCAAGAAATTCAATGTAGATAGCTCAAGGGCAGGAGTAGAATAACAGTGCATAAACACCATTAAGTTTTTACAAAGGGGGAGGCTTCTATTTATTGGAAAAAGTGAGCCTCAAACCAAGAAAACTGATTCTAGAATTTTCCATATCAGTTTGGTCAATTTTTGACCATTTTTGGGTTAGTTCAACTTACTTTTTGGATCTAGATTTGAAATAGGAGAGAGGAGAGATGAAATATCTCATTTAATTGATTTAAAGTTGGGGGTAATGATGAGAAAAAGGTGCCTCCTTCATGAGGGAAGATCCCCACTCTGAGGTGTCAAAATTCAATTTTTTAATTGTGGTCCCTACATTTGGATTAATATTATTGGTCCATAAGAACCTTAATCCAAAATTTTTAGAAAATCTGGACCCTTAGGCTAAGGTTTTTTGTGCAGATTCATAAATGATTTTTATGCATAAATAGATGCATAAAAGAATTTTTTTTATATTAAAAGAGTGATTTTCATCATAGATCATTTGTATGCATAAAATTATGCATAAAAGATATTTTTTTATATTAAAAGTGTGATTTTCATCATAAATAATTTCTTATGCATAAATAGATGCATAAAAGAAATTCTTTTATATTAAAAGAGTGGTTTTCATCATAAATGATTTGTATGCATAAACATATGCATAAAAGATATTTTTTATATTAAAAGTGTGATTTTCATCATAAATAATTTTTATGCATATATAGATGCATAAAAGAAATCCTTTATTATAAAAGAGTGACTTTCATCATAAATGATTTGTATGCATAAACATATGCATAAAAGAATTTTTTTATATTAAAAGTGTGATTTTCATCATAAATGGCATAAATTAGATGCATTAAGAGAAATTCTTTTATTCTAAAAGTGTAGTTTCTACTAAATTGGATTTATGCATGGAAAGATGCATAAAGAATTTATTTTAATCCAAAAGTGTTATTCTCATCAATTTTGATTTTATGCATAGAATGATACATAAAGAAATCTTTTTTATTTCAAAAGAGTTATTTTCATCAATTTTAATTTTATGCATAAATAGATGCATAAAGAATTTTATTTTTAATTCAAAAGAGTTATTCTCATCAATTTTGATTTTATGCATAAATAGATGCATAAAGAATTTTATTTTTATTCCAAAAGAGTTATTCTTATCAATTTTGATTTTATGCATAAATAGATGCATAAAGAATTTTATTTTCATTCCAAAAGAGTTATTCTTATCAATTTTGATTTTATGCATAAATAGATGCATAAATAGATGCATAAAGAATTTTATTTTTAATTCAAAAGAGTTATTTTCATCAATTTTGATTTTATGCATAAATAGATGCATAAAGAATTTTATTTTTATTCCAAAAGACTTATTCTTACCAATTTTGATTTTATACATAGAAAGATGCATAAAAGAATCATTTTATTTTGAAAGTGTTATTTTCATTGAAATTGACATTATGCATAGATAGATGCATAAAAGATATATTTTTATTTGAAAAGTGTTATTCTCATTAAAATGGAATTTATGCATAGTAAAATGCATAAAAGGTTTATTTTTAATTCGAACGTGTTATTTTCCTTAAAATTGAACTTATGCCTAAATAGATGCATAAAAGGATTTTTATAAAAGTGTTATTCCTACTAAAGTTGTCTTTATGCCTAATTAGATGCGTAAAGAATCTTTATATCAAAAAATTAAAATTCTCCTACATTCTATAAATCGATGTGATAGGAATCACATAGATGTAAATGGATGTGGGTATGGATGTGGATGTATGGATGTAGATGTGGAATGTGGATATGGATGTATGGATGTGAATGTGGATGTGGATGTGGATGTATGAATGTAGATGTGGATGTGGATGTATGAATGTAAATGTGGATATGGATATATGAATGTGGAATGTGAAAATAGATGTATGGATGTGAATGTCGATGTGGATGTGGATGTATGAATGTAGACGTGGATGTGGATGTATGAATGTGAATGTGGATATGGATGTATGAATGTGGAATGTGGATATGGATGTATGGATGTGAATGTGGATGTGGATGTAGATGTATGGATGTAGATGTATGTATGTGGATGTGGATGTGAAAATGGATGTATGGATATAGATGTGGATGTATGGATGTGGATGTGGATGTGGATGTGGATGTATGGATGTGGATGTGGATTTGGATGTATGGAAGTATGTATGTGGATGTGGATGTATGAATGAGGATGTGAAAATGGATGTATGGATGTAGATGTGGATGTATGGATGTGGATGTGGATGTGGATGTATGGATTTTGATGTATGGAAGTATGTATGCGGATGTGGATGTATGAATGAGGATGTGAAAATGGATGTATGAATGTGAATGTGGATGTGGATGTATGAATGTGGAATGTGGATATGGATGTATGAATGTGGAATGTGGATATGGATGTATGGATGTGAATGTGAATATCGATGTATGGATGTGGGTATGGATGTGGATGTATAGATGTAGATATGGAATGTGGATGTGGATGTGGAAATGGATCTATGCATGTGGATGTGGTAGTGGAAATGGATGTATGGATGTAGATGTGGATATGGATGTATGAATGTGGATGTGGATATAGATGTGTATGTATGAATGCAGATGTGGAATTGGATGTATGATGTGGATGTACGAATGTGGATGTGTATGTAGAATAATGAATGTGAATGTGTATGTGTATGTGAAATGATGTCTCGTTCAATATGAGTGAATGGATGAGATGTGATGACATGTGAATTGGGATGTGAATATATGATATGTGATGTGAATGAATTTGAGGTAGTGAGATGGAAAATGATTTGATTGGGATGTGATGACATGTGAATTGGGATGTGAATATATGATATGTGATGTGAATGAATTTGAGGTAGTGAGATGGAAAATGATTTGATTGGATGAGAATGAGTACACATATGAATGGAATGTGGAATAAGTAATGTGGACTGATGAGGGATAATGTGGAAAGATGAGAGTTCAATATAGAAACTGTATTTGTGACCTCTTTGTAAATGACTATTTTATGTCAAGAATGCTGGGGAAGCATTTTGACCGTCTTGTGATTAAGGTCTTCCTCTACCTAAGAGACATCAGCAGGGTCAAACCCAGGATATGGGAAGTTCCAGAATGGAAGGAATGTCCTTTTCCCGAAACTCAATTCCCTGGATTTCAACTTCAGAAGTTCCACCCTTGAACAAGAGAGTGAAATGCTATAACTGTCAAGGGTTTGGACATCATAGCATGGATTGCCCAACTCCTTTTGGATCAAGGTTTTTAGGGCAGTGTGTATGTGGAATGTGGATATGGATGTATGGATGTGAATGTGAATGTGGATGTATGGATGTGAGTATGGATATGGATGTATAGATGTAGATATGGAATGTGGATGTGGATGTGGGTGTATGAATGTGGATGTGGAAATGGATGTATGCATGTGGATGTGGATGTGGATGTGGATGTGGATATGGATGTATGGATGTGGATGTGGATATGGATGTATGAATGTGGATGTGGATGTATGGATGTGTATGTATGAATGCGGATGTGGAACTGGATGTACGAATGTGGATGTGTATGTAGAATAATGAATGCGAATGTGTAATGTGAAATGATGTGTCGTTGATATGAGTGAATGGATGAGATGTGATGACATGTGAATTGGGATGTGAATATATGATATGTGATGTGAATGAATCTGAGGTGATGAGATGGAAAATGATGTGATTGGATGAGAATGAGTACACATATGAATGGAATGTGGAATAAGTAATGTGGACTGATGAGGGATAATGTGGAAAGACGAGAGTTCAATATAGAAAATGTATTTGTGACCTGTTTGTAAATGGCTGTTTTATAACAAGAATGTTGGGGAAGCATTTTGACCGTCTTGTGATTAAGGTCGTGGAGACCTAATTGATAAAGTTGCAACTGCTAATAAACGGAGAGTCAATGGAGGACATCTCGTGTAGTAAGGTCGGCCGAGGTCTTGACCAGCCTCGGTTCGATTTAATTGGTGAGCTTCCAGTACGGTGGATGAGGGACCAAGGAAGCGGCCTATGAGTGAAGCGCTAGGTGACCTATGAAGGATCCTAGAGGGTGCTGACCATACGACGGTGCTCGGGCTCTAGGTCGCCGAAGATACCCACACGTGCGTCGTGGAAGATATTGGAACAAGGAGTCGGAGTTGTTTTCTGAAACCGAGTATGGATCTGGTTGATTGACCTTGCTAGTCCTCAACTGATGAGTCCATAGCTCTCTTATATGGATCTGTTGGTTGATCTTGCTGATCTTCAACGAGGATTCCATCTTGATTTTTATAAGTGATTATCTGCTGGGTACTATGAGCTAGGAACTATAGAAAAGGCCCCTGAGTGAACAAGTGGTGAGCGTTCTGGTTTGCCAATGATGCCATAGATACTCCGATGAAGGAATGATTGGAAATTAAGATTCAACCGGATACTTGGAAGTTTATGATAAGTAACACTATGATTTCATTAAATGACTGAATTAAATACATTTGAATCTAAGAAAAAGGCAATTTCATATTAGGTGTGTAAGTGGTGTGACGAGAGTTAAATTTGCTTGAAAATCCGGCTAGGGGGCCTGGGAACTCTTTTCCCTGGTACCCGGGACAAAACCTAACCAAATTCCTAATTGGATCCTATCGCTATAGTGGTTGGGCAGTTGGCCAACCCATGGGACTGGATGGCTGGACTGATGGATCCGTAAATCGAGACTCAATTTCTGTTTAGTTCGATAGATGAAGTAAATCCCGGACAAAAATTGTTCTCTGGAAAAGAATCAACGGCTGTGCCTCTCAATGAGGAAAAAAGCGTTGGTCTCTATGATCCAAGTACAGTCTTTTTCCCTGATCTGACTATGGGACTTACGGGTTCGATCGTCAGATGAGCTCAGTTAGTTAAGGCTTTTGACTACGTTAGGGAAAAGTTATCCTGGTGGAATCGCCCGTGCTTTTCGGGCAAAGGAAGTTTTTCCGGGTTCGGTTTTGGAAAAACCGATGGATTAGTCTCTTGTCAAGATATTCGTGGGCGAGGCCCTAAGTGTGGGTTCCTGCTCTGCGCAAGAAGTGCTACTTCCGCTGCTAGCACCCCTGAAATTGTTGCGTGGTGGGGACAGGGATCTTACAGTTGGTATCAGAGCGAATTGACTAATGAGGATCAACCAAAAAGCCAAAAGTGTCAAAAATTTATGTAGCAGTATAAGATCAGAATTGTGTGATGAAATTCATACAAATTGTTATTTGAACTGAAATTCATAAATTAGTAATTGGGTCTTCAGATGGAAATACCAAATTGTATGGAATCCCTGACTTGCTTGAGGCCTAGAAATGATGGTCTTTACCTTATAATTCCAAGGACCATGACTACCCGTATATACCGAGGGTATAACTGCAGCTCTTTACTAGCAGTATATACGAGTAAATCTAAGACTTGAAATTATAAGCATTAATGCTATTCAGATGATGAATTCAAATGTGGTTAATATGATTTTTAAATTCTAGTTGTGAGCTGATGAATTGATTTGGATTCTGATTGAAAAATGACGATTCCTGAAATTTGGTTGAAATGTAATAAGCCGAGCAAAACCACAATGAGGATGAATGGGACGAGTCCCCGTCATAATGTTCGTAGCTAGAATGACGTTAATGACTTCAGCAAATCACTATGAGATTAGTGGATTGTGCTGGCAGATTACTACTGTTAACATTTGATCAGTGGATCAAGTTAAGGGTTGATAAATTAAAACTCTGAAAATTTGAAATCCCCATGGAGGATTGTTTAGATAGAAAAATTCAGTCTGATGGACCATTATTGTGTTAAAGATATGAATGAGATAATTCTGAATGAATTGTTAACTGATAATGCATTCTATATGAGTATCTTTATCCCTTGACTCTGTGGGGAGCCGACGTATTTAGAGAACCTCGGAATCAATTGAATCAATAATCGGATTGAATCATAAATAAAGAGACTTAACAAGAATTTTTGTATGATAGGAACATGGATCGAGGTCATCGTGGTAGAAATGTTAACCCCCAACTCAATGAAGAAGAGCTCGACCTAGATGTTCATAAATCAATAATCAATTGAATCAATAATCGGATTGAATTAATAATCAATTGAATCAATAATCGGATTGAATCATAAATAAAGAGACTTAACAAGAATTTTTGTATTGATAGGAACATGGATCGAGGTCGTCGTGGTAGAAATGTTAACCCCCAACTCGATGAAGAAGAGCTCGACCTGGATGTTTGTAAAACTCTTCATAGTTCACAGCCTAGACAAGGGAGAAGGGGAAAACTTGGGCGAGGCTGTGGAGAAGTGGATCAAATCAATGAAAGAATACTTCGATGTCACCGAGTACAATGAGAAGAGCAAAATGGCTCTTACAAGGCTAAAGATACTGGAGACAGCTAGAGTGGCATGGAGAAACCACTGCGAGACAAACCGTCTCGACCAAAATACCCAAACCTGGACTGATCTCAAAATTTACCTAAGGACGAGGTTCTGTCCTCCTGGCTTTTTAGAAACAAAGATGAACGAATTCTTAGAGTTAACCCAGGGGAGTAGAACTATTGAAGCATATCACCAAGCATTCGCCCTCCTCCTCAAATACTTGCCTCCGTTGGATGAAGAACAGCTGATGGTGGCCACATTCATTCAGGGACTGAACGAACCTTTGAATATCCTGGTGAAGAATGCCAAGCCAGTTTCCATGGCCGAAGCAGTTCGAATGGCAAAGGATTTCACCAAGGCCTTTGATGTCAAAGTCCTGCCAAAGCCTGCACCATCACCTTTCAAAAGGTTTTTATTCCCAGAAGATGATTCCAACCTTCCACTGCCTAAGAGACATCAGGGTCAAACCCAGAATATGGGAAGTTCCAAAATGGAAGGAATGTCCTTTTCCCAAATTTCAATTCCCTGGATTTCAACTTTAGAAGTTCCACCCTTGAATAAGAGAGTGAAATGGATCAAGGTTTTCAGGGCGCAGGAAAATCAGGGATCAAGATTCCAGACTCCAGCCCCTTCCGTCCAGGGTAATCAGGGTTCTATCCGCCAAAATTAGGGAAATCCTAGAGGTAGACCCTCTATCCAACCTACAGTTTCAATCCAAAGTAATGCAAGACCTCCACCTCAAATTAGGGGAAGTCAAAGAGAGTTGTTCCCAAATCGACCGTCCACTTCCAAGGCAGTAACGCTAGAAGTGATTGAAGAAGAAGAAGATGAAAGAGTTCATACTCCACCTGCGAGATGAGGACATCTCGTCTTTTTTAAGTAGGGTAGAATGTAAGATTCCTCCCCAGCCTCTCAGAATGTCCAGTATCTTCCCCTCTAGTCAAATCCCTCTTCAAAAATATAAAAGATCTTGTTTCTACCAGTTTTGGCCTAGAGAGAGAAAATATTCTAGAGAGAGATTATTCAGATTTTAGATATTTTTGGATAGAAAAATATCTCTTTGTATTTAAATAAGTTCCCCCAAAACAGAAGTTCAAAAATATTTTCAGAAGGTGCATTAGAAATCAAGTATAATGTGTTCAAGAGGCCTTATCCTTTGTGCTCTTGCTCTTTTTACTATTTTTTGTTTTTATTTTCTTTGTTTTTTGTTTTTTTTTAATGTACAAAGCTATATATATACATCCCCTTAAATTTGGCAATTACATGGTCAGGGGAGAAGGTTAAGGAGGAAGCGTTAGAATGTCGAGCGTGAGTACATGCTCCCCCTTTCCTTGGGTAGATCATATTATTTGCAATGATGTTGCAGCCTCTTGGAACCAATTTTTCCAGCGCGTCATAGGTTGTGATGTGGGCAGATAGCTTTTTATGACCCTTGTGGCCATATCCAATTGCAGAGATGGTAGTGTACGCTCCCATTGACGAATGGAGGAAATGGTTTCTGACGATACTTTTACAAAGGGAGACATAGACTCATTGGTCTCTTGTCGGGTGTTGACAAGAGTAGGTGTAGAGCATGAAGAAACTTCTATATCAATGTGTGTTTGGCATGAAGAGCTAGAAGCTTCATGTAACTCCCCCCTTCCTGAGCTAGGTGGTATTGATCGATATCGTTTGGGAATCCAAACTAGCTCTGGAAGAAGTGGTGCGGAGCACTCTGTTACCTTTCCCTTACCATGGTCTTGAATTGTCGTCTCGGGGTGGCAACATTTGGTTTGCAAGGTTTTACAGGTGTGCATGTTTCCACTCTTGGCGTTGAAGCGTTAGAGGGGTGGCAAACAATCAAAGATGGTTTTGCCATTGGACTTTGTGATTTTTCATTATCTAACATTTGAGTGGATGACTTAGGTGCGGGATTTTGAGTGGTCAGACCTAGTGTTGGTTCTTGCGTTGTGACTCGTCTGGTTGCCCAATCGATATTGCACTTGGTGGCCATCATCCATTTGCGCCCTAAGTTTACAGTCCCTTCCATGGTACCTACAAGCATAACCAAAAAGCTTTGAATTACGGTCCCCTTGTCATAGGCAACCGGAGTGTGCAAAACTCCTGAGACAAGGGTTTTTTTCTTGTTGATTCCTTGAACTTGGATAGAACTCTTGGATAAAGGTGGTTTTCCCAGTTGACACCACATGCCATATGATAGCAAATTGTGTTGAGCTCCTGTATCCAATAATGCATTATACAGCACCTCCCCGTAAGGACTCTGTAACTCAATTGGGTATCTTAGAGGTGGGTCGTCAGATTCCAGTGAATCCTCCTCTGCCTCCTCGAAAAATACTTACGTAATTCCCAAGTTGGCTTCTCGTTGCACGCTGTTGATGTTCTTTGTCTTCAACTCTCGCTTGTATCTTTTTAAGCTCAGCTTCTTCTTTAGCTGCCTTCTTGTGATGGATTGCATGTAACTCCTCTTGGCTCAGGGGGTCATAGTATCTTTTGAATTTACTCCCATTAAGGAATCCAATGGTTTCGACTCCGTCGAGAGTCTCCACTCTGATGGTACCTTGCGGGGTAATTTCACATACTCTATACGGTCCCTTACCAGCATATTTGAGCTTCTTCTTTTTGTTTCGCACTCCATACATTAGGACTTTATCCCCAACCTTGATGTCCTTGTCCTTTAGGTGGCGATCAAACCATTTTTTCCTTCTATCCTTCTCCACAAGGGCATTGTACACAGCCAATTGTCTTTCTTCATTTAGCCGCTCAAGGATATACAGACGCTCTGCTAAGGGATTACCATCCCAACCCTCTTGAGTAGCAGCACGAAGACTTGGAATGACAAATTCCCACGGCATGACTGCTTCTTGGCCATATACCATTTTGAATGGTGTGCAATTAATAGCCACTTTGTACGCAGTACAATAGGCCCATAAAGCTGTCGTAAGCTTTAGATCCCAATCCATGCGATGAGCTTCAACTGTCTTTGTCAAAATAGAGATTAAGGTCTTGTTTGTACTCTCGGCTTGGCCATTCACTTGCGGATAATAAGGAGTAGATTTATGATGGGATATTGTGCGCTTTTGCCGCACAGGTCGTAGCTGGGGACTTGCTGGACACCGTATGCGAGCCACGAATGGCTGCAAGCATACAACCAGGAAGGCAAGCTCAAAACAGAATGCAAAAGGTGTGTCACTCACCGCTTAACTGCCGCCTTGAAGGATTCCCGCGTCGCAGCCGTGAAGGAGGAGCCGCCGTCGCCGCTCTACCGCCTCTCCGTCGCCGCCGTGCCGCTACACAGTGCTCGATCGCTCTCTCACTCACTCTCTCTCTCTCTCTCACAAACGCAGGAGAAGGAAACCAAAGAGATAAGGCAAGAGCACTCTTGTATTCACAACACATGAGAATGAGGATTTTAGGGTTACATTTGACTCATATAGGTGACTTGGCCGTTCACACTTGGGCGCCCATACATGGCCGGCCGACCCTAACCCTTATCCTACTGATATCCAAGGTGCGCCTCTCATCGGCGATCACCCAATCCCTTCATCCTTAACATATGGTGCCGACAAGCCCGGCCCATGACTCAGAATATTTAAATTAATGACGTAAAATATAGTATGTCGCAATGTCCGCCATGGGTTAACATGCCCCCCTTCCTGATGTAGATTCCGTCCTCGGAAGCTATGGTGTGGTAAGCTCGAGAGGGTTGTTGTGGTAGACCGTCTGCAAAACAGGGAAGTAGAGTGAAGGTATGCTGGAATTCAAAAGATATAAAGTGTATAAATTCAAGCGTGTGAGACCACAATGGATGTTGCTATTAGAACTTAGTTTAAGGGTACATGAGTGAGCTAGTGTAGCAAATTAATAGGAGTTTAAAATTATTGAAAGGAATTCAAGAGTTAGCAAGGTGTCAAAGGTTAATCAAGGTTTATAACTGGCCTAAGTCAAGGAAAATAACCAAGCTTAATAAATAAACAGATGACCATACTGTGTCTACTCTAAGAACAAGTAGTTACCACGAGCCTAGGGACACAAGAAACATCAGAGCTACAGGAGCCTTTTGCCTTTTTTTTTTTTTTTTTTGCACCTGACAATTTTTATACACAATGGCGACCTTCCTAAGGCAAAACTAACATCGATCCTGGTACCATGTTTAACACAAGGCATTATCCAGGAATCTATTAGCTCACTTTAGGCAAGGCTACCCCCTACCAACCAAGGCATCGGTCTGGAGTAGAATACTCCTCGCCTACCAAGTATCAATAAGGCGATAGGCCAACATTAAAGCACATCATAGACTTGTATTGCCATTTATTGTAGGCTTTCTTCTTTTTTTTTTTTTAAAGTTTGTTTTGATCTTCGCTCCTGAACTAAAATGTGTTCTTACATCTTTTCGACAAGGGGTAAAATCTATGTCCTAGAGGTCAACACACACACAGCCAGGTGTTCAAACATTAAGATGGTTTGACCCTAGACCTAAGACAATCGTATTCCAAGGTTAACTAAAGACGTCATGCTGCCTAGGAATATTTCCAATAAAGTTAAGCTCATTAATGATTTACACTAGCATGCAAGCAACTTCAAAAACTAAGTAGTACATTGATAATTTCCATGTGGTCATGCATTATAGTTTATGCAATTGATTGAACAGTAAAAACGAAAGAGAGTGGGTATGGAAGAATTACACCTGTAATTGGAGATCTCCTTGATTTGACGAGACAGCTTGCAATTTGATGTAGATATATTTTGATGAACGTTGCGGCAGTCTCTGGACTTGGAAGCGAACCCATCTCAAACTTTTTAACCTGTACAATCAACTAACAAGCACTATACCTCGAGAGGCACATGAGTGTGAAAATTCAAGACTCGTTTAAAGAATCTAAACTAGAAAAAACTTGAAAACACTAACCTACCTACCAGTCACCACACTACTACTGAGGATACGGTAAGAGGATGTTGTAGAGTCCTGGCTCTAGCCCTAAGGCTAAGCCTCTATCCGCCTCATCCAAATAAATAAAATCAACCTCAGTAGTGCCATGAGTTTCATCCGTCCATTCATCATTGTCAGATATTTCCTTTTCATTTTCCCATCCACATAGACTCATCAAGAATGTAACGATGCGAGGATAGTCATCTTGTGGAAAAGGAAAGCATTGGGCTATCGGGGATATGTCCTCTACGGAGTAGGGGTCAGTCATGGTTAATAGGCGAATTAGCCATTCTAATTCCTCAACATTTTCCTCTCTGGCTAATACATCTATATGATCCCATTCAGTTTCAATTACAGGATAGCACATGTGAAATATCTGAGAAAGGTACAGATGATACCTCTCATCAAAGGCGGGAGTGGATGAAGTGTATGATGATCGTGCATCTGCCATATCTGCAAACACAGATATAGCATCAGTAGGGTTGTGAGACAGGTCAATCTAGTTCTTGATTGTATACGGATATTTATCCTTTTTTTTGTGCTCTTGCTCTTTTTACTATTTTTTGTTTTTCTTTTCTTTGTTTTTTTTTTTTTTTGTTTTTTATAATGTATGAAGCTATATATATACATCCCCTTGAATTTGGCAATTACATGGTCAGGGGAGAAGGTTAAGGAGGAAGCATTAGAATGTCGAGCGTGAGTACATGCTCCCCCTTTCCTTGGGTAGATCATATTATTTGCAATGATGTTGCAGCCTCTTGGAACCAATTTGTCCAGCGGGTCATAGGTTGTGATGTGGGCAGATAGCTTTTTATGACCCTTGTGGCCACATCCAATTGCAAAGATGGTAGTGTACGCTCCCATTGACGAATGGAGGAAATGGTTTCCATCGATACTATTACAAGGGGAGATGTAGGCTCATCAGTTTTTTGTTGGGTGTTGACAAGAGTAGGTGTAGAGCATGTAGAAACTTCTATATGAGTGTGTGCCTGGCATGAGGAGCTAGAAGCTTCATGTGGCTCCCCCCTTCCTGAGCTAGGTGGTAATGATCGATATCGTTTGGGAATCCAAACTAACTCTGGAAGTGGTGCGGAGCACTCTGTTACCTTTCCCTTACCACGGTCTTGAATTGTCATTGGGGTGGCAACAATTGGTTTGCAAGGTTTTACAGGTGATGTAGAGGGATTCACCTTATGTTTAGGGACCCAAATCTGGTCATTTCCCTCATAGTACCCTTGGGCTACTAATAATTTTTTAGGGATCCATCGCGATGTTACATTGCCCTTTCTCGGGTGGGTAGCTGCTTTCCTTTTACGAGGCTTCTTGGTGGCTGAACGAGATTGAGCAGGGGAAGTGGCTGTTAACGAAGCTTTGGGGACCCATTTGTATGTACTCTTTGGCATAGTAAGCGAAGCTTTATGGACCGCCTTGCCTGTTTCCACTCTTGGCGTTGAAGCGTTAGAGGGGTGGCCTACAATCGAAGATGGTTTTGCCACTGGACTTTGTGATTTTTCATTATCTAATATTTGAGTGGATGACTTAGGTGCGGGATTTTGAGCGGTCAGACCTAGTGTTGGTTCTTGCGTTGTGACTTGTCTGGTTGCCCAATCGATATTGCACTTGGTGGCCATCATCCATTTGCGCCCTAAGATTACAGTCCCTTCCATGGTGCCAGCAGGCATAACCAAAAAGCTTTGAATTATGGTTCCCTTGTCATAAGCAACCGGAGTGTGCAGAATTCCTGAGACAGGGGTTTTCTTCTTGTTGATTCCTTGGACTTGGATAGAACTCTTGGATAAAGGTGGTTTTCCCAGTTGACACCACACGCCATATGATAGCAAATTGTGTTGAGCTCCTGTATCCAATAATGCATTATACAGCACCTCCCCGTAAGGACTCTGTAACTCAATTGGGTATCTTAGAGGTGGGTCAGATTCCAGTGCATCCTCCTCTGCTTCCTCGAAAAATACTTGCGTAATTCCCAAGTTGGCTTCTCGTTGTCTCCTAGCACGCTGTTGACGTTCTTTGGCTTCGACTCTTGCTTGTATCTTTTTAAGCTCAGCATGTTCTTTAGCTGCCTTCTTTTGATGGATTGCGTGTAACTCCTCCTGGCTCAGGGGGTCATAGTATCTTTTGAATTTACTCCCATTAAGGAATCCAATGGTTTCAACTCCGTCGAGAGTCTCCACTCTGATGGTACCTTGCGGTGTAATTTCACATACTCTATACGGTCCCTTACCAGCATATTTGAGCTTCTTCTTTTCGTTTCGCACTCCATACATCAGGACTTTATCCCCAACCTTGATGTCCTTGTCCTTTAAATGGCGATCAAACCATTTTTTCCTTCTATCCTTCTCCACAAGGGCATTGTATACAGCCAATTGTCTTTCTTCGTTTAGCCGCTCAAGGATATACAGACGCTCTGCTAAAGGATTACCATCCCATCCCTCTTGAGTAGCAACACGAAGACTAGAAATGACAAATTCCCACGGCATGACTGCTTCTTGGCCATATACCATTTTGAATGGTGTGCAATTAATAGCCACTTTATACGCAGTACGATAGGCCCATAAAGCTGTCGTAAGCTTTAGGTCCCAATCCGTGCGATGAGCTTCAACTGTCTTTGTCAAAATAGAGATTAAAGTCTTGTTGGTACTCTCGGCTTGGCCATTCGCTTGCGGATAATAAGGAGTAGATTTATGATGGGATATCATGAAATTTGTTGTGAGCTCCTTAATCACTTCATTTATAAAATGCGTACCATTGTCGCTCACAAGTTCAAAAGGACAACCGAATCGTGTGATTATATTTTCAAAGAGGAACTTGGCTGTTGTCCTCGCATCTGCCTTACGTGTTGCTTTCGCTTCAGCCCATTTGGTCATATAGTCAGTGGCCACAATAATATAGCGAGATTGTGTGTTTCGGGCCGCTGGACTAATTGGACCTACAAAGTCTAAACCCCACTTTTCAAATGGTTGGTTTACTTTGATCGGATGTAGGGGCATCTGATCTTTCCTCTGGGGTTTCTTATATCGTTGGCATTCATCGCAACCCTTCACAAAGAGTGATGCATCTTGGAACATAGTGGGCCACCAATACCCTGATTGTAAGATCTTTCGCGCAGTTAAGTCTCCTGAGAAGTGACCACCGGCTACGCCCATATGTGCCTCTTGCAAAATGTATAGATATTCATCCTCTCGGGCACAACGCCTAAGAACGTCATCCTTTCCTCTTTTATAAAGAGTCCCTGCTATCAGGCAATAGGGTTCGCATTCTTTGATTAGCTTTCGAGCTAGATCTTTACGAAGCTCCTTGGGTGGAAAGCCATTAACCAAAAAGTTAACAATCTTCTCACTCCATTCAGGCATTGTCTCCACCATAAACAAGGAAGTGTCCGGTAAGTCATCATCAACCCCCGTAGGAGCTTCACCATTAGGTATGCGAGACAAATGATCAGCCATAACATGTTTCTTGCCAGGTCTCACAACAACCGTGAAATCAAATTCAAGAAGAATCAATAGCCATCGTGTGATTCTTCCTGTGGAGCATGGTTTGTTTACCAGATACAACAATGCTTGATGATCCACATAGAAAACAAACTTGGTGGCAAGGAGGTAATAACGAAATTTCCTTACTGCATATATCATTGCCAACCCTTCTCGCTCCGTAGTGGTGTAGTTCATCTCAGCATCGTTCAACTGGCGACTGGCAAAGCTAATGGGGTAGTCTAGCTTGTGTTCTCCAGGTTGAGTTAACACACACCCAATAGCAAAGTTTGATGCATCAATATGCACATGGAAGAGTAAATCCCAGTTAGGCATTCTCAAGATTGGAGCACTCGCCAAGGCCTTCTTTAATAGCTCATAGGCACGGTCACATTCTTCGGTCCAAATAAACTCGATGAGAAGCTTATACAATGGTCGAGCTATCTCGGCGAAGAAGAGAATAAACCTTCGATAATAACCAACGTGGCCCATAAAGCGTTGGACTCCCTTGTAGTTGGTGGGTGGGGGTAATTCCAGAATGACCTTGATTTTACTCTCGTCAGTGGAAATCCCATTTTTGGACACTATATGCCCTAAGATAACTCTGTGTTTAACCCAGAATTGGCATTTGAAAGGATTCAAGGAGATGCGATATAATCTACACCTTTCAAATATTTTTCGTAAACACATCAAGTGCTCGTCCCAAGAGGAATGAACACAAAGATCATCTAAGAAAGCTTCACAGAAGTCCCTTAGATATTCCTTAAAGGCCGTGTTTATCAATCGTTGGAATGTTGCAGGTGCATTGGTCAAGCCAAAAGCCATGACGCGAAAGGCAAACACTCCAAACTCCGTGATAAATGCTGTTTTAGCTTGGTCCTCGACTGCAATTGTGATCTGATTGTAACCCGAGTACCCATCTAAAAAGCTATATGCCTCCTTGCCGGCCACTCTTTCAAGCACATGTTCAGAATACGGCAAGGGGTAATGATCCCTTCTGGTGGCTGCATTAACCTTTTTGAGATCAACGCACACTCTGAGTTTCCCATTCTTCTTTGGTACGATGACTATCGGAGAAACCCATTCTGAGTGCTCAATAGGATATATGAATCCACATTTTACCAGCTTTTCAATTTCCTCTTGTACAATCTTTGCGTACTTAGGATTCATTGGGTAGGGACGTTGCTGGACTGGTTTAGCAGTGCTAATCATTGGAATCGTGTGTTGCACCACCGAGGGTGGAACACCCTTCATATCATGATATGTCCAAGCAAATATGTCCTTGAATTCTTTAAGAAGCTTCGTAAGTGCAGCTTCTTCCGCCTTGGTGAGGTCTTGAGCAATATAAACTGGTTTAGACTCTTCACCCGGATCTGCTAAGTCTATCTCCTTAACTACCGCAGGGCCATCGTAGACACCGCTACTCCCATTGGTAGGCGTTCGTTGGGCTTTTGTGTAGACCACTTTACGTTCCCCTGTGGTGAATGATTTGAAATGCTCGGGTGCGGGGTGTAAGTCTACTGGTTCTTGTTGTGCCAGACTTTTTTCTTTCAATTCCGCTTCCTTTTGTTGTTGAGCCAACTCTTGGTTTTGCCGCCTTCTTGCAGTACGACTTAGTTTCGGCTTCTCTTCGATTTCTAATTGGGCGACGTCATGAGGTTGCGGAATACACCACATGACGCTTTGGAGGTATTGTCCCCAATTATCCGCTATCTTCCGATGAGCATCAATGGCTCCTACATAACTAAGCCATTCTGCAGTGGATCTTTCCTTGTTTATTGCAGTTCGTACATTAGCTCGATAGCGTTGGCGCTTATGTCTCGTTTTCTTCTTACCAAGTTTTTGATTTTTGTTTCTATCCGATTCGGACTCACTTGGTCGATCTTCACTTTCGGATGAACTACAGGAGGCCACTGTCCTAGGCCTTGAGCACCTTGCTTCCACATTTGGGTGAATATTTGATTCATTTTCCCCATCAGGCTCAGGGTCAGTTTCTTCTTGAGATTCATACTCAGAGTTGCATTGGTCAGAGTCTTCGCTACTTTCAGTGTCGGTGGAGTTTGCCACGTTCTCGCCATCAGGAGTCATGTGCATAACACCTATCATGTTTATTGGCACTAACGGTGGCATATCTTGCCCTTCAGGTGTTACCCAACTTGTGCCTCTATTTCCCCATGTGTCTATGGTTGCCGCTAGGTGTACCCAATCCACGTTATCCGACTCAGTCATACCCGGTAGGACATCCATATAAGGAGAATCTTTCCCGTCATCAGTCTCTTTTTTGCATGTATAGCAATACCTTAATGGGGCAGAGTGAACAGTGGTATCCGATCGATTATCGATGATAACCTTGCTTCCTAAAGGATGTGCACGACCATTCTCAAGATCAACTCGAATGACAGAGTCCTGGAATTGTAGGTAGACATGGTTTTTCGACCAGTCATGCACCATTTGTGCTTCCCTCATGAAAGGACGTCCTAAGATCATTTGATATGACATAGGATGCTTGGAGAAATCCATTACAATGAAGGTATGTTTTACCTTGTATCCCAGGACCTTGATCTTAAGGTCCCTTAACATTCCAATAGGTTTAGCTATGGTTCCGTTTGCCATCTTAACCACTATGTTTGTGACTTCGAGGTGAGGCCTTCCCATAGATTCCCAACAGTTTTTAGTCACAATGCTCACTCCAGCACCACCATCAAGGATTCCCTTTAGAGTTAATCCCTTGGTAGTAATGGGGAGGGTGGCATTAGATTCGTCACCTTCAAAGTACTGTCCCAACTTGTTCACAGGTATTTCCACGACCGAATCTTCATCAAAGTTGGGTTGTAGATCCCAATGTTCTCCTTCATCTTGAAGCGTGTCGGGTCTATCCATATTTGCAAATTGTGGTAGTCCCGCCTTTAGTTCTCCATTGAGAAATGCCCGAAGAGCTAAGAATAGCTCAGGATCTCCGTATAATTTGGATATGATCGTGGTTCTGATCTCAGAGGACATGAAATCCATTAGCTTAGACACATTCAACGGTACTTTTCGAGACATCGCCCCTTGACTAGGGACTGGTGAAGATGGAATCACTTCCTCTTCGATGGGGTCAGGCATTCCCTCACTAAACATTCTTTCCAGCAAGAAGGGTGTTTGCCCACTTCCGGATGTCCTATCCTCACTTTCTTCCCGAATGATACTAGGTATAGCTAACGGTTTATGGTTCCGGTGAGGCTGAACTTGCGTAGGAAACATTGTGTCTGGAATTTTGATTTTTCTCGGGTTTGGCTCCAGTTCTCTTTGTGTTTCTTCCACCAAACCCCTTAAGTGTTGCACTTGTTCAATCTCCTCAACTGGGTTTGGATAAGTTCCAATCTTTTTCTTGAGGGTTTTTGGCCCACGTGGCTTGTCTTGGGGAGTCTCAGTCAGTTTGGGTGGTCGAGAGGGCATTAACTGACTTGGTTGTGGGGCCGAGGAAGTTTCCTTCCGTTTCCCCTTATTTTTGTACTCGCTTGATTCTCCTTCATTGAGCTCCCGAGTGGGTTCCTCCCTTAAGGTAGTGGCTTTGGTCCCCATGGTTTCTATTGAATCGGAATCATCTTCAGGATCATTCATATACACGGGGTCATCTCCTGTCCCTATGTTAGTCTTTGAACTAGGCTTGGAGCTCGTGGCATTAAGCGATCTCTTCCGCCGTGTTTTCTTTTTCTTTGCCTGAGCGATTGATGCAGTATCCCTTTCTTCAAGAATGTAGTTTTGATTTTGAAGCATTGACCGTGTAACTACATTCGCGGGTACAACGGGTGTGGTTCTTCGTGCTTGGTTGGTGACCTCAACCAAATTCAATGGCGTAATCTTGGGTGCATTAGGATTATGTGGACATTGAGCGATCAAATGATCTATGCCACAACGATTACATGTAAGTACCGGCATTCCCGATGTGCTCCCTTGATTTGGTTGCATCTGAGTAGCGATCTTTTGTAACCTATTAGGGCACTCCGCTACACGATGCGGTCCACCACACTCGTAACATTGAAGAGGTGGTCTCCTTGCCAAGGTATTAAGGTTTTGCCCTCTTGTGGCAAGAGCAGCCGCTTGATATACAGGCTTGACTTGCCCGAAATGATCCTCCATGTAGTACTGGGGAATCATTTCAAACGTATCAATCCCATATGGAGCAGTAGGGTCTATCTCCTCTTCATAATCCCCACATGCACTATGTGACTCACAACCCATCTGGTTTATTGGGGTAATCCTTGGATGTGGAGGTTGTGGTCCTAGCACTGGCGGTGGTAACGGCACAGACTGGACTACATTCGGATTCCTTGGAACTATGTGCTGTGACGGTTGCTCGATAGGTTGTGCAGGCATTAGCGCGGGTACTTGAGGTGTGTTTGACCAAGCTAGTGGTGCCTGGTTTGCCAACATTCGCTTAAGTGTTAGGCAATCTTTAGATTGATGGCCATACTTACCACATGCATTGCAATTTCCATTGAATTTGACTCTAAATGTGGGACATTCACTCGTGCTATGTGGTCCTAAGCACACCGAACACCATTGTTGCTCTCTCCTTGGGTACATATGGCTATTCTGAGGAGCTCGATTACCCCTAAAGTATTCTTGGAGAGCCTTAGTAAGGTCGGTCACAGACATTTCAGATATCTTGGGCTCCTTGGCAATAGGTTTTACCGTCATTGGCTCGTGCCCAGATACTTGCGAACTAACGGATTTTGTTTCTGAAGACACCTTTTTACCTGCAATCATCAAGTTGTCTTCTAACTGGATTGCATTGGCAGTGACTGCTTCCCACGTTGTAAGACCTCTAATGACTAGGCCATTGTAAATGTCCTCGTGGCGCAATCCTCGGATGAATCTATCGAGGAGTTGGTTGTTATTGAAGCGTTCATCGGGAGTGCAGCGAGAATTTAGATGCTTCAATCGACTTATAAAGTCTCTCACTGACTCCCCTTCCTCGCATTCAGCTTTTTGGAGTTGAGATGCTACCCCCCAAAGCACACCCTCGCGTATGTATTCTTTCAAGAACAATCTCTTGAGAGTGGGGTAGTGAGTGCGCTCTTCAACCCTTAAGGTTCGATACCAATCTCCGGCCTTCCCACTTAAGGTTAAGCCTAAGGCTTTACACTTATGGAGCTCATTGTGCTCTTCCAAGGAATCACACACGTGTTCAAAGACTTCAATGTGCTTCCTAACATCCTCGTTACCACTGAAGTTTTGAGTGAGCTTAGCCACTTGTACTGCCTTGCTTCTAGGCTCTCTCTCAGGCATGCCCCGCATGTTTTCCGCAATGGATCGTCCGATCGTCTGAGCAAATGCTGCGAGATCACCTAAGTGAGCAGGCATAGTTGGTGGAGGCACTTCTGGGATAGCCTGGCTGATAGGAGTTGGCGTTGGTCTGAGTAGGTTGGCAAATGATGTAGGATATGATATGTGGCTAGGCCTAGCTCCTCTTGGATAAGGGTGGTGATAAGGCGGTCGTGGAGCATACGCCATTGGCATACTAGGAGGCGTAGGAGCTACATGGGCATGAGTAGAAATAGGTACATAAGGCCGATAGGCACTACCATGCACTGTTGTAGGTACTGTTCCACTAGGTAGTGGTGTCGTACTAACTACAGTGGTAACAGGTGCACTTTCTATCATGCTCATCATTGGGGTAGGCATTGCGGATTCCCTAATGGAAAGTTGAGCCAAGGTTGGAAAGCTAAAGTTACTACTCGTGGGCTCAACCTGCATTGAGACTCCAGGCGAAACAACATATGAAGGGTCTATGGGACTCACGGAGGGAGTCTCCAATTGTGATAGGGTTGGTTGTTTGGCCTTGCCCGTATCCAAAAACCTCATAGGGCCAGTGGAAACTAGGTCCACTCCCCTATTTTGCCTCTCAATTTGGATAATTCTATGAATCACCTCACATATCATGTGTTGTTGCTCCTCTAGATTAGTGGCGCTAGATGTAGATCGTAGGACTTCTAACCAACCTACATGGTATGTGTAACCCGTGTATAGGTCCGTTAGAGTCTCTGTGTGTAGATCATATTCCCAATTTTCATTGAGAAATATCCCATCTAGACTTGGTGTGCCAAACGGTTCTCTTGAAGTGGACGCAATGTCACTTCTTATGGATTGGCTTCTAGGGACCTCTACTTTAGGAAGAGCATCGGAATGTGGTAGCTCAGTAGGGCCCTCATTAAACGAAGTGGGTAGAATATCCACATGGACACTCTTTGGGAGGGTAGGGTCTACATAAGATGTGAATGGCGAATCTACTACCCCTCCTTCCTCATTTACTTCGCTTGTCGCATGTTCAGAGCGTGTAGCTCTACTAAAGGTCTCTATTAGACGACTAAACATGCTAGATCCGGGTTGTGGGGCCCACACTGGCATGTTTTGGCTTGTCTCCTCAGGGTTCTTGGTAGGGTGTCCTTCCATGGCTTCTGAGTCAGAGGACGAGTCACTATCCACTATTCGTGGATCTTGGGTTGCACTCCCTTGGGTTCCAGCCGAAGGCCAAGATGCCAACGTGGAGGGATGGTGTGAGCCTGCGTAGACTGAAATGCTTTCTAGTGGCTCAGACTCCAGCACCCGACCAGAGCGTAGATGCATGTGATGTGGGTACCCTACGTGCGTTGGTAACTACCCTTGAAACTCACACAAGTGGTTTCTTAGGTGTTTCGCACCCCGTTTTTACTTGTTTTTGTGTTGTTTTTAACCCGTTTTTGACCCCCTTACTTACGGTCGAACTTGGACTAGGGCGTGTGATAGCTCGAAACGAGCGTATCGTTTAAAGGGTCCTAGTGTGCTTTACAGCACCGTGTTTGCCTATCCAGAGCTCTTGTAGTCCTCAAAACAGTCCGTTTCCTTTGGGGAAAAGGGGCAAAAGCCTATTTGCTTGTGGAGGAAAGGGTGAGGGCTTTATCCCACATGCTCACTTTACTCCTTGGGGAGTGGGCTACATATAGGGCACGACTTCCCATAAGCTCTCACTTGAGAGAAAGCTATGGAGGCTCACTCTCCTATATATATATATCAAAAGACCGAGACCGAGACCGAGACCGAGACCGGGGCCGGGGTCGTGGGTCGTGGGTCAATTGGGGTTCTTTCTTTTCAAAAAATTTTTCTCCAATTAGAAAAGCTTTCCTCTCCACATGTTCGGTTCTTTCTTTGAAAATAAAATTTAATTTTTTGTTTTTTATTTTTTATATTTTTTTTTATTTTCTGTTTTTTTTTGTGAGATAAGTTTCCTAGGGTTTCCTTAGGGTTCAGCCGTGGCCGCGGTGCAGTTCGCACACACAGCACAGATCTGGGGATTCAGAAATCCCTCTCACACGCAGAAACCGGATAACAGAACGTACGCCCACACGCGGAGCGAAAATATAACAAAAGAAACAGGAATACAGAAGACAAATTGCAGAAACAGAGATTGAAAACCACAGAAACACCTCAACAGCAACACAGACGCCTTTCCTATAGTGTAGATTAAACTTCACGCAGCAGCCGAGCTGCAAACTGGAGCTTGGTGCAGGGCAACTCCCCGGTAGCGGCGCCAAAAATGTGCGCTTTTGCCGCACAGGTCGTAGCTGGGGACTTGCCGGACACCGTATGCGAGCCACGAATGGCTGCAAGCATACAACCAGGAAGGCAAGCTCAAAACAGAATGCAAAAGGTGTGTCACTCACCGCTTAACTGCCGCCTTGAAGGATTCCCGCGTCGCAGCCGTGAAGGAGGAGCCGCCGTCGCCGCTCTACCGCCTCTCCGTCGCCGCCGTGCCGCTACACAGTGCTCGATCGCTCTCTCACTCACTCTCTCTCTCTCTCTCACAAACGCAGGAGAAGGAAACCAAAGAGATAAGGCAAGAGCACTCTTGTACTCACAACACATGAGAATGAGGATTTTAGGGTTACATTTGACTCATATAGGTGACTTGGCCGTTCACACTTGGGCGCCCATACATGGCCGGCCGACCCTAACCCTTATCCTACTGATATCCAAGGTGCGCCTCTCATCGGCGATCACCCAATCCCTTCATCCTTAACATATGGTGCCGACAAGCCCGGCCCATGACTCAGAATATTTAAATTAATGACGTAAAATATAGTATGTCGCAATGTCCGCCATGGGTTAACAGATATCATGAAATTTGTTGTGAGCTCCTTAATCACATCATTTATAAAATGCGTCCCATTGTCGCTCACAAGTTCAAAAGGACAACCGAAGCGTGTGATTATATTTTCAAAGAGGAACTTGGCTGTTGTCCTCGCATCTGCCTTACGTGTCGCTTTCGCTTCAGCCCATTTGGTCATATAGTCAGTGGCCCACAATAATATAGCGAGATTGTGTGTTTCAGGCCGCTGGGCTAATTGGACCTACAAAGTCTAAACCCCACTTTTCAAATGGTTGGTTTACTTTGATTGGATGTAGGGGCATCTGGATCTTTCCGTTGGGGTTTCTTGTATCGTTGTCATTCATCTCGCAACCCTTCACAAAGAGTGATGCATCTTGGAACATAGTGGGCCTCCAATACCCTGATTGTAAGATCTTTCGCGCAGTTAAGTCTCCTGAGAAGTGACCACTGGCTACGCCCATATGTGCCTCTTGCAAAATGTATAGATACTTATCCTCTCGAGAACAACGCCTAAGAACATCATCCTTTCCTCTTTTATAAAGAGTCCCCGCTATCAGGCAATAGGGTTCGCATTCTTTGATTAGCTTTCGAGCTAGATCTTTACGAAGCTCCTTGGGTGGAAAGCCATTAACCAAAAAGTTAACAATCTTCTCACTCCATTCAAGCATTGTCTCCACCATGAACAGGGAAGTGTCCGGTAAGTCATCATCAACCCCCGTAGGAGCCTCACCATTAGGTATGCGAGACAAATGATCAGCCATAACATGTTTCTTGCCAGGTCTCACAACAATAGTGAAATCAAACTCAAGAAGAATCAATAGCCATCGTGTGATTCTTCTTGTGGAGCATGGTTTGTTTACCAGATACAACAATGCTTGATGATCCACATAGAAAACAAACTTGGTGGCAAGGAGATAATAACAAAATTTCCTTACTGCATATATCATTGCCAGCCCTTCTCGCTCCGTAGTGGTGTAGTTCATCTCAGCACCATTCAACTGGCGACGACTGGCAAAGCTAATGGGGTAGTCTAGCTTGTGTTCTCCAGTTGAGTCAACACACACCCAATAGCAAAGTTTGATGCATCAATATGCACATGGAAGAGTAAATCCCAGTTAGGCATTCTCAAGATTGGAGCACTCGCCAAGGCCTTCTTTAATAGCTCATAGGCACGGTCACATTCTTTGGTCCAAATAAACTCGATGAGAAGCTTATACAATGGTCGAGCTATCTCGACGAAGAAGAGAATAAACCTTCGATAATAACCAATGTGGCCCATAAAGCGTTGGACTCCCTTGTAGTTGGTGGGTGGTGGCAGTTCTAGAATGACCTTGATTTTACTCTCGTCCGTGGAAATCCCATTTTTGGACACTATATGCCCTAAGATAACTCCGTGTTTAACCCAGAATTGGCATTTGAAAGGATTCAAGGAGATGCGATATAATCTACTCCTTTCAAATATTTTTCGTAAACACATCAAGTGCTCATCCCAAGAGGAATGAACACAAAGATCATCTAAGAAAGCTTCACAGAAGTCCCTTAGATATTCCTTAAAGGCCGTGTTTATCAATCGTTGGAATGTTGCACGTGCATTGGTCAAGCCAAAAGCCATGACACGAAAGGCAAACACTCCAAACTCCATGATAAATGCTGTTTTAGCTTGGTCCTCGATTGCAATTGTGATCTGATTGTAACCCGAGTACCCATCTAAAAAGCTATATGCCTCCTTGCCTGCCACTCTTTCAAGCACATGTTCAGAATATGGCAGGGGGTAATGATCCCTTCTGGTGGCTGCATTAACCTTTTTGAGATCAATGCATACTCTGAGTTTCCCATTCTTCTTTGGTACGATGACTATCGGAGAAACCCATTCTGAGTGCTCAATAGGGTATATGAATCCACATTTTACAAGCTTTTCAATTTCCTCTTGTACAATCTTTGCGTACTTAGGATTCATTGGGTAGGGACGTTGCTGGACTGGTTTAGCAGTGCTAATCATTGGAATCATGTGTTGCACCATCGAGGGTGGAACACCCTTCATATCATGATATGTCCAAGCAAATATGTCCTTGAATTCTTTAAGAAGCTTCGTAAGTGCAGCTTCTTCCGCCTTGGTGAGGTCTTGAGCAATAGAAACTGGTTTAGGCTCCTCACCCGGATCTGCTAAGTCTATCTCCTTAACTACCGCAGGGCCATCGTAGACACCGCTACTCCCTTTGGTAGGCGTTCGTTGGGCTTTTGTGTAGACCACTTTACGTTCCCTTGTGGTGAATGATTTGAAATGCTCGGGTGCGGGGTGTAAGTCTACTAGTTCTTGTTGTGCCAGGCTTTTTTCTTTCAATTCTGCTTCCTTTTGCTGCTGAGCCAACTCTTGGTTTTGCCGCCTTCTTACAGTACGACTTAGTTTTGGCTTCTCATCAATTTCTAATTGGGCGACGTCATGAGGTTGCGGAATACACCACATGACACTTTGGAGGTATTGTCCCCAATTATCCGCTAACTTCCGATTAGCGTCAATAGCTCCTACATAACTAAGCCATTCTGCGGGGTGGATCTCTCCTTGTTTATTGCAGTTCGCACATTAGCTCGATAGCGTTGGCGCTTATGTCTCGTTTTCTTCTTACCAAGTTTTTGATTTTTGTTTCTATCAGATTTGGACTCACTTTGTCGATCTTCACTTGTGTCCCCCTCACTTTCGGATGAACTGCAGGAGGTCATTGTCCTAGGCCTTGAGCACCTTGCTTCCACATTTGGGTGAATATTTGATTCATTTCCCCCATCAGGCTCAGGGTCAGTTTCTTCTTGAGATTCATACTCAGAGTTACATTGGTCAGAGTCTTCGCTACTTTCAGTGTCGGTGGAGTTTGCCACGTTCTCGCCCATCATGAGTCAAGTGCATAACACCTATCATGTTTATTGGCACTAACGGTGGCATATCTTGCCCCTCAGGTGTTACCCAACTTGTGCCTCTATTTCCCCATGTGTTTATGGTTGTCGCTAGGTGTACCCAATCCACGTTATCCGACCCAGTCATACCCGGTAGGACATCCATATAAGGAGAATCTTTCCCGTCATCAGTCTCTTTTTTGCATGTATAGCAATACCTTAATGGGGCAGAGTGAACAGTGGTATCCGATCGATTATCGATGATAACCTTGCTTCCTAAAGGATGCGCACGACCATTCTCAAGATCAACTCGAATGACAGAGTCCTGGAATTGTAGATAGACATGGTTTTTCGACCAGTCATGCACCATTTGTGCTTCCCTCATGAAAGGACGTCCTAAGATCATTTGATATGACATAGGATGCTTGGAGAAATCCATTACAATGAAGGTATATCGTACCTTGTATCCCAAAACCTTGATCTTAAGGTCCCTTAACATTCCAATAGGTTTAGCAATAGTTCCGTTTGCCATCTTAACCACTATGTTTGTGACTTCGAGGTGAGGTCTCCCCATAGATTCCCAATAGTTTTTAGTCACAATGCTCACTCTAGCACCACCATCAAGGATTCCCTTTAGAGTTAATCCCTTGGTAGTAATGGGGAGGGTTGCATTAGATTCGTCACCTTCAAAGTACTGTCCCAACTTGTTAACAGGTATTTCAACGACCGAATCTTCATCTAAGCTGGGTTGTAGATCCCAATGCTCCCCTTCATCTTGAAGCGTGTCAGGTTTATCCATATTTGTAAATTGTGGTAGCCTCGCCTTTAGTTCTCCATTGAGAAATGCCTGAAGAGCTAAGAATAGCTCAGGATCTCCATATAATTTGAATATGATCGTGGTTCTGATTTCAGAGGACATGAAATCCATTAGCTTGGACACATTCAACGGTACTTTTTGAGATATCGCCCCTTGACTAGGGACTGGTGAAGATGGAATCACTTCCTCTTCGATGGGGTCAGGCATTCCCTCACTAAACATTCTTTCAAGCAAAAAGGGTGTTTTCCCACTTCCTGATGTCCTATCCTCACTTTCTTCCCGAATGATACTAGGTATAGCTAACGGTTTATGGTTCCTGTGAGGCTGAACTTGCGTAGAAAACACTGTGTCTGGAATTTTAATTTTTCTCCGGTTTGGCTCCAGTTCTCTTTGTGTTTCTTCCACCAAACCCCTTAAGTGTTGCACTTGTTCAATCTCCTCAACTGGGTTTAGGTAAGTTCCAATC
This sequence comes from Cibotium barometz, assembly GCF_041138505.1. NCBI lineage: Eukaryota > Viridiplantae > Streptophyta > Polypodiopsida > Cyatheales > Cibotiaceae > Cibotium > Cibotium barometz. Next base: position 36,915,095 of record NC_141083.1, read on the forward strand.
TTTTTCTTAAGGATTTTTGGCCCACAAGGCTTGTCTTGGGGAGTCTCAGTCAGTTTGGGTGGTCGAGAGGGCATTAACTGACTTGGTTGTGGGGCCGAGGAAGTTTCCTTCTGTTTTCCCTTATTTATCTACTCGCTTGATTCTCCTTCATTGAGCTCCCGAGTGGGTTCCTCCCTTAAGGTAGTGGCTTTGGTCCCCATGGTTTCTATTGAATCAAAATCATCTTCAGGATCATTCATATACACGGGGTCATCTCCTGTCCCTATGTTAGTCTTTGAACTGGGCTTGGAGCTCGTGGCATTAAGCAATCTCTTTCGTCGTGTTTTCTTTTTCTTTGCCTGAGCGATTGATGCAGTATCCCTCTCTTCAAGAATGTAGTTTTGATTTTGAAGCATTGACCGTGTAACTACATTCATGGGTACAACGGGTGTGGTTCCTCGTGCTTGATTGGTGACCTCAGCCAAATTCAATGGCGTAATCTTGGGTGCATTAGGATTATGTGGACATTGAGCGATCAAATGATCTATGCCGCAACGATTATATGTAAGTACCGGCATTCCTGATGTGCTCCCTTGATTTGGTTGCATATGAGTAGCGATCTTCTGTAGCCTATTAGGGCACTCCACTACACGATGCGGTCCACCACACTCGTAGCATTGAAGAGGTGGTCTCCTTGCTGCCAAGGTATTAAGGTTTTGCCCTCTTGTGGCGAGAGCAGCCGCTTGATATACAGGCTTGACTTGCCCGAAATGATCCTCCATGTAGTACTGGGGAATCATTTCAAACGTATCAATCCCGTATGGAGCAGTGGGGTCTATCTCCTCTTCATAATCCCCACACGCACTATGTGACTCACAACCCATCTGGTTTATTGGGGTAATCCTTGGTGGATGTGGAGGTTGTGGTCCTAGCACTGGCGGTGGTAACGGCACAGACTGGACTACATTCGGATTCCTTGGAACTATGTGCTGCGGGTTGCTCGACAGGTTGTGCAGGCATTAGCGGCGCGGGTACTTGAGGTGTGTTTAACCAGGCTAGTGGTGCCTGATTTGCCAACATTCTCTTAAGTACTAGGCAATCCTTAGATTGATGGCCGTACTTACCATATGCATTGCAATTCCCATTGAATTTGACTCTGAATGTGGGACATTCACTCGTGCTATGTGGTCCTAATCACACCGAACACCATTGTTGCTCTCTCCTTGGGTATATATGGCTATTCTGAGGAGCTCGATTACCCCTAAAGTATTCTTGGAGAGCCTTAGTAAGGTCGGTCCTCATAGACATTTCAGATATCTTGGGCTCCTTGGCAATAGGTTTCACCGTCATTGGCTCGTGCCCAGATACTTGCGAACTAACGGATTTTGTCTCCGAAGACACCTTTTTACCTACAATCATCAAGTTGTCTTCTAACTGGATTGCATTGGCAGTGACTGCTTCCCACGTTGTAAGACCTCTAATGACTAGGCCATTGTAAATGTCCTTGTGGCGCAATCCTCGGATGAATCTATCAAGCAGTTGGTTATTATTGAAGTGCTCATCGGGAGTGCAACGAGAATTTAGATGCTTCAATCGACTTATAAAGTCTCTCACTCACTCCCCTTCCTCGCGTTCAGCTTTTTGGAGTTCAGATGCTACTCCCCAAAGCACACCCTCACGTATGTATTCTTTCAAGAACAATCTCTTGAGAGTGGGGTAGTGAGTGCGCTCTTCAACCCTTCAGGTTCGATACCAATCTCCGGCCTTCCCACTCAAGGTTAAGCCTAAGGCTTTACACTTATGCAGCTCATTGTGCTCTTCCAAGGAATCACACACGTGTTCAAAGACCTCAATGTGCTTCCTAACATCCTCGTTACCACTGAAGTTTTGAGTGAGCTTAGCCACTTTTACTACCTTGCTTCTAGGTTCTTTCTCAAGCATGCCCCGCATGTTTTCCGCAATGGATCGTCTAATCGTCTGAGCAAACGCTGCGAGATCACCTAGGTGAGCAGGCATAGCTGGTGGAGGCACTTCTGGGATAGCCTGGCTGATAGGAGTTGGCATTGGTCTGAGTATGTTGGCAAATGACGTAGGATATGATATGTGACTAGGCCTAGATCCTCTTGGATAAGGGTTGTGATAAGGCGGTCGTGGAGCATAGGCCATTGGCATACTAAGAGGCGTAGGAGCTACATGAGCATTAGTAGCGATAGGTACATTGAAAAGATGCAGGGGGGGAGAGAGCTTGAGCTCTTGCAAGCACACACACACACTCACAAAACCCTAATAGAGAACACACAAGGTGAGAGGCTGAAAATCTTCTTCTTCTCTACTCAACACTCAACACACCATATACAAGAATAAGAGTACACACAATATGAAAGGTACTCAACCAATACATACACGGGTTCTCTATAGTGTGAACCCGACTAAATGAGCTGGCGCTATAACTATGCCAGTCTCTAGAATGGCTGTCACACAGCCTGTCATCCCACTGGCCGCATATCTCCCATGATCTCACCAACCATGCCAGTGGTGTAAGTGTGGGGCCTATCCCCCAGGCGGGTCATCAGTGTCCACCGCCTCACTAGATGAGCTCGATATCTCAACACTCCCCCTCGAGCTCAACTCCATCTCATGTACACCAAGCGAAGCCCTGAATCTGCGGAGCTTCTCTGTACCCAATGCTTTGGTGAAGATGTCAGCTACCTGATCCTCTGTGCTGACATAAACAAGGTCAAGGTCTCCTGCCAAGACCTTCTCTCTGACAAAGTGGTAGTGGACCTCTATGTGCTTCGTACGAGCATGAAAGACTGGGTTCCTGGCCAACTGTATACTGCTAATGTTGTCACAGAAAATGACAACTTGTCTATCCACTGATAGACCCAAATCTGCAAGTAGCTTTCTCAACCAAGCTACCTCACATGCTGCCATAGCAGCTCCTCTGTACTCGGCCTCTGTACTGGATAGAGCAACCGTAGGTTGCTTCTTGCTGCTCCAAGTCACAGTAGCACTCCCCAAAGAAAACATGAATCCACTGGTAGATCTTCTATCTGAGATACTACCAGCCCAATCAGCATCTGTGTACCCATGTACACATATCTCTGTCCCAGTCTCATAGAATAGTCCACAATGCAAAGTAGACTTCACATACCTCAGTATGCGTCTCACTGCATCCAAATGCGATTTCCGTGGAACCTGCATAAACTACTCACCAACCCAACAGCATAGCTCAAATCTGGTCTGGTGATCGTCATATAGATCAAGCTTCCTACTAAGCGCCTATACATAGTAGGATCCTCCAAGATCTCTCCTGAATCTGCACTCAACTTGCCATTCTGATCCAATGGCACGAAAATAGGCTTACAGCCTGTCATACCATACTTGGACAACATGTTCAAGCCATACTGTCTCTGTAGTAATCCAATACCATGTGGTGACCTAATCACCTCAATGCCCAAGAAATATCTGAGCTCCCCCAGATTCTTCATCTCAAACTTCTGTCTTAGCAAGATCTTTACATCAAAGATCTCTGCATCATGGTCCCCCGTAATGATCAAGTCATCTACACAGATGACAACAAGCACAACCCCTCTATCACCATGTCTCACATACAGCGAGAAATCTGCATTGGCTACATGAAAGCCAATAGTGATAAGATATTCAGAAATCTTGTCAGACCATGCTCTTGGTGCTTGCTTTAAGCCATACAAGGCTTTCTTCAATCTGCAAACATACTCGGGGTGACCCACATCCTCATAACCAGGTGGCTGCAACATATACACCTCTTCTTGCAAATCCCCATGCAAGAATGCATTCTTTACATCCATCTGATGTAAAGACCATTGTTTTGACGCAGCCACTGCTATCACAACTCTCACCATTGCCATCTTGGCAACTGGGCTGAAAGTTTCCTCATAATCAATCCCATATGTCTGCGCATATCCTTTGGCTACCAATCTAGCCTTGTACCTGTTTATGCTTCCATCACTGTTATGTTTAACTTTGTACACCCACTTGCATCCAATGGCTTTCTTGCCTTCAGGCAATTGCACTAAATCCCAAGTTTCATTTCCATATAGTGCATCCATCTCCTCATCCATGGCTTTCTCCCAACACACATTTCCAATAGCCTCATCAATGCATGTGGGCTCAACAACCTGCACAACCTTTGCCATATATGCATAGTGATGTGCCACATAACCATCATAAGTAAACCTCTGCACAGGGTTCTTCACTCTCCCAGATCTTCGCAGCTTTTCATTCATGGCTTCCATAGCCTTCTTTACACCAGGTGTTCTCATAGTTGGGATCCCAAGCTCCTCATCAAGGCTCATATCTGAGCCACTAGACTCTCCATCAACATGAGAATGCCCTACAAAAATGTCAGGCATACCAAGGGGCTCAACCACTTTCTCTTTTCCTTTACGTGATGTAGTAATCACATTTGCAGGGCTAGTATTATGACGCAGCCTGCCACTCCATGGTCTATCAACAGACCCACTAGATGAGGACTCTCCTGGTCCACTCAAAGACTGTGATTGCTGACCTGCATTCTGCAACCACACTTCCACTCACATCAGCCCCAACAGCTTCTTTTTCAGCAGCATCCCTGCTTACCCTCAACTCACGTGTAGCAGGGTTATAACACCTATATCCCTTTTGCTCAAGGGAGTATCCAATAAACACACATTTTTCAGCTTTTTCAACCAATACATACACGAGTTCTCTATAGTGTGAACCCGACTAAATGAGTTGGCGCTATAACTATGCCAGTCTCTAGAATGGCTGTCACACAGCCTGTCATCCCACTGGCCGCATATCTCCCATGATCTCACCAACCATGCCAGTGGTGTAAGTGTGGGGCCTATCCCCCAGGCGGGTCATCAGTGTCCACCGCCTCACTAGATGAGCTCGATATCTCAACATACATTAGGTCGATAGGCACTGGCACGCACTGTTGTAGGTACTGTCCCACTAGGTAGCGGTGTCGTACTAACTACACTGGTAACAGGTGTGCTTTCTGTCATGCTCATCATTGGGGTAGGCATTATGGATTCCTTAATGGAAAGTTGAGCCAAGGTTGGAAAGCTAAAGTTACTGCTCGTGGGCTCAACCTGCATTGAGACTCCAGGCGAAACAACATACGAAGGGTCTATGGGACTCATCGAGGGAGTCTCCAATTGTGATAGGGTTGGTTGTTTGGCCTTGCCCGTATCCAAAAATCTCATAGGGCCAGTGGAAACTAAGTTCAATCCCCTATTTTGCCTCTCAATTTGGATAATTCTATGAATAACCTCACATATCATGTGTTGTTGCTCCTCTAGATTAGTGGTGCTAGATGTAGATCGTAGGACTTCTAACCAACCTACATGGTATGTGTAACCCGTGTGTAGGTCAGTTAGAGTCTCTGTATGTAGATCATATTCCCAATTTTCATTGAGAAATATCCCATCTAGACTTGGTGTGCCAAATGGTTCTCTTGAAGTGGACGCAATGTCACTTCTTATGGATTGGCTTCTAGGGATCTCTACTTTAGGAGGTGCGTCGGAAGGTGGTAGCTCAGTAGGGCCCTCATTAAACGAAGTGGGTAGAATATCCACATGGACACTCTTTGGGAGGGTGGGGTCTACATGAGATGTGAATGGCGAATCCACTACCCCTCCTTCTTCATTTACTTCGCTTGTCGCATGCTCAGAGCGTGTAGCTCTACTAAAGGTCTCTATTAGATGACTAAACATGTTAGATCCGGGTTGTGGAGCCCAAACTGGCATGTTTTGGCTTGTCTCCTCAAGGTTCTTGGTAGAGTGCCCTTCCATGGCTTCTGAGTCAGAGGACGAGTCACTATCCACTATTCGTGGATCTTGGGTTGCACTCCCTTAGGTTCCAGCCGAAGGCCAAGATGCCAACGTGGAGGGATGGTGTGAGCCTGCGTAAACTGAAACGCTTTCTAGTGGTTCAGGCTCTAGCACCCGACCAGAACGTACCCATAGGAAAACGGACTGTTTTGAGGACCACAGGAGCTCTGGATAAGCGAACACGGTGCTGTAAAGCATGCTAGGACCCTTTAAATGATACGCTCGTTTCGAGCTATCACATGCCCTAGTCCAAGTTCGACCGTAAGTAAGGGGATCAAAAACGAGTTAAAAACAATCTAAAAACAATCTAAAAACAAGTAAAAACGGGGTGCGAAACACCTAAGAAACCACTTGTGTGAGTTTCCTGCTCATCGAACCTACACCCACCCTAACGAGCTACTACTATACCATACCCTTTTAGTGGATGATATGCTGGAGGTAAGAGAGTTAGGGAAATGGACCACTAAATGTAATTGTGGTCTAGTTTAGCCAAAGAATCAATGCTTGCTAACCTCCAGCTTGCTTTCTCAAGATATGAGTAATCACATTCATGATTTCCCATGCCTATAAGCACTGAAGGGCGCCTAAAGAACAAACACACAGACGCCTTTCCTACAGTGTAAATTAAACTTCATGCAGTAGCCCGAGCTGCAAACTGGAGCTTGGTGCAGGGCAACTCCCCGGTAGCGGCGCCAAAAATGTACGCTTTTGCCGCACAAGTCGTAGCTGGGGACTTGCCGGACACCGTATGCGAGCCACGAATGGCTGCAAGCATACAACCAGGGAAGGAAGCTCAAACAGAATGCAAAGGGTGTGTCACTCACCGCTCAACCACCACCTTGAAGGATTCCTGCGTCGCAGTGAAGAAGGAGCCACCGTCGCCGCTCTACCGCCTCTCCGCCGCCGTGCCACTACACAGTGCTCGATCGCTCTCTCACTCTCACTCTCTCTCTCTCTCTCTCTCACACACGCAGGAGAAGGGAACCAAAGAGATAAGGCAAGAGCACTCTTGTATTCACAACACATGAGAATGAGGATTTTAGGGTTACATTTGACTCTTATAGGTGACTTGGCCGTTCACACTTGGGCGCCCATACATGGCCGGCCGATCCTAACCCTTATCCTACTGATATTCAAGGTGCGCCTCTCATCGGTGATCACCCAATCCCTTCATCCTTAACATATGGTGCCGACAAGCCCGGCCCATGACTCACAATATTTAAATTAATGACGTAAAACATAGTACGTCTCAATGTCTGTCATCACAGGTTAACAAGTGATTTTTATCATAAATGATTTGTATGCATAAACATATGCATAAAAGAATTTTTTTTATATTAAAAGTGTGATTTTCATCATAAATGGCATAAATTAGATGCATAAGAGAAATTCTTTTATTCTAAAAGTATAGTTCCTCCTAAATTGGATTTATGCATGGAATGATGCATAAAGAATTTATTTTAATCCAAAAGTGTTATTCTCATCAATTTTGATTTTATGCATAGAATGATACATAAAGAAATCTATTTTTATTTCAAAAGAGTTATTTTCACATCAATTTTGATTTTATGCATAAATAGATGCATAAAGAATTTTATTTTTAATTCAAAAGAGTTATTTTCATCAATTTTGATTTTATGCATAAATAGATGCATAAAGAATTTTATTTTTATTCCAAAAGAGTTATTCTTATCAATTTTGATTTTATGCATAAATAGATGCATAAAGAATTTTATTTTTATTCCAAAAGAGTTATTCTTATCAATTTTGATTTTATGCATAAATAGATGCATAAAGAATTTTATTTTTAATTCAAAAGAGTTATTTTCATCAATTTTGATTTTATGCATAAATAGATGCATAAAGAATTTTATTTTTATTCCAAAAGAGTTATTCTTATCAATTTTGATTTTATGCATAGAAAGATGCATAAAAGAATTATTTTATTTCAAAAGTATTATTTTCATTGAAATTGAAATTATGCATAGATAGATGCATAAAAGATTTATTTTTATTTTAAAAGTGTTATTCTCATTAAAATGGAATTTATGCATAGTAAAATGCATAAAAGGTTTATTTTTAATTCGAAAGTGTTATTTTCCTTAAAATTAAACTTATGCCTAAATAGATGCATAAAAGGATTTTTATAAAAGTGTTATTCCTACTAAAGTTGTCTTTATGCCTATTTAGATACGTAAAGAATCTTTTTATCAAAAAATTAGAATTCTCCTATATTCTATAAATAGATGTGATAAGATGTGATAGGAATCAGATAGATGTAAATGGATGTGGGTATGGATGTGGATGTATGAATGTAGATGTGGAATGTGGATATGGATGTATGGATGTGAATGTGGATGTGGATGTGGATGTATGAATGTAGATGTGGATGTGGATGTATGAATGTGAATGTGGATATGGATGTATGAATGTGGAATGTGAAAATGGATGTATGGATGTGAATGTGGATGTGGATGTGGATGTATGAATGTAGATGTGGATGTGGATGTATGAATGTGAATGTGGATATGGATGTATGAATGTGGAATGTGGATATGGATGTATGGATGTGAATGTGGATGTGGAGTGGATGTGGATGTGGATGTATGGATGTAGATGCGGATGTGGATGTATGTATGTGGATGTGGATGTATGAATGTGAATGTAAAAATGGATGTATGAATGTAGATGTGGATGTGGATGTATGGATGTATGTATGTGGATGTGGATGTATGAATGAGGATGTGAAAATGGATGTATGGATGTAGATGTGGATGTATGGATGTGGATGTGGATCTGGATGTATGGATGTGGATGTATGGAAGTATGTATGTGGATGTGGATGTATGAATGAGGATGTGAAAATGGATGTATGAATGTGAATGTGGATGTGCATGTATGAATGTGGAATGTGGATATGGATGTATGAATGTGGAATGTGGATATGGATGTATGGATGTGAATGTGAATGTGGATGTATGGATGGGGGTATGGATGTGGATGTATAGATGTAGATATGGAATGTGGATGTGGATGTATAAATGTGGATGTGGAAATGGATGTATGCATGTGGATGTGGATGTGAAAATGGATGTATGGATGTGGATGTGGATGTGGATATGGATGTATGAATGTGGATGTATGGATGTGGATGTATGAATGTGGATGTGGATGTATGGATGTGGATGTATGGATGTGTATGTATGAATGCGGATGTGGAACTGGATGTATGATGTGGATGTGTATGTAGAATAATGAATGCGAATGTGTATGTGTATGTGAAATGATGTTTCGTCGATATGAGTGAATGGATGAGATGTGATGACATGTGAATATATGATATGTGATGTGAATGAATCTGAGGTGATGAGATGGAAAATGATGTGATTGGATGAGAATGAGTACACATATAAATGGAATGTGGAATAAGTAATGTGGACTGATGAGGGATAATGTGGAAAGACGAGAGTTCAATATAGAAACTGTATTTGTGACCTGTTTGTAAATGACTGTTTTATGTCAAGAATGCTGGGGAAGCATTTTGACCGTCTTGTGAGTAATGTCGTGGATACCTAACTGATAAAGTTGCAACTGCTGACGAAGAGTCAATGGAGGACGTCTCGTGTAGCAAGGTCGGTCGAGGTCTTGACTAGCCTCGGTTCAATTTAAATGGTGAGCTTCCGGTACGGTGGATGAGGGACCAAGGAAGCGGCCTATGAGTGAAGCGCTAGGTGACCTACGAAGGATCCTAGAGGGTGGTGACCATACGGTGCTCGGGCTCTGGGTCATCGAAGATACCCACACGTGCGTCGTGGAAGATATTGGAACAAGGAGTAAGAGATGTTTTCTGAAACTGAGTATGGATCTGGTTGATTGACCTTGCTGCTGCTGGTCCTCAACTGATGAGTCCATAGCTCTCTTATACGGATCTGTTGGTTGATCTTGCTGATCTTCAACGAGAATTCCATCTTGATTTTTATAAGTGATTATCTACCGGGTACTATGAGCTAAGAACTATAGAAAAGGCCCCTGAGTGAACAGGTGGTGAGCGTTCTGGTTGCCAATGATGCCATAGATACTCCGATGAAGGAATGATTGGAAATTAAGATTCAACTGGATACTTGGAAGTTTATGATCAGTAACACTATGATTTCATTAAATGACTGAATTAAATACATTTGAATCTAGAAAAAAGGCAATTTCATATTGGGTGTGTAATTGGTGTGACTGGAGTTAAATTTGCTTGAAAATCCGGCTAGGGGGCTTGGGAACTCTTTTCCCTGGTACCTGGGACAAAACCTAACCAAATTCCTAATTGGATCCCATCACTACAGTGGTGGGCGGTTGGCTAACCCATGGAACTGGATGGGGTTAGGCTGGACTGATGGATCCGTAAATCGAGACTTAATTTCTGTTTAGTTCAATAGATGAAGTAAATCGCGGACAAAAATTGTTCTATGGAAAAGAATCAACGGCTATGCCTCTCAATGAGGAAAAAAGCATTGGTCTCTATGATCCAAGTACAGTCTTTTTCCCTGATCTGACTATGGGACCTACGGATTCGATCAGATCAGCTCAGTTAGTTAAACTGGCATATTATTTTGTAAGACATGGAATTATGGTGCAATCTCCACGGCTTTCTCATAGTACTCACTATTGATTTCTACCTCACGTACCATTTCATGCTCATCCAATGGCTCCTCAATCAATACTTGGTTGATTTTAGCATGTGGTGGTTGTGGCAGTAGAGCAGGTGACGGTAGAGGTGACGCATCCTGTACCCATAACATCCCTCTTGGTAAAAAAGACGGGTTCGTCTGACTGCCGCAGTGATTTGCACTGGTTATGCTGGCAAGGCCACTAGTTCTTTGGGTGTGCGAGCAATTGTGCTACGTTATGCATGAGAGCATCATCGCTTGAAAATATCTCAATCATTCTTTCTCAAATTTTGACCCCACAAAGACGCTTTGTACAGGGATTTGATTACAAGGGAAGATGCTGGACATCTTGAAAGGCTGGGGAAGAATCTTACACTGCTGACCTGCTGGTCTCAACGGAGAGTCCAGAGTGATACTGTTTTGTGAGAAACAAGGATTGAATGGAAATTTTGAGTTATGACATCTGTAACCAATAATTATTTATCAATGAATTGTTTTTAAAAGTTAAAGTTTAAAGAGGAGTGTGTGCGTATCTGTATTCTAAAGCAAAAGTTAAGAAAGGCATTCAATTATGGGTAGGTGAGTACTTGTCTGGTTCTACTAATTCTAGTGGTTGGGTGGTGGCTAACCCATGGGCCGGATGGGGTTAGGCTGGAATCAGTAGAGTTTTAATAATAAAATTGATTAATAGGAATACGCTTAGAACTCGAGTAGTTAAATAAAAGCTTGAAGACTTCTCTAATGAATAGATCAACGGCTGTGCCTGATTCAATTAGGAAAAAAGCGTTGATCCCTTTAAGTTAAGTCTGTAATAGTTTTCCTTCTATCTGGTTTATTCAAATGAAGGTTAGTTCAGTATCTTGACCTCATTAGAAAAATTCGTTAAGAAAATAAATGGTGGAATCTTTCCCATTTTTTGGGCATGGGAAATTTTCCTGGTTTCAATTTTCGGAATGACCACCAGCTTAGTCTCATGCCCGGACATTCGAGGGCAAGGCCCTGAGTGGGAAACCCTGCCCCGTGCAAGAGGGAGTTGCTTCCACTGCTGCCGGCTACCGGGAATCCGGTGTGCGGAGGGGGCAGTTGTTTTGGGATCCCACAGTTGGTATCAAAGCCTTGTTGTAAATTTACGTAACAGCAATAAAAATTGCTTAAAATTTTAAAGTATATCTGGGAAATAATGTTTTCACTTGTTAATATGAATGAACTTCAAAAATTGAAAACTCATAAATTGAATCGGAAATTTATAAAGGGATACCCCGAATCTACCTTGGCATTCCTGAACTCTTCCAGAGTCACGATATGATAGCCTTTGCATTCAAGCACCTCATCAACTCTGCTATGACACCCGAGTAAGCAAAGTGAGACTCGCACGTCGTTTTGAGAGTCTTTACTTTCCTAATCCTATTGAGCGACGTCGGTATATGTGGTTCTTTGGAGGACGATGTATTAATGTCAGTACCAACAGTCAGCGTCAGAGGCTCAGGCAAAATATTTCCTTAGCCATGATTCTGATAAGGCTAGGGCTTGTTCAGCATGTACAACTCTTTAATCATTCACCCAGGAACTTCAGAATTTCATGTCGAGTTTTTAGGCTTCTTAGCCGCTTTATCCCTAGAAGTAGAATTACGGCACCTCTTTCTATAATGAATCGTGTGTACCATGGTATGTTTCCTTTGCAGTTTCGCTTCTTTATGCGTACGCAATTGAGAAAATGATTTCGGGAGTCATGATGCTCTATGTATATATCAAAAACTTTTGATAATAAACGATGTTTTGCAAAAAAAATCCAAATTGTTTTCATGATTGTGAATATGGTTGGTAAAATTATCAGAGTAAATCTTGTTTCATGAAGTATGATGATATAATTATTTGTTTAAAGAATAAATCATAAAAATTAAATAATCATAAATCTGTTGTTAAAGTTAAGTTGACGAAAATCTCGTTTTGTCAGAGTCATGAGGCACGCGGCCCGTGCAAGGCAACCGGATCCTCTAACCGATGATGAAGAGTTAGATCCGGATGTTCGAAAAGCCCTACACAGATCCCAAACCTGGTCCTTCAAGGGTGAAGGGGAGCAGTTAGGTGAAGTAGTGGAAAAATGGATTGAGGCTATGGAAGAATACTTTGATGTAAGTGGCTACAATGAGAGAAGCAAGATGACTCTTGCCAGGTTAAAGATTATGGAAACGGCCAGGGTCGCCTCTTGGAGGAATCACTGCGAGACTAACCGTCTTGATCGAAATACCCAGACCTGGACCGATCCTAAAGCTTACCTCAGAAAGACGTTTTGTCCTCTGGGCTTCCTTGAAACTAAAATGAATGAGTTCTTGAAACTAAAGCAGGATAGCCGCCGGACAATTGAAGAGTACCATCAAGCTTTTGCCCTTCTCCTCAAATATTCCTCGCAATTGGATGAAGAGCAGCTGATGGTCAAATTTATTCGAGGAATGAACGAGCCATTGGACACCTTAGTGAAGAATGCCAAAGCTGTCTCAATGGCCGAAGCTGTAAGAATGGCAAAGGACTTTGCCAAAGCCTTTGTTGTTAAGGTCCCGTGCCAAAACCTACACCCTCTAGCTTTAAAAGATTCCAAACCCCAGGAAATACTTCAAAATTTCCTCCCCCAAAGAGGCAGCAAGGCCCAAATCAGAATCAGGATACTCGGAGATTCAGAAGTGAAGGAAGACCCTTCCAACAGAACACTTGCTCAGGAGCCCCACCTCTTTCAAGGATTCAGAGGGATGAGTTCAGAAGTGAGAACCGGTGTTTTGGATGTCAGGGTTTTGGTCATCACCAGCTGAGAGACTGTCCGACTCCTGCCATGTCAAGGGGACAGGGAAGGCAAGGACCAAGAGTGCAAAGACCAGCCCCTTCCTTCAGTCAAATCACGGTCCATCTCGTCAAAATCAGGGCAATCCCAGGAGAACTCCAGCTCAGCCCCATCTGCCTCTGTGTCCAGAGTAGCCTCAGAACTCCTTCCCAAAACTGGGGCAACCAAAGAGAAAGAGTTCCACCTCAGATTGCAGCAACCAAAGCAGTCACAATAGCAGAAGTAGTGGAAGAGGAAACAGGAGAGATTTATGCAGTGAAAACCAAGGGCCAAATCGCCAATTCTCTGTCATTCATACTCCAGCTGAGTATCAGGGTAAGCCTTTTAAGCTTTTGATTGATTCAGGCAGTACTCATTCTTACTCCAGCTGAGTATCAGGGTAAGCCTTTTAAGCTTTTGATTGATTCACGCAGTACTCATTCTTTCATTTCCTTAGGATGCTTGCATAAGCTAGTCTTAGAACAGAAATCAAGGAAACCTATGCAAGCTGAATTGGCCAATGGGAAGATTCTTTTCACTCACCTTGAGACAGATCATATTCAGTTCAATCTAGATGGGAATTTAACTGATTGTCAGTTCAAAGTTATACCTTTGGGAGTTTTCGATGGGATCCTTGAAATGGATTGGCTCTGCAAAAATCAAGCTGACATTCACTATCATAATGGAACCATCTCTGTGACCTTCGTGGAAATAAAGTTCAAGGAGCCAAAATTTCAAGATCCCCAAGTCTAAAGTTAGTAAAAGCTTCTAAGTTACTAAAAGGACTTAGAAAGAAGCAGCTCATTTATGTTGTCAAAATGAATCTAGTAGACTCAAAGTTAAAAGCTAAAGAACTTGAATGGTTAAGTGATTATGATGATTTATTTCCAGTAGAATTAACAGAGATGCCTCCAATTCAAGAAGTAGATCATGTGATAGAATTGACCCCCGAAGCTCAGCCAGTAGCCCTGCGCACGTACAAAATGCCACTTCCTGAAGCCATCAAACTCAAGAAACAGCTTAGACAGCTTCTAGAACAAGGGTTTGTAAGACCGAGTGTTTCACCTTGGGGTGCACCAGTTCTCTTTCAGAAAAAGAAAGATGAAACGCTAAGACTCTATGTGGACTATAGAGGCCTCAATCAGTTGTGAGACAGTTAAGAATAAGTATCCTATCCCCAGAATTGATGAGCTTTTGGACAGGCTAAGTGGAGCCTAGATCTTCACAAAGATAGATCTCAATTCAGGGTATTATCAGATCAGGATTAATGAGCAAGATATCCCGAAGACAGCCATCAATACTCGGTATGGGCATTATGAATTCACTGTCATGCCGTTTGGCTTAACAAATGCCCCAGCTACATTCAATCGCTTAATGCAGGACATTCTTAGCGAATACTTGGATGATTTTGTTCTTGTTTTCTTTGATGATATTCTGATTTACTCAAAGAATTCAGCTGCCACCATGAAACTCATGTTAGAAAAGTTCTTGAGATTCTAAGAAAGTATCTAAAGATGGAATTTCTCCAGATTTCGCTAAAGTCCAAGCAGTCATAGATTGGCCTAAAACAAAAATAGTGAAAGAAGTTAGGGGATTCTTGGGATTGACTAGTTGGTATAGAATTTTTATACCAAAGTATGCTCTCATAGCTTCCCCCTTGACTAATCTTCTCAAGAAGAATATTCCGTTTCAATGATCTGCCAGGTGCCAAAGTGCTTTTGATAAGCTGAAGACCGCCTTGGTAACCAATCCCGTTCTGAAGCTGTCGGATTTCTCTCTACCCTTTGAGGTAGTAACTGATGCCAGTGGTTTTGCCCTAGAAGGTGCACTCATGCAGGAAGGTCATGCAATGGCCTATGAATCCCGAAAACTCAGAACGCATGAGAGAAATTTTGTTGTCCACGTCCTGGAACTACTTTCAGTAGTATATGCTCTGAAGTTGTGGAGACATTACCTACTAGGTCAAAGATTCACTTTGATGTGACAGATCATCAGAGCTTAAAGTGGATCTTAACTCAGAAGGATCTAAACATGCGCCAAAGAAGGTGGATGCAGACCTTGCAGGAATTTGATTTTGAAATCAAGTACCGCCTAGGCAAAGAAAATGTGGTAGCAGATGCCCTCAACCAGACAGCAGAAAAGCCT